>NC_055990.1:83023244-83331407 GCF_018446385.1 Zingiber officinale
TCTTGTAACGTTGGCGATGCTCCTAAACCTATTTAGAAGCATAAGTAATGAGCGGTATCTAGCAACACATCATTACTACCCAAGTTACAAGAATATTGAGATCAAACTATTAGAGTGTATACTAAAAGCCTAGCTTTTGGTATAAACATTTATCTAGAAATAAGAATCACATTTGTCAAATATCTACATTTATGATAAATGTAGTTGTTCAATTAATTTATATTGTAGATAACATAGTGTGTGGTGTCACACACAGAGGATCATGTTATCAGTACCTTATAAATTGTAAACAGTAGCTCACGACCAAGATGGAAAGGAACAAACCATTGGAAGGTCGTAGTGTAATTAGGTATTAGTTTATCTTAACTATAAAATTACACTAGTACACTTAGAGTGTATTGAGTAGGACCATTAGAGGTCGTTTCTTTTATACTGACTTTATAAAGGAACAAAGACCACAGTTATTATGGAAGTGTGTGCTCTTAATCCTAATATAATAACAAGCACATATATTTGATATTTATTTCTTTAATTTATCAATAGGTGAGATTTAGTTTGATAAATCAATAAGTCCGATAAGTTGGGAAATGATATCACTTATAGTGTGTATTGTTGATTATAGAAGGAAACTGTGTCCTAGTGATCTAGGTTGATAATGAAACCAAGAGGAGCTCAGAAGGATTGTCATGTTAAACCCTGTAAGTGGACTTAGTCCAACATGACGATAAGGTTGAGTGGTACTACTCTTGGACTAAGATATTAATTAAGTGAGCTATCAGTAACTTATTTAATTAATGGACATTCGACATCTTAAACATAGGGAGACCAACATACCCATAATAAGAAGGAGCCCAAAATTTAATTTGGGATTGGTGCGGTAGTTCAATAATAATTCATTAGTGGAATGAATTATTATTGATGAAATTAAGTTGTGTGTTCGGGGCGAACACGAGATGCTTAATTTCATCTGGAGACCAAAACCAATTCCTCCTCTCGGTCCATATCATAGCCTCTTGTATATAGAGATTTATACCCACCTTCTTACCCACTCATTGGTGGTCGGCCAAGCTAGCTTGGAACCCAAGCTAGGGTCGGCCAAGACCCAAGGATTGAGCCAAGTTAATTGGTCGGCCATGGCTTGGAGCCCAAGCTTAATTGGCCGGCCATATTAAAAGGGAATTTATTTTTATTTAAATTTTTTTCTTATGTGGATAACATGATTTTAAAAGAGAGTTTAAAATTTAAATCTTTTCTTTTATAGCTTTCTACAAAAGATTAAGAAAAGATTTAAAATCTTTCCTTATTTGTAGATTGAAAGAAGGATTTTAATTTTTAAGAAAACTTTCCTTTTTTGTAACCATGTTCATGATTTAAAAAAAAAGAGAGTTTAAAAATTAAATATTCTCCTTTATTAGTTTCTACAAAAGATTAAGAAAAGATTTGATATCTTTCCTTATTTGTAGATTGAAAAGAGATTTTAATTTTTAAAGATAACATTCCTTTTTGGAAATTATCCACATGTTTAAAAGAAAGATTTTAATTTATAAAATTTCCTTTTTACAAATCACCATGAACGAAAAAATTATTGGAGAAATTTTTATAAATTTCTGGAAACAAATTAGGAAGTTTTAATTAAAACTTTTCTTGTTTTGGGGAGAAAGTGGCCGACCAAGTAATTTGGAAAAAGAAAATTGATTTTAATTAATTAATTTTTTTTTCATGGAAAAAGAATTAAGGAAGTTTTTATTAAAATTTCCTTATTTGCCAAGACCAAGGATTATAAAAGAGGGGGTAGAGGTGCCTTAATGGTTAACGACTCTATTCTTTTCTTCCTCTCTTGTCCTCCTTGGTGTGGCCGGCCCTAGGGTCTCCTCTTCTCCTTCTTTTCTCTTCCTCCTTTGTGGCCGGCGGCATCAACATAAGGGAAGTCCATGGTGGTCGGTTCTAGCTTGGAGAAGAAGGAGAGAAAGAAGGCTTCGTTTCTAACATCCCTTGGAGCTTGGTGGTGGTGGCCGAACCTCACATCTCTTGGAGTTTATGTGGTGGCCGAAACTTGCTTGGAGAAGAAGGGTTTGGGTGGTTCTCATCTTGGTAGATTGTTGTCCACACAACGTCCGGGATAAGAAGAGGAATACGGAAGAAGATCAAGAGGTTGTTGCATACAAAGGAAGGTATAATTAGTAATTAATTTCCGCATCATACTAGTTGTATTTATTTTGTATGAATTCCAAACACAAGAGGTATTAGATCTAGTTTTTCGAATTTATTTTTCTAGTTTGTGTTTTCTTTCTTTTCGAATTTGTGATTCGATTGTTCTTTTTGGTTAACCTAGAGTTATTTAAGGAAATTAAATATTATCTTTCCTTAAAAGGCTTTGTCCAGGAGGTGGTGGTTGCTCCCATATCCAAAAAGGTCATGTGCCTCACCATGCAGTCATGGAAGCAAATTTTGAAAATTAAGATTTAATGAAATTAATAACATAGGTGAATTTGAATCAATAGTGTTAAGTTTCGCTTGCGATTCAAATCTTAACCATTAAGAATAGATAAGTTAAATTTGGAATCAATGATGTTAAGTTCCATCTGCGATTCCTAATTTAATTTCTAAAGAACACAAATAGGGTAATTAAGGAAAGGTTCGACACTTGTATAAAAAATTTTTTACAGTGGAACCGGTACGTTTTCCTAAGACTAACCATCAATTGATATCAAAGCTAGGGTTTGCCTCTGTGTGTTTGGTTTTCAAATTAGCTGATGCACATATCATACATAATTTAGGCAGGATAATAGTAGGAGGATGTACTAATTTGTGGTTGCAGGCTCCAACTATTATGACTTATAGATGCTGTGTGTGATTGGACCCTTGGACATGTCAAGGGCATTATTTTTGTGTGTGCATGCAGGAGCTGTATTAGCCTTAGGATTTTAGAATTTTATTTTCGATCTAGATTACATGTACGTTCCATCGTGGAATATAGGATCGATATATGTAAAATTCTATTTTTGTCGTGGATCGGATGCTTGCGAGGCGTGGTACTTTTGGAGCACCAGAGGCGCAGTGGAATAATAAGCAAGATAGATGCGACAACTCGACCCGGTGGTGGTGGCTAAAGAAGGCAGCAGCTAGGGTTGGAGCACGCAGAGAACAGTGACAGAAAAAGGCCATAATTGTTGGAAAAATAATTTCCATATTTATTGCTTTTATTTACTGTGATGTGTGTGTATGCATGTAATGTATGCTAGGATAGTTTAAAATTCCTCACTTTAAATAACTAAGTGGGAGAGGGATTTATTTTAATAAATTCCACGGTCTCCATTACTGGTTTGTAAGTGATCTAGATAAATTTACGCGTTGGCTCTGAGTGTCTTCCTCCATATCGGATGAGTTTGTTTACGGATCACTAGATCAAACTTCCATTTTGGATGACTATAGGAAGTTAATTAAGAGCGTGTGATCTTCCCCATCGGAAGGGGCACAATCTTATTAATGGACTTAGTGTCAAGTAATGGTATACACTTAGGCACGTCTAATAGTATCCTCCCCATCGGAGTTACTACTATTATTTTTGTGACCGAAGAAAACCAACTATTGATTTGTCAAATAAATAGGTTGACAAGATAAATAAAATTAAAAACCCCTCTTATAAATGTTTGGTTTTGTATACGCCCACACTATCGTGGCATACAAAATTCATGATTTTTGAGGTAATTTTATTTGTCATAAAGATTTATTGACAAGATAATTAATGGGTAAAACTCTCCTCTTACAAATGTTCAATTTTGTATACGTCCACACTATCGTCGCATGCAAAATTCACGGTGTTTGAGGTGTTATGTAATTTAAATAATATTGTTTGAGAAATCAATGTTATTTTAAATTCAAAAGTTTTGACCAAATATTTGATCAAAGACATATCAACTATTAACTTTATTCATCATAAAGTAAAGTTGACGAGATAATAAAATTAATGGATAAAATCTCCTCTTTGATTTTGTATACGTTCACACTATCGTGGCATACAAAATTCATGGGGATTTTAAGGAATTGGTCTTGACCAAATATTTTTGTGATTCTTAGGATTTAAAATGTTTGTCAATCCCCTAGTTGTTATAGTATAGAAAAGACTTAGTATTCCCAATTATAATGATTGGAAATAGGACTTGGACATTAAGGTAGACTGTCCTTTTAGAACTAAGAAGAATAAAGGTGTATTTTGTTCATTAGTTGATACATGTTTAGTGGTTATCTACCGGTACATGGTGTGTAGATACGGGAACCACTGATCATGTCTGCAATTTATTGCAGGGGTTCTAGGAAACTTGCCAACTATATGAAAGAAAAATCACCGTCTATATGGGCATGCTGCCAAAGTAGTAGCTGTTGCAGTGGGATGTGCTTATCCTCCGAGAGGAATAAAATATGGATTTTCAAAAATTATTTTTATGTATTAAGTTTAGAAAGAATCTGATTTCGATTTCTAAACTATTAAATAATAGATATTCTATCTATTTTGATAACAAACTTGTTATCAAGAAAAATAGGAAAGTTATCTGTTCTGGTACGTTGGTTGACAATTTATAATCCAATAACTCCCATTATGCAATAAATGGAAATTAATAACACATTTTCTAAATAAGAGAAAGTAACCTTCGGAAATGAACCAATCATATTTTTGGCATCTAAGGCTAGGTTATATTAACTTGAATAGGATTCAAAGGATAATAACTAATGAACTCTTGGGTTCATTGGTAGTGGAAATCTTTTCAACCTGTGAGTCTTACTTGTAAGGAAAAATAACCAAGAAGCTTTTAAGTCTAAGGGGTATAGAGCCAAAGATATGTTGGAATTGGTTCATTCTAATTAATGTAGACTTTTGACTATCCAGGCAAGAGGTTGTTTCGAATATTTCGTCTCTTTTATAGACGACTATTCGAGATAAGAATACATTTACTTGACGCACTGCAAGCCTAAGTTCTTTGATTAGTTCAAAGAGTACTAGGCTGATGTGGAGTAACATCAAGGTAAAAGTACCAAGACACTATGGTTAGATCATAGTGGCGAGCACCTCTTAGGAGAGTTTAGGAGTCACTTATCAGAAGTCGGGACTCAATCCCAACTAACTACACCTGGTACACCCCAACAGAATGGTGTAGTAGAAAGAAGGTATAAGGCTCTTATGGAATAATTAGATAGATGATGAGTTATTAAAAAAATTACCAAATTCATTTTAAGGATATACACTAGAAACGGAAGTGAACATAGTACCTTCTAAATCAGAATTCTCTACTCCCATAGAATTGCAGAATGGGCGTAAGCCTAGTCTGAAGCATATTCGGATTTGGGTGGTCTAGCACATGAGAGACACTGATAAGTTGAACATGAGTTCACTTGTTTGTGAGTTATCCTACAAAAATGAAAAGAGGTTTATAGTCCTTAAAATCAGAAGGTCATTGTTGGCACCAATGCCCGATTTTAGAATAGGACTATAATATGAACCATAAGCCCATAAGTAAATTTTTTTCTTAAGAAAATAATAAAGGATATGTCTAATCTAGTACCAACTGTACAAGATGAGATATCACAAGAAACTGCAACACGCACACAATTACAGAAAGTGTCTCATCATAGTGGGAGGGTTGTTAGGCAAGCTAAAAGATTCATGCTTTGGAAGAGTCTTTGGACTTGATCCCTGGTGGACATGAACCTGATCCACGGACATATGACGAAGAGCTCCAAGATAAAGATGCAGCATCTTGGAAAAGAGCAATGAATAAAGAATTAGAATACATGTATTCTAATAAAGTCTGGGTGCTTGAAAAATCACCAAATGGTGTAAAAGTCATTAGGTCTACAATAGAAAAGGAAGGACAGACAGGAAGGTGTATACTTTCAAAGCAAGGCTTTTGAAAAAGGAAAACCTTTTACCGGTAGCCATTCTTAAAGTCTATCCGGATTCCTTTATCTATTGTTGTTCATATGGATTATGAGATTTGGCAAGTGGATGTCAAGACAGTTTTCCTTAACGGAAGTCTTGAAGAAAACATCCACATAAAGCAACCAGTAGGGTTCATTGCAAAGGACAAACAAGCATCTTGTGTGCAAGCTCAATCAGTGTATGGACTGAAGCAAAGCTTCAAGGTCTTGGAACATTCGGACCTATGGATTTATTTGAAAATCGGATGAGTCTTATGTATATAAGAAGTGTAATGGAAACGTGGTGGTATTTCTTTTACTATACGTAGATAACATTTTGTGTAGTTGGAAACAATATCAAAGTGTTGTCAGAAGTAAGGGTATGGTTGTCCAAAAAAATTCGATATGAAGGACTCAAGAGAATGTGCACATATTCTAGGGATCTAGGGATCGCAAGAAAAGGATGTTGTGCCTATCTCAAGCTTCATATATAGACATAATCCTTGCTCGTTTTAGCATACAGAACTCCAAGAAAGGTTTCTTACCTTTTAGGCATGGAGTAGCTTTATCTAAAGAGATGTCTCAGAAGACATCAACGGAAATAAAGGACATGAAGGCAGTTCCTTATGCTACGGCTGTAGGAAGTCTAATGTATGCAATGCTGTGTACAAGAATGGATATCTGTTTTGCCGTGGGCATGGTTAGCAGATAATCAAAGTAACCCTGGGCAAGGACATTGGTCTGCGGTAAAACATATATATTGAAGTACCTTAGAGGCACTAGAGATTATATGCTAGCTTACAAGGCAGATAATTTGTTCCCTGTGGGTTGCATGGATTTTGACATCCAATCGGATAGGGACAATAGTAAGTCGACATCGGGGTTTTGTGTTTACTTTAGGAGGTGAAGTCATAACTATGGAAGAGTGATAAGCATAGGTGCTTTTTCAGACTCCACCATAGAAGCTGAGTATATGGCAGCCTCTGAGGTAGCCATAGAAGCTGTATGGCTCAGATACTTCATGATGGACTTAGACATATTTTCTGGTTTGCCCAAAAATTATTACAATTTATTGGTGCAGTAGCAAACTTGAAGAAACCATAAGTCCATAAGGCAAGTAAACACAATCAAGCGCAAGTACCACCCAATACGAGAAATCGTATAATGAGGAGAAGTTGTTGTCGCTTAGATTGCATCAAGTGATAATCTGGAAGATGTTGGTTGCTACTCAGAAAACCTATAGGTTCCACTGTACAAAAATTTTGTACAAAGGTCTGAACCTTTTCCTAGCTACCATGTGTTCTTTTAAATTAAATTTTGGATCGCCTGCGGAACTTAACACGTTTGATCCAAAACTTAATCTATTTGTTCTTTTAGGTTTTGACTTGGATCTCCTGCGGAACTTTACACGTTCGACCCAAGTCTCCTTAAGTTATTAATTCCATTAAATATTAATTTCCATAATTGGTTCCCAGTACTGACGTGGCGAGGCACATGACCTTCTTGGATATGGAAGAAACCACCACCGACTAGACAAAACCTTTTATAGAAAGCTAATATTTAATTTCCTAAAATAACTTTAGGTTAACCAAAGAGAACAATCAAATCAAAAAACAAAAGAACACAGCATCGAAAAAACATATTCGAAATTCTAGAACGTAAGCCTCTTGTATTTGGTATTATTTCCATAAATAACTCGCATGATGCGGAAATAAAAATTACTAGTTATACCTTGTAGAAAAACCTCTTGATCTTCTACCGTATTCCTCTTCTAACCTCGGACGTTGTGTGGGAAATGATCTACCGAGATGACAAACCACCAACCACCTTCTTCTCCTCCAAGCAAGGTTCGGCCACAAAGGAAAAACTTCACCAAGGAGTAAAACCAAAATACTAACCAAGCTCCAAGAGATGCTAGCTTTCTCTCCTTCTTCTTCTTCTTCTCCAAGTAGTATCCGGCCACCACAAGAGCTCCAAGGGGGAGAGAGAGGTTCGGCCACCACAAGAGGAAGAGAGGGAGAGGATGGCCGGCCACACCAAGGAACAAAAGAGGGAGAGAAATAATAGATGTTGTGTCTCATGAAGGCACCTTCACCCCTTCTTTTATATTCCTTGGCCTAGGCAAATTAGGAAATTTAATTGCAATAAAATTTCCTCAATTTCCTTGACATGATTTAATTGATAAAAATAAAATAAAATTTTCCATTTAAATCTACATTGGCCGGCCACATCATTGGAGAACAAATTGGACAAGTTTCAATCAACAATAAAAACTTCCAAATTTGTTTCCGAAAATTTTAAAATTAAAATTTCTCTTTAAAAATCTCTACATGGTTAATAAAAGAAAATTTCTATAATTTTAATTTTACAACATGTGAATAATTTTTAAAGAGAAAATAAAATATCTCACCAATCTATAAATAAGGAAAGAGATCTAATCTCTTTCTTTAATCTTTTGTAAATCTTTTACAAGAGAGATATTTTAATTTTAATTCTCTTTAATTAATTATATCTTCCACATAATAAAAATTAAAATTAAATGTCTTATTTAATTCAATTTGGTCGGCCCCCACTAGCTTGGGTTCAAGCTAGGGCCGGCCACCCAATCTTATACCTAGGCCGGCCCTAGCTTGTTCCCAAGCTAGCTTGGCCGACCCCTATTGGGTGGGTATAGAAGGTGGGTATAGGTGGGTATAGAACTCTATAAATAAGAGGATACGATAGGGACCGAGAGGAGGAATTGGTTTTGGTCTCCCGATAAAATTAAGCATCCCATGTTCGCCCCGAACACACAACTTAATTTTATCAATAATAATTCATTCCACTAGAGAACTATTATTGAACTACCGCACCAATCCCAAATTACATTTTTGGGCTCCTTCTTATTATGAGTGTGTTAGTCTCCCAGTGTTGAAGATATCGAATGTCCACTAATTAAGTGAGTTACTGACAACTCATTTAATAAATATCTTAGTCCAAGAGTAGTGCCACTCAACCTTCTCGTCATGTCGGACTAAGTCCACCTGCAGGGTTTAACATGACAATCCTTATGAGCTCTTCTTGGGGACATTATCAACCTAGTATCTCTAGGACACATTTTCCTTCTATAATCAACAACACACACTATAAGTGATACCATTTTCTAACTTATCGGGCTTATTGATTCATCGAACTAAATCTCACCCATTGATAAATTAAAGAAATAAATATCAAATATATGTGCTTGTTATTATATTAGGATTAAGAGCACACACTTCCATAATAACTTTATAAATCAGTATAAAAGAAACGACCTCAAATGGTCCTACTCAATACACTCTAAGTGTACTAGTGTAATTATACAGTCAAGATAAACTGATACCTAATTACACTATGACCTTCTAATGGTTTGTTCGTTTCCATTTTGATCGTGAGCTACTATTTATAATTTATAAGGTACTGATAACATTATCTTCTGCATATGACACCACATGCTATGTTATCTACAATATAAATTAATTGAACAACTACAAACAAATGTAGATAATTTGACCAAATGTGATTCTTTATTCAAGACAAATATTTACAAAAGCTTATGCTTTCAGTATAAACTCCAACAATCTCCCACTTATACTAATGACTAAGCTGCCATATCTTCTACCATACATCTGATTCCCATTCCCTCCACATGCCGATCAAAAGCTTTCGCCGGAAGGGCCTTAGTGAAAGGTTATCCGCTGATGCAACCTTGGCGATGACAACTTCTCATCGCTTCACGATATCTCGTATCAGGTGGTACTTGCGCTCTCTATGTTAACTTGCTTTATGAGCTCGTGGTTCCTTCGAGTTTGCAACGCTATTATCACAATAAATTGTGATAATTTTGAGCAAACCGGAATCACATCTAAGTCCATTAGAAAGTTCCTGACTGCTTCTTTAGCTGCCTCAGAGGCTGCTACATACTCAACTTCCATGGTTGAGTCCGATACTTCTTCTTAACACTCCTCCATGAAATGGCTCCACCTCCTAAAGTAAACACATAGCCTGATGTAGACTTACTATTGTCCCTATCGATTGGAAATCAATCTGTAACCCACAGGGGATCAAATCGTCCTTAGTAAATTAGCATATAATCTCTAGTCCTTCTCGGTACTTTAATATATACTGATCCAATGTCCTTGTCCGAGGTTACTCGATATCTGTGACCATGCCCGGTAAAATAAATATCGGTCTCGTACATAGCATTGCATACATAAGACTTCCTACAGTAGAAGGAACCGCTTTCATGTCTTCTATCTCCTTTGATGTCTTGGAGACATCTCTTTAGATAGAGCTATTCCATGCCTAAAGGTAAGAAACCTTTCATGGAATCCTGCATACTAAAACGAGCAAGGATTGTATTTATATATGAAGCTTGGGACAGACACAGCATTCTTTTCTTGCGATCCCTTATCACTTTGATCCCAAGAATGTGTGCACACTCTCCTAAGTCCTTCATATCAAATTGTTTGGACAACCATACCCTTATGTCTGATAATACCTTGACATTGTTGCCAATTAACAAAATATCATCTACGTATAGTACAAGAAATACCACCACGTTTCCGTTACACTTCTTGTATACACAAGACTCATCCGGACACTGAATAAATCCATATGACTGGATTACTTCATTAAACCGGATGTTCCAAGACCTTGAAGCTTGCTTCAGTCCATAAATGGACCGATTGAGCTTGCACACTAGATGCTCTTTGCCTTTTTCAATGAACCCTTCTGGTTGCTTCATATGGATGTTCTCTTCAAGACTTCCATTAAGGAAAGCTGTCTTGACATCCATTTGCCAAATCTCATAATCCATATGAGCAGCAATGGATAAGAGTATCCGGATAGACTTAAGCATGGCTACCTGTGAAAAGGTCTCCTCATAATCGATTCCTTCTTTCTGAGTGTACCCTTTCGTAACAAGCCTAGCTTTGAAGGTTTCTACCTTCCTGTCTGTCCCTCTTTTCCTTTTGTAGATCCACTTGCATCCAACGGCTTTTACACCATCAGGTGGTTCTACAAGCTCCCAGACTTTATTAGAGTACATAGACTCTATTTCAGAATTCATTGCCTTTTGCCAAGATGCTGCATCTATATCTTGGAGTGCTTCGTCATATGTTCGGGGATCAGGTTCATATTTACCCGGGATCAAGTCCGAAGACTCTCCCAAAACATGAATCTTTCAGGTTGCCTTACAACCTACGACGAGGCACTGTGTGTGGTTGTGTATCATGTGTGACACGTGTTGCGGTCTCTTGTGGTACTTCATCTTGTCCTGTTGGTACTGAAGTAGACATGTCCTCTCTAAGTTCTTCTAAAACAACTTTATTGGGCTTGTGATCCATTATATAGTCTTCTTCTAAAAGCGGGCATTGGTGCTAACAATGACCTTGGTCTTTAGGACTATAAAATAAACCACCTTCGTTCCTTTGGGATATCCTACAAACACGCGAACTTCTGTACGGGATTCTAACTTATCGACATCTGGTTTGGCACATGTCTTGGACTACCAAATCGAATATGTCTTAGACTAGGCTTTTGCCCATTCTACAATTCTATGGGAGTAGAGGAAACTGATTTAGAAGGTAATAAGTTCAGAACGTATCTGCTTTCCGAGCATATCCCAAGAATTTGGTAATTCTGAATAACTCATCATTGATCTAACCATCTCCATAAGAGTCTTATTCCTTCGTTCTGCTACACCATTCTGTTGGGGTGTTCCAGGTGCAGACAATTGGGATTGAATCTCGGCCTCTGATAAGTAATTCCTAAACTCTCCTAAGAGGTATTCACCACCACGATCTGACCGTAGTGTCTTGATACTTTTACCTAGTTGTTTCTCCACATCAGCCTTGTATTCTTTGAACTTATCAAAGCACTCAGACTTGCGGCACATTAGGTAAATGTATCCATGTCTTGAATAATCGTCTATGAAAGAGACAAAATATTCAAAACCTCCTCTTGCCTGGACAGACATAGGACCACACAAATCAGAGTGAACCAATTCTAACACTTCTTTGGCTCTATACCCCTTGGCCTTGAACGGCCTCTTGGTCATTTTACCTTCCAAGCAAGATTCACAAGTTGGAAAATTTTCCAACTCTAATGAACTCAAATGTTCATCGGCTATAAGCCTCTGAATCCTACTTAAGTTAATATGACCAAGCCTTAGATGCCAAAGATATGCTTGGTTCATCTCCGAAGGTTCTTTTCTCTTATTAGAGTTAGAAGATGAGTTATAAATTTCCATGTTTTGCTTTGTGGAAGAAATTGGATTTAAAGTATACAAATTACCAACTAATGCACCAGAACAGATAATCACTTTATTTCTTTTAATAACTACATCGTTACTGAAAGAAACTGAATATCCATCTAAAAACAGTTTAGAAACTGAAATTAAATTCTTTCTAAAACTGGGTACATAAAGACAATTTCTTAAAATCAAATTTCTATTTCTACTAAAAGATAAGTAGGCGTCTCCCACTGCAGCTGCCACCTTAGTAGCATTGCCCATGTAGACGGTAATTTCTCCTTCAGATAGTCGTCGGGTTTCCTGGAACCCTGCAGTTGCAGACATGATCGATGGCTCCCATATCTACACACCAGGTCTTGTAGATAACACCGCTAAACATGTTTCAACAACTAGAGTATGAGATATACCTTTGATTTGGTTCCTTCGAGACGATCCAGCCTTCAATGTCTGCACCTTCGGATGAAGCACTTGCCCTTGACTTCTTCATTCGACTTTAAATCCGTACTCAGATTTATTGACTTTCTTTCTTTGAACCAGCTTGTTTCTTCTTCTTCTTTCCTCTCGGTTTAGAAGTAGAACCATTTTCAGCATAGTGAATTTGAGCATTGTGACGAAATAATCCTTCTGCTGCTTGAAGTTTTGTCAGTAGTTTCGCTAATGAATAAACCCTCTTATTCATATTATAGTTCAAGCGAAACTACTCAAAACTTCTAGGTAGCGTTTGGAGGATCATATCGATCTGGGTTTCCCCATCAATTTCTCCTCCAAGGATCTGTATCTCGTTTAGATAAGCCATCATCTTTAGGATATGATCCCTCACAGGAGTACCCTCTTGCATGGTGGTTGTCATTATCTTTCTCATGGCTTCTTGCCTAGAAGCCCTATCCTGATGACCAAAGAGTTCCTTGAGATTGTTCATAATATCATATGCTGTTGGTAAATCTTGATGTTGATGTTGCAATACATTTGACATTGAAGCCAAAATGTAACACCGCGCCATCTCATCTGCTTTTACCCATTTCCTATGATATTCAATCTCCTCTTGGGTAGATTCACCAGTAGGTGCATCAGGGCATTGCTCAGTCAGTACAAATTTATAGCTTTCAGCAGTAAGAACAATGTCCAGGTTTCTTTTCCAATCTATGTAGTTTGGTCTAGTAAGTCTATTCTGTTGAAGTATGATGGACAGTGGGTTGAAAGACATCCTAAGAATCACAAATAACTTTTGGTCAGAACTCTAAATTTAGAATAATATTGATTCCTCAAACAATACTATTTTAAATTAACCAACACCTCAAAACATCGTGAATTTTGTATGCCACGTTAGTGTGGACGTATATAAATTCAACATTTGTAAAAGGAAGGTTTTATCCCATTAATTTTATTATCTTGTCAACCTAACTTTTTGACAAATAAAATTAATAGTTGGTATATTTTGGTCACACAAATAATAGCAGTGACTCCGATGGGGAGGATACTATTAGATGTGTCTAAGTGTATACCATTACTTGACACTAAGTTCATTAATAAGATTATGCCCCTTCCGTTGGGGAAGATCACACGCTCTTAATTAACTTCCTATTGTCATCCAAAAATGGAAGTCTGTTCTAGTGATCCACAAACAAGCTCATCCGTTATGGAGGAAGGCACTCAGAGCCAACGCGCAAGCTTGTTTGCATCACTTACAAACCAGTAATGGAGACCATGGGATTTATTTAAAAATCCCTCTCCCACTTAGTTATTTATAAATGAGGAATTTTAACTATGCTAACATACTAAAACTTGTAAACTAACATGCACACACAGCATAATATAAAAGCAATAAATAGAAAATTTAATTTTCAACTATTATGGCTTTTATCACTAATTGTCCTCCGTGTGTTGTCATCCCTAGCTGCTGCCATATTTGGCCACCGCCACCGGATCTAGCTGTCGCATCCATCTTGCTCCTAGTTCCGCTGTGCCTCTGGTCCTTAGAAGGTTCCACGCTTTGCAAGATTCGATTCGCGACATAAATAGAATTTTACATTTTGATCCTATATTCCATAAAAGGAATGTACATGTATCTAGATCAAAAATAAAATCCTAATAAAACTAAATACAGCTCCTGCTGTATTTTAATACAATCATGCACACACAGATAAATGCCCTTGACATGTCCAAGGGTCCAATCACACACATAATAACTAAAAGCCATAATAGTTAGATCCTGCATCCACAAAGTTAGCACATCCTACTATTAACCTGCCTAAATTATTGTAACGACCCGCCTTCTAACTACTAGGCTGTAAGGCGAATCGCTACAGTTGTACTGTACTGACTGTGCGGAAAACTGATCTAATTTAAACTTTTCTACTAATTGATGACTGTTCTTGGTTCTACATGTGCTAAAGGATGTAATCTGAGGAACACAAAGCGTATCCTACATCCCCCTTGGACTAGAAGTTGATCTACTGAGTTTCTTGGTCGAAACTGAGCTTCCCAATCGATCCAAACTGAACTGGATCGATTGCTATCCATTGGATCGATCCACGGATCGATCCAGGCTGCTACTAGCACGGATGAACACCCTGGATCGGTCAGCTGACCGATCCAGAAGCTGCTTCGCTTCTGTATGCTGCTGGATCGGTCTCCCGACCGATCCGAGTCTGTGATCGATGCGTAGGCCGATCCGGTGCTCAGCGATCGGTCGGCGACCGTCGGTGATTCTGAACGTTGGATCGGTCGGCGACCGATCCATAAGCAACGCCAACTTTACATTGGTGCACGGATCGGTCGGTGACCAATCGGTGACCGAACGATTCTGATCGATGCGGACCGATCGGGAATTCGATTCGTCGGAAACTACGATTTCAGACTGCCGTGCCAAAACCTCATACAACAACTACCTAATGCATAATAAACTATTCTAATAACATGTAGTAACAATTCTAAACTGGTTCATGGCATTTTACTCACTAAAACACATTTTAACAACTTAAAGTGCATGGAAGTATAAATTTCTAAAAGTTCTAATTGTTTAAACTTGCTAAGGTTCAAGAGTGCATAAAACATGAAAACTAGAACTAATAAATTGCAAAGTGCTAAAGTAAATGCTAGATCCCCAGAGGGTCTTTTATTCCAGTTCCTGCCACACACACCATCTTTGCATTGCCCTCCAGCTTCCTCTGCTAGTCCATTTTCCTTTTACCTGTATCTGCAGTATAAGGAAAATAGTATCTATAAGCTAAAAAGCTTAGTAAGAAACCATCTACCTCACTAAATCATGCACACGATGCAAATATGCTTTTAAATCATGCTGTTTGAAAAACATACTGAATATGCAAGCATGGCATGGCATGGTATCATACAAAGCAAGGCATAACATAAGCTGAACATAAAATAAAACTGATCATAACATGTCTAGAACTGTATATGAAGCTATCATATTTAACAACTGAAATAAGCTGAGCTGATACAAAACTGAGCTAAGCTGAAGCTGAGCTAATACTGAATTCCATTATGTTTTAAAACTGATTTGGAAAACTATTATGTATAATAGATAAAAATACTAAACATGCTGCTGTAGGGCCCTGGCAACTGTACTTGCTGTGCGCGCATCCCTAACTAGACCCGGGATTGCAAGTTCCGAATCTAGTAGGGTTTACTAGGTTAGCAGAACCTAGGGACGACTATGGGAGTCCAACCTAGTGGATATCTAATCCAGTACAGTGCCGCTGCTGAAAGTAAAATACTGAAATGCTAATTAGCTGAATATAGGTTATCTGAACCTAGAACTAGGTTGTCTGAACCTAGAGGCGACTGTGGGAGCCCACCCATTGGACATCTAGTCCCATAAAGCTTAAATAAAACTGATATGCTGGTTTAAATGCTTCTATGCATTTAACTATGCTGTTAAAACTGTCTAATGTTGCTCTAACTATTTTATCGAACACCTAGTGTGCTCCAACTCTCCTCTCTAATAGGGGGAACACCTCTAGGCACCCGACGACGTCTAGAACCTCTATCTGAAGAGGAAAAACGCGTCCGGCCCATCCAGAGATACTCAACTAACCCCTAAGTCTGCGAAGAGAATTAAATACACTCTAGATATCGATAAAAACTACATAACACTAAATTATAAGCATGCAATCAAACGAGAGCTACTTATACTGCAGGTGAGGGGTTTCTTACCTCCGGTTCATAATTTCTTACAATTCTATTCGCTAGAATTCCGGTGGAGACGACTCTTCGACGATCTTCTCACGTCTAAGCGTACCCTTCGCGAAGGAGAGCGTCCTCGTGTCGGAGTTATCGCCGGAAGGTGCTCCTAGGGCCCTAAGGGTGGAACCTTAGGCTCCTTGGTGGTTGGCGCCGAGAGAGGAAGGAGAAGAGGGGATCGGCGTGAGTTAGGGTGAGGAGAAGAAAGTTGCCGAACCAACACAAAATAAACCAAACCAACTTATGTTTTCCTATTTATACTAAACAATTAATTCGGCCAAACCAATTATAATTATAATTGATTCCCTTTCCTTTCAGCACGGCCCTGCTGGGTTCAACCGGTTACTAACATTATCCCTAAACCATGGGTCTCGGGTTCGATCCCCGCCTAAGCTATTTTGCGGTTCTAATTATTTTTGCTGCTTCCGCTACTCAGAAAATTCCGGAAAAATATCTAAATATTCCAGAAAAATCATAGAATATTTCTAATGCAAGTTTGAGAATTTCCGGGCGTTACAATCCCCCATACATTATAAAAAGTTCGTCCTCGAACTTAGAACAATTCTGGGTACTTCTGTCTCATGCTGGCTTCTCTCTCCCAAGTTGCCTCTTCTGCTGTGTGACTGTGCCAAATGACTTTGACTAATGGTACTTCCTTGTTCCGCAATTTCTTAACTGCTCGGTCTATTATCTAAATAGGCCGATTATCATAGCTGAGGTCTTCGTGGATCTGTACCGACTGGGGCTCAATCACCTGGGTGGCATCTGGGGTATGTTTCTTCAGCATGGAGACATGAAATACGTTGTGGACAGCTGACATTTCCTAGGGTAGCTCTAGCTCATATGCTACCTTGCCCACTCTTCTGCTGATAAGGTATGGTCCCACATATCGGGGACTTAGCTTGCCCTTCTTCCCAAAACGCATTACTCCCTTCTTGAGAGCTACTCTGAGGAACACTGAATCCCCAACTGAAAACTCTAAGGGTCTGCGCCGTGTATCAGCATAGCTCTTCTGGCGGCTCTGAGCTGTCTCCATCCTCTGGCGGATCTGCTGTATAGCTGTTGTGGTATCTGCTACTAGATCTGTCTGGAGCTCTAGTTCTTTCTGTTCACCACTCTCATACCAGCAGATTGGAGATCTACACCTCCGCCCATAGAGAGCCTCATAAGGTGTCATGCCGATAGTGGCCTGATAGCTGTTGTTGTATGCAAATTCTGCTAAGCTCAGATATTTGCACCAACTTCCCTTGAAGTCTAGGGCACACGCTCGGAGCATATCTTCGAGTACCTGATTTACTCGCTCTGTCTGACCATCTGTCTGCGGATGGAATGCTGTGCTGAACTTTAACTTCGTGCCCAATGCTGACTGTACACACTCCCAGAAGTGTGATGTAAACCTGCTGTCTCTGTCTGAAATAATGGTACGTGGGACTCCATGAAGTCTGACGATCTCCTGGAGATACAACTGAGCTAGCTTCTCCATGGAGTAGGATATCTTGATAGCTAAAAAGTGGGCTGATTTAGTCAACCTGTCGACTATTACCCAGATGGCATCAAAACCATTCGTGGTTCTGGGTAGCCCCACTATGAAGTCCATCGAGATATCCTCCCACTTCCATTCTGGAATCTGTATAAGCTGGAACTCCTCACAGTCGCTGATGTTCTGCCTTGACCCTCTGACAGGTGAGGCAGATGCTAACATATCTGGCGATGTCTCGCTTCATCCCGGGCCACCAAAAATGTTTCTTCAGGTCTTGATACATTTTGGTGGAACCTGGATGCATCGCATAGGGAGTCTTGTGAGCCTCATCTAAAATCTATCTCCGTAGCTCCTCCTGATCTGGAACACAGAGTCTGTCACCAAAATACAACACCCCGCTATCGGACACTCTGAATTCTCTACTTTCTGATTCTGCTAGCCCTTGCTTGATTTTCTGAATTTCAGGGTCCTGCTCCTGAGCTGACTGAATATCACCAAGCAAGGTAGACTCTAAGGTCATAGTAGAGAGCTGTCCAACGATGAGTTCGAGACCGAAATCTACGATCTCCTTCTGTAGGGGCGGTGACATGACTGTAAGAGATAATAAGGTAGCACTGGATTTTCTGCTAAGGGCGTCTGCTACCTTATTGGCTTTCCCTGGATGGTAGAGGATGTCTATATCGTAGTCTTTGACCAGCTCTAACCATCTGCGCTGTCGCATATTCAGATCCTTCTGAGTGAAGAAGTACTTCAGACTCTGATGATCTGTATACACTCTGCACTGAGCTCCATATAAGTAATGTCTCCAAATTTTGAGGGCGAACACTACTGCTGCAAGCTCAAGGTCATGAGTAGGATAATTCTTCTCATAATCCTTGAGTTGTCTGGAGGCATAGGCGATCACCTTGCCGTTTTGCATCAGCACTGCTCCTAGTCCCAACTTAGAGGCATCACTATAGATGTCAAAGCTGCTGGTGTTGTCTGGTAGAGCCAAAATAGGAGCACTGGTCAATCTCCTTTTGAGCTCGCTGAAGCTGTTCTCACAGTCCTCTGTCCACTGAAATTTTCTGTTCTTTCTGGTGAGAGCTGTCAGTGGGGAGGCTATCCTGGAGAAGTCCTCTACAAACTTTCTGTAATATCCTGCTAATCCCAGAAAGCTCCTGATTTCGCTGGCGTTCTTAGGTCTCTTCCAGTTACTTACTGCTTCTATCTTGCTGGGATCTACCATAATACCATCCTTTGAGATGATGTGACCCAGGAAGGACACCTGATCTAACCAAAATTCACATTTCGTGAACTTGGCGTATAGCTGGTTCTGCTGAAGGGTCTGCAATACTAGTTTCAGGTGCTCTGAATGTTCTTCCTGAGTTCCTGAATAGATAAGAATGTCATCGATAAACACAATAATAAACTTATCTAAATACTCCCTGAATACTCTGTTCATGAGATCCATGAATGTAGCTGGAGCATTGGTCACGCCAAAGGGCATGACTACGAACTCGTAGTGTCCGTATCTAGTTCTGAATGCTGTCTTCGGTATGTCCCCTTCTTTGACCTTCACCTGATGATAACCTGATCTGAGATCTATCTTAGAGAACACTGCTGCTCCCTTCAGCTGGTCGAACAGGTCATCGATTCTGGGAAGGGGATACCTGTTCTTGATCGTGACTTGGTTCAGTGATCTGTAGTCTATACACAGTCGCATGCTTCCATCCTTCTTCTTCACGAACAATACAGGCGCTCCCCATGGCGAGTGACTCGGGCGTATGAAACCCTTGTCGAGCAGCTCCTGTAGTTGCTCCTGAAGTTCCTTCAGTTCTGCTGGAGCCATGTGATAAGGCGCTTTGGAGATAGGATTTGTACCGGGAATGAGCTCTATCTCAAAGTCAATCTCACATCGTGTTAAGCTGGTAACTCTTCGAGGGAAGACCGGTAGTCACATCGACTCGAACCTCTGCTAGTCGTTGGTTCTTGTCCGGTGACATTGACTACATGTGCTAGGAATCCCATACATCCCGAATCCAAGAGCTTACGTGCTTTCATAGCTGAGAGAAGCTTCTTGGCCTTCTCTTTGGTTCCCCAGATTCAAATTGACCACTTCAGTTGGAAGATGACTTTTTACATTTACGGCACTCTATGGTAGCACCGTATTTGATCGAAAGTCCATTCCAAAGATAACGTCATAGTCGGTCATTTCTAGCACTATTAGATCGCAAAAGAGCTCTCATGCGCTATAATGGCGCCTTGCTGAGCCGGTCGTGGATGACATAATCTCTCCCGATGGTAGTGGTCAAGCACCGAGTACTTACGGGTATCTCTAACTTTCGGAGAACATCCGGCTATATATGAATGGGTTGCCCGATTATCAAATGAACAGTAGCACTATATTGAAAAATGCTAATCTGACCTGTGACAACTGTCGAGGCATTGGCTACGTCCTCTCTGGTGAGTGCGTAGATCCTCGCATTCGCTAAAGCTGGAGGGGCTTCCAATCTACCCTGGCTGATAAGGGAACCTTCTAGAGCGGCCTGCATCTGATATAACTGAGCTGGCTGGCCTGCATACTGAATCTGCTGTGGCTGAGAAAGATCGATCTTGTTCGGGCACTGCTTAGCCATGTGCCCTTCTTGTCCACATTCAAAACATCCTCATGTGCCATTGCGACAAACCCCTGGGTGGAATTTCCCACAAGTAGCACACTTTGGATAACTGGGTCGCTTGCTAGATGGTCCTCCTTTTGGGTCACTTCCTGATCTGCGCTTGCCGTTGGAGTTCCCTTTCCAGTTAGAGCTGTGGCCTTGCTGTTTTTGAGTGTGAGAGTTTCCTTGGCCTTTGGACTCTGAGGAGACTTGCTTCTGCTGCTTTATGCTGTTCTGGTAATGCTCTGTGGTCAAGGCACTGCTCACTAACTCCTCTGTGGTTTGTGGCCTATGTATGCCACCAGCCACGTTCACTGCTATCTCTGGCCTCAGCATCTTGAGGATCAACCGGATTCGTTCCTTCTCTGTGCTGACTAGCTCTGGGCACAGACGAGCCAACCTGTTGAATTTCTTCACGGCTTCCTCAACTGAAAGGTTGCCCTGACGAAACTCAGTGAACTCGTCGTAGTGGCAGTTCGTAACCCGTATGTGGAAGAACTCCTCGAAGAACTCCTTCTCGAAGTCAGCACATGACATCTGGTTCACTGGGCGCTTCGTTCTGATTCTCTCCCACCACATGCGTGCTTCTCCTGTCAGACAGAAGGAGGCACACTTCACCTTCTCATGTTCTGGCCAGTCCAGAAGCTCCATCGTGCTCTCCAGTGTTTTGAACCAGGCTTGTGCATCCCATGGTTCACTAGTGCCTGAGAAGTTCTCTGGCTTGACCCGCTGCCACTGGATCAGATAGGCTTCCTTTCTTGGCTCAGCTGCTGGGGCTGCTGGTGCTGGTGTTGTCGGCTGAGCTGGTGGAACCTCCAAGACTACCGGAGTAGTCAAATTCGGTTCCGGGGTGACTGTGGGGGTACTCTGCTGATTAGCCTTTAAGGTGGCTATTTCCTGTTGCTGTTCAGCTAGCTGCTGCTGTAACTGAGCCACTAATGCTGTAAGGTCTGGAGGAGGCACTGAACTGCCTGCCTCTTGCTGGGGCTCAGTAGCTAATGCCCTTCTAGCTGGGCGTCCTCGTACCATTTCTAACGACATAGAGAACATAACATAACTAATGTAATCACAGTTATATAACTACTGATATCATGTTTAAAACTATCACATACTAACAAGTAGTAGACATATAAACATGAACTGTAATAACAAGACAAGGAGCATAAATAAAGTAGAGGTATTCTTACATGGAAGCTGCAGGTACAATGCTGATGTGTGTGTAGGAAGTATGGAACACTGCTCTGATACCACTCTGTTACGACCCGCCTTCTAACTACTAGGCTGTAAGGCGAATCGCTACAGTTGTACTGTACTGACTGTGCGGAAAACTAATCTAATTTAAACTTTTCTACTAATTGATGACTGTTCTTGGTTCTACATGTGCTAAAGGATGTAATCTGAGGAACACAAAGCGTATCCTACATCCCCCATGGACTAGAAGTTGATCTACTGAGTTTCTTGGTCGAAACTGAGCTTCCCAATCGATCCAAACTGAACTGGATCGATTGCTTTCCGTTGGATCGATCCACGGATCGATCTAGGCTGCTACTGGCACGGATGAACACCCTGGATCGGTCAGCTGACCGATCCAGAAGCTGCATCGCTTCTGTATGCTGCTGGATCGGTCTCCCGACCGATCCAGGAGTACACTGATCGGTCTGTAGACCGATCCAGTGGCTCACTGATCGGTCGGCAGACCGATCAGTGAGTTTCTGAACCCACTGTTCGCCGCTGGATCGGTCGGCCGACCGATCCATAAATGACGCCAACTTTCTGTTCGCGCCTGGATCGGTCAGCTGACCGATCAGTGACATGAACCAGCTCTGATCGGTCTGCGGACCGATCAGGAGTTTTTGATTTCGAATCGGAAACTCTGATTTCAGCACTGCTTCGTGCCAAAACCTCATACAACAACTACCTAATGCATAATAAACTATTCTAATAACATGTAGTAACAATTCTAAGCTGGTTCATGGCATTTTACTCACTAAAACACATTTTAATAACTTAAAGTGCATGGAAGTATAAATTTCTAAAAGTTCTAATTGTTTAAACTTGCTAAGGTTCAAGAGTGCATAAAACATGAAAACTAGAATTAATAAATTGCAAAGTGCTAAAGTAAATGCTAGATCCCCAGAGGGTCTTTTATTCCAGTTCCTGCCACACACACCATCTTTGCATTGCCCTCCAGCTTCCTCTGCTAGTCCATTTTCCTTTTACTTGTATCTGCAATATAAGGAAATAGTATCTATAAGGTAAAAAGCTTAGTAAGAAACCATCTACCTCACTAAATCATGCACACGATGCAAATATGCTTTTAAATCATGATGTTTGAAAAACATACTGAATATGCAAGCATGGCATGGCATGGTATCATACAAAGCATGACATAACATAAGCTGAACATAAAATAAAACTGATCATAACATGTCTAGAACTGTATATGAAGCTATCATATTTAACAACTGAAATAAGCTGAGCTGATACAAAAGTGAGCTAAGCTGAAGCTGAGCTAATACTGAATTCCATTATGTTTTAAAACTGATTTGGAAAACTATTATGTATAATAGATAAAAATACTAAACATGCTGCTGTAGAGCCCTGGCAACTGTACTTGTTGTGCGCGCATCCCTAACTAGACCCGGGATTGCAAGTTCCGAATCTAGTAGGGTTTACTAGGTTAGCAGAACCTAGGGACGACTATGGGAGTCCAACCCAGTGGATATCTAATCAAGTACAGTGCCGCTGCTGAAAGTAAAATACTGAAATGCTAATTAGCTGAATATAGGTTATCTGAACCTAGAACTAGGTTGTCTGAACCTAGAGGCGACTGTGGGAGCCCACCCATTGGACATCTAGTCCCATAAAGATGAAATGAAACTGATATGCTGGTTTAAATGCTTCTATGCGTTTAACTATGCTGTTAAAACTGTATAATGTTGTGCTAACTATTTTATCGAACACCTAGTGTGCTCCAACTCTCCTCTCTAATAGGGGGAACACCTCTAGGCACCCGACGACGTCTAGAACCTCTACTTGAAGAGGAAAAACGCGTCTAGCCCATCCAGAGATACTCAACTAACACCTTAGTCTGCGAAGAGAATTAAATACACTCTAGATATCGATAAAAACTACATAACACTAAATTATAAGCATGCAATCAAACGAGAGCTACTTATACTGCAGGTGAGGGGTTTCTTACCTCCGGTTCGTAATTTCTTACAATTCTATTCGCTAGAATTCCGGTGGAGACGACTCTTTGACGATCTTCTCGCGTCTAAGCGTACCCTTCGCGAAGGAGAGCGTCCTCGTGTCGGAGTTATCGCCGGAAGGTGCTCCTAGGTCCCTAAGGGTGGAACCTTAGGCTCCTTGGTGGTTGGCGCCGAGAGAGGAAGGAGAAGAGGGGATCGGCGTGAGTTAGGGTGAGGAGAAGAAAGTTGCCGAACCAACACAAAATAAACCAAACCAACTTATGTTTTCCTATTTATACTAAACAATTAATTCAGCCAAACCAATTATAAATATAATTGATTCCCTTTCCTTTCAACACGGCCCTACTGGGTTTAACCGGTTACTAACATTATCCCTAAACCATGGGTCTCGGGTTCGATCATCACCTAAGCTATTTTGCGGTTCTAATTATTTTTGCTGCTTCCGCTACTCGGAAAATTTCGGAAAAATATCTAAAAATTCCAGAAAAATCATAGAATATTTCTAATGCAAGTTTGAGAATTTTCGGACGTTACAATTATGTATGACATGTGCATAATTAAACTAAATACCAAATACACAGAGGCAAAACCCTAGCTCTGATACCAATTGTTGGTTGCTACTCGGAAAACCTATAGGTTCCACTGTACAAAAATTTTGTACAAAGGTCTGAACCTTTTCCTAGCTACCATGTGTTCTTTTAAATTAAATTTTGGATCGCCTGCGGAACTTAACACGTTTGATCCAAAACTTAATCTATTTGTTCTTTTAGGTTTTGACTTGGATCTCCTGCGGAACATTACACGTTCGACCCAAGTCTCCTTAAGTTATTAATTCCATTAAATATTAATTTCCATAATTGGTTCCCAGTACTGACGTGGCGAGGCACAAGGCCTTCTTGGATATGGGAGCAACCACCACCGACTAGACAAAACCTTTATAAAGCTAATATTTAATTTCCTAAAATAACTTTAGGTTAACCAAAGAGAACAATCAAATCACAAGGAAAAGAAAAAACAAAATAACACAGCATCGAAAAAACATATTCGAAATTCTAGAACGTAAGCCTCTTGTATTTGGTATTATTTCCATAAATAACTAGCATGATGCGGAAATAAAAATTACTAGTTATACCTTGTAGAAAATCTCTTGATCTTCTACCGTATTCCTCTTCTAACCTCGGACGTTGTGTGGGCAACGATCTACCGAGATGAGAAACCACCAACCACCTTCTTCTCCTCCCAGCAAGGTTCGGAAAAACTTCACCAAGGAGAAAAACCAAAATACTAACCAAGCTCCAAGAGATGCTAGCTTTCTCTCCTTCTTCTTCTTCTTCTTCTTCTCCAAGTAGTATCCGGCCACCACAAGAGCTCCAAGGGGGAGAGAGAGGTTCGGCCACCACAAGAGGAAGAGAGGGAGAGGATGGCCGGCCACACCAAGGAACAAAAGAGGGAGAGAAATAATAGATGTTGTGTCTCATGGAGGCACCTTCACCCCTTCTTTTATATTCCTTGGCCTAGGATAATTAGGAAATTTAATTGCAATAAAATTTCCTCAATTTCCTTGACATGATTTAATTGAGAAAAATAAAATAAAATTTCCCAATTAAATCTACATTGGTCGGCCACATCATTGGAGAACAAATTGGACAAGTTTCAATCAACAATTAAAACTTCCTAATTTGTTTCCGGAAATTTTAAAATTAAAATTTCTCTTTAAAAATCTCTACATGGTTAATAAAAGAAAATTTCTATAATTTTAATTTTACAACATGTGAATAATTTTTAAAGAGAAAATAAAATATCTCACCTATCTACAAATAAGGAAAGAGATCTAATCTCTTTCTTTAATCTTTTGTAGATCTTTTAAAAGAGAGATATTTTAATTTTAATTCTTTTTAATTAATTATATCTTCCACATAATAAAAATTAAAATTAAATTTCTTTTTTAATTCAATTTGGCCGGCCCCCACTAGCTTGGGTTCAAGCTAGGGCCGGCCACCCAAACTTATACCTAGGCCGGCCCTAGCTTGTTCCCAAGCTAGCTTGGCCGGCCCCTATTGGGTGGGTATAGAAGGTGGGTATAGGTGGGTATAGAACTCTATAAATAAGAGGCTACGATAGGGACCGAGAGGAGGAATTGGTTTTGGTCTCCCGATAAAATTAAGCATCCCATGTTCGCCCCGAACACACAACTTAATTTTATCAATAATAATTCATTCCACTAGAGAACTATTATTGAACTACCGCACCAATCCCAAATTACATTTTTGGGCTCCTTCTTATTATGAGTGTGTTAGTCTCCCTGTGTTTAAGATATCGAATGTCCACTAATTAAGTGAGTTACTGACAACTCATTTAATTAATATCTTAGTCCAAGAGTAGTACCACTCAACCTTATCGTCATGTCGGACTAAGTCCACCTGCAGTGTTTAACATGACAATCCTTATGAGCTCCTCTTGAGGACATTGTCAACCTAGTATCTCTAGGACACAGTTTCCTTCTATAATCAACAACACATACTATAAGTGATACCATTTCCCAACTTATCGGGCTTATTGATTCATCGAACTAAATCTCACCCATTGATAAATTAAAAAAATAAATATTAAATATATGTGCTTGTTATTATATTAGGATTAATAGCACACACTTCCATAACAACCGAGGTCTTTGTTTCTTTATAAAATTAGTATAAAAGAAACGACCTCAAATGGTCCTACTCAATACACTCTAAGTGTACTAGTGTAATTATACAGTCAAGATAAACTGATACCTAATTACACTACGACCTTCTAATGGTTTGTTCCTTTCCATTTTGATCGTGAGCTACTGTTTATAATTTATAAGGTACTGATAACATTATCTTCTGCATATGACACCACATGCTATGTTATCTACAATATAAATTAATTGAACAATTACAAATAAATGTAGATAATTTGACCAAATGTGATTCTTTATTCAAGACAAATATTTACAAAATCTTAGGCTTTCAGTATACACTCCAACAGAAGATACTTTCACTAAGGCCCTTAAGGCAAGAGGTTTTGATGGGCATGTTGAAGGGTTGGAATTAGATGTATGGCAGAAGATATGGCAACATAGTCTTTTAGTATAAGTGAGAGATTGTTAGAGTGTATACAAAAAGCCTAGCTTTTGGTTTAAACATTTATCTAGAAATAAGAATCACATTTGTCAAATATCTACATTTATGATAAATGTAGTTGTTCAATTAATTTATATTGTAGATAACATGGTGTGTGGTGTCACACACAGAGGATCATGTTATCAGTACATTATAAATTATAAACAGTAGCTCACGACCAAGATGGAAAAGAACAAACCATTAGAAGGTCGTAGTGTAATTAGGTGTTATCTTAACTATAATTACACTGGTACACTGAAGTGTATTGGTAGGTCCATTAGAGGTCGTTTCTTTTATCTTGACTTTATAAAGGAACAAAGACCTCGATTAATGTAAATGTGTTCTTAATCCAATATAATAACAAGCACATATATTGATATTTATTTCTTTAATTTATCAATGGGTGAGATTTAGTTGATAAATTAATAAGCGATGTTGAAATGATATCACTAGTGTGTATTGTTGATTATGAAGGAAACTGTGTCCTAGTGATCTAGGTTGATAATGTCCCTAAGAAGAGCTCATAGGATGTCATGTTAAACTGCAGTGGACTGTCCGACATGAAGGTCGGTGGTACTACGGACTGATATTAATTAAGTGATTTATCAGTAACTTATTTAATTATTGGACATTCGACTTCTTAAACATAGGGAGACTAACAGACTCATAATAAGAAGGAGCCCAAAATGTAATTTGGTATTGCTGCGCTAGTTCAATAATAATGCATTAGTGGAATGAATTATTATTGATGAAATTAAGTTGTGTGTTTGGGGCGAACACGAGATGCTTAATTTCATCTAGAGACCAAAACCAATTCCTCCTCTCGATTCCTATCGTTGCCTCTTGTATGTAGATATTTATACCCACCACATATCCACCTTCTTACCGACTCTTTGGTGGCCGGCGAAGCTAGCTTGGAACCCAAGCTAGGGCCGGCCAAGACCCAAGGATTGAGCCAAGTTAATTGGCCAGCCATGGCCTGGAGCCCAAGCTTGATTGGCCGGCCATATTAAAAGGGAATTTATTTTTATTTAAATCTTTTTCTTATGTGGATAACATGGTTTTAAAAGAGAGTTTAAAATTTAAATCTTTTCTTTTATAGCTTTCTACAAAAGATTAAGAAAAGATTTAAAATCTTTCCTTATTTGTAGATTGAAAGGAGGATTTTAATTTTTAAGAAAACTTTACTTTTTTGTAACCATATTCATGATTTTAAAAAAAGAGAGTTTAAAAATTAAATAATCTCTTTTATTAGTTTCTACAAAAGATTAAGAAAAGATTTGATATCTTTCCTTATTTGTAGATTGAAAAGATATTTTAATTTTTAAAGATAACATTCCTTTTTGGAAATTACCCACATGTTTAAAAGAAAGATTTTAATTTATAAAATTTCCTTTTTACAAATCACCATGAAGGGAAAAATTATTGGAGAAATTTTTATGATTTTCTGGAAACAAATTAAGAAGTTTTAATTCTTGTTTTAATTAAAATTTTCCTTGTTTTGGGGAGAAAGTGGCCGACCATGTAATTTGGAAAAAGAAAATTGATTTTAATTAATTAATTTTTTCATTTTCATGGAAAAAGAATTAAGGAAGTTTTTATTAAAATTTCCTTATTTGCCAAGACCAAGGATTATAAAGAGGGGGTAGAGGCCCCCTTGATGGTTAACGACTCTATTCTTTTCTTCCTCTCTTTTCCTCCTTGGTGTGGCTGGCCCTAGGCTCTCCTCTTCTCCTTCTTTTCTCTTCCTCCTTTGCGGCCAGCAGCATCAACATAAGGGAAGTCCATGGTGGCCAGTTCTAGCTAGGAGAAGATGGATAGAAAGAAGGCTTCATTTCTAACATCCCTTGGAGCTTGATGGTGGTGGCCGAACCTCACATCTCTTGGAGTTTATGTGGTGGCCGAAACTTGCTTGGAGAAGAAGGGTTTGGGTGGTTCTCATCTCGGTAGATCGTTGTCCACACAACGTCCGGGATAAGAAGAGGAATACGGAAGAAGATCAAGAGGTTGTTGCATACAAAGGAAGGTATAATTAGTAATTAATTTCCGCATCATACTAGTTGCATTTCTTTTATATGATTTCCAAACACAAGAGGTATTAGATCTAGTTTTTCAAATTTATTTTTCGAGTTTGTGTTTTCTTTGTTTTTGAATTTGTGATTCGATTGTTCTTTTTTGTTAACCTAGAGTTTTTTAAGGAAATTAAAAATTAACTTTCCTTAAAAGGCTTTGTCTAGGCGGTGGTGGTTGCTCCCATATTCAAGAAGGTCATGTGCCTCGCCATGCAGTCCTGGAAGCCAATTTTGAAAATTAATATTTTATAAAATTAATAACATAGGTGGATTTGAATCAATAGTGTTAAGTTCCGCTTGCGATTCAAATGTAAACCATTATGAACAGATAAGTTAAATTTAGAATCAATGATGTTAAGTTCCCTCTGTGATTTCTAATTTAATTTGTAAAGAACAGAAATAGGTTATTTAAGGAAAGGTTCGACACTTGTACAAAAAATTTTGTACAGTGGAACCGGTACGTTTTCCTTGGACTAACCAATACCAACATCACCTTGTGACTACTAATGGTGACTCTTCTCAATATATGACAAGTGCCCTTCTATCCTTGACATCTAGATTGATCAATGTGAGGCATAGACCGTGTTATCCACTAATAAATCTAAATCTTGAGCTCCAAGTAGACTCACTCAATCAAATTAGCTCAACATCTCATATTGACTCATTTAGGCATGGCCATGCAAATGATTGGCTTTAGGGCTCTAACTAACAATCTCCCACTAGCACTAGTGCCAATTAATGTAGGCTCTAAGGCCTAATGACCTAGTGTGACCATCACGCTTACTCTGTGCCAAAACCTTGGTAAAGGGATCTGCGATGTTAGCCTCTGTGGGTACTCTGCAAATCTTCACATCTCCTCTATCGATGATCTCTCGAATGAGATGGAAGCGCCGTAGTATGTGTTTGGTTCGCTGGTGTGATCGAGGTTCCTTAGCCTGCGCAATTGCTCCATTGTTGTCAAAATAGAGCTCAATAGGGTCAGCGATGCTAGGAACCACCCCAAGATCAGTGATGAAATTGCGGATCCAAACTACCTCCTTTGCTACTTCTGATGCAGCAATATACTCGGTCTCTGTTGTAGAATCAGCTACTGTGTCCTGCTTCGAACTCTTCCATCTCACGGCACCACCATTTGTAAAATACCGAAAATAGGCGATTATGAATAAGGAAATTTTCCGGAATTTTTGGACATTTTTCGGAAATTTTTCGGAGCTCGTATGGACGAGTTAACGGGGACCAGAACGGGGCCCGGAAAAAAAAGCCTGTTTAGGCTACCCTATTTAAGAGAGGAGAAGATTATATTTATAAATCTTTTTCCTTTTTATTTCTTATTCCTTTTTATTTACATTGTCGCCGAAAATCCCTCATTAATCGCCGTTTCTGTTCTTCTCCCTCGCGCACCCGAGCCCACTCCTCGCGCCGAGTTTCCTTTTTGCCCTAACCGCCGGCACCGGCGGTTTCCCCCTCTCCTCTGCCGACGCCGTCCACAGAAGCCACCGCCGCCGAGTCTGTCTCGCCTACATCGAAGCCCTAGCCTCTGCCCGATTTTCTTCTTCTTCCTCTGCGCCTGCATCGCCACCGGTGAGCAGGGAGTAACGCAAGGATTCCTCTGCCCTAGTCGAGCAACACTGCCACCGATCGAAGCCTCTTTTCATCTTCCTCCTCATCCTTAGCGACGGCCTTCTCTACGCAGTGCCCTGGGATCTCCACAGCCGAACGATTCCTTTGTTCCTCCTTCCCGAGCAGTTCACAGAGCCATAAGTGGCTTCGATTGAGGGGGGTTGGGGATCTTTTGAGGTGAGTGATGATCCATGTGAATAGAGGTTTCTGGTGGAATGTTTGGTTGAAATCGTGACTTCTTGATCTCTCTTTTTGATCCGGACAGTGAATTGAAATCCAGTTGGTGGTTGTTTAGTGAATCCTCTTGATTCCAGCAGTGTTTCTATTTCTGGCAGCATCAACTGCTTGCACACTTGTTCTGCCGGATTCAACCAGACAGCAGTGAGGTGAGCAGTATCTCCTGATCAATTTGATTTGCTGCTATCTTTCGTTGTGTGAGATTTAATTTAGGAAGTGTGCATTTTCTGTAGAGGTCAGTAGAGATTATGCATGGTTTGATTTGTGATCATCTTGCCGGATCTCATCTTGTTCTGTTTGTGAAGAATTCCAGCCAAGAAAGGCTGTGCTGTGGACTTTCTGTTACGACATTTAAATTCATTCAGCAGCAACAGTGCTAGGAATCAAGGTAAGGTATTTGGTTTTTGGTCTTAGTTGTAGATCATGGTGTAATTCGATTATTTTAGCTAGATGATCATGTGTAGATGAATTTGTGTGAGAAGAATGAGGGTAATGTGATTAGGGTTTGCCCTAAGTTAGGATTTGAGATTTTATTTAGCTATTTGGAAGAGTTGTAGCTAAATAAAAATATATTTCTATTTGTGATACAGGAGTTTGATACGAGACGAGTATCTCGGAGTCCGGATTTGGACCATTTTATCGGAGGCGGGTACTTTGACTTATGTCTTTTGATATGCATGATAATATGTTTAACATATAACAGTAATTGTGTTACCTGTTTATTTCGGTTGGTCACTACGTGATTAGTACATGTTGTTTGTTTATTTATTCTGCACTGCATATTATCTACCTGATCACATATGCCTTAGGTAGTGACCTAACCACATGCTCTGTTATATTCTGGACCTAGGGTTTATTTGATACCCTCTTTGATTTGTGTACCTTCTATTTGATACGTCTTCTTGTGGTACACACTTTGTATCTATTTATATGGATCATGCCATGTTATTCATGAGATTGCCATGTTCAGTATCATGCATCATGATTGCATGCTGTGCGATTGTCGGCTCTACTTTGGTTGAGCTCATCGCCAGTTACATGTACTGCACACATCACCCATGGATTTGTATATCTGGTTGGTGTGTGGCGGTTCTGCTGTTTGGCTCCGTTGGTCAAGCGACTCAGCGTGGTAGCCGGCAGTCAGTTCCGCTCTGTTTGGCTCCGTTGGCATTTAGGGTAGCAGCGTGGTAGCCGGCAGATGGTGGACTTTGTTTGGCTCCGTTGGTCGAGACTCGGCGTGGTAGCCGGAGATATCCTCCTCGATTGTCTCAGGGATATGAGAGCATTGAGCTCCCCATTTATGATTTGGGGTCACAGGACAGGAGTACTCCGATTACTCTATCATTGCACAGGAGCATTGATTTCAGAGTATGGGGTTGACATATGCATTTATTGCATTTTTATTTGCTTGTGATTGCTGCACTTATATGCTGCATTTGTTTGGATGCATTGATTGACATGCATACAGGATTATGACTCACTCGGTCTGACGACCTGTTACCTTTATACTTTGATCCGGTCAGTACAGTTATCTTCTGATTTCATTTCAGTTGCATTTATCCTCCTCATATTCAGGAGACTGTACGCATGATTAGTGTTGTCTGTTATTTGTTTTATTATGCATATCAGTTGTACCTGCTGAGTGTTGGACTCACCCCGCCTCCATTGTTGATATTTTCAGGTTGAGGCTGTCCGGAGCAGTTCCAGTCGCTGGCCCCCCATCTGCACGTAGAGCTAGCTCTCTACTAGGTTGTTATTTGCTTTATTTTGGTTTTTCTTCCATCAGACTATGTTTTAGTTTTGTTTTGGATTTTATTTATGGATATTGTACGGATTGTTACCGTTTGATGGTCTTTTGGATGGTTTGGTTTTTATTCTACTATATGCCTGCCTGGACGGCAGAAGAGGTGAGTTCGTTGGATTTGAGCTTTACGAGTGTAGTGGAGTAGGGTGGATTTCGAGTCAGAGACCTATTGTTATTGATTATCTTTATTAACTGCGTGGTTGTGACAGCCAGAGGCTGAATATCTCTATACACTGCGTGGTGTTTGTTTTTATTTTTGTTATCATTCCAGCCGCTTGTGGCTGAAGTATATGTGATATGTAGAAAGTTTCATATTGTCCGCCGTACAGGGGAGATGCTGCCGAAATTTCTTCGGACAGAGACTCCTCTGGGGCGTGACACCATTAATGCAAAACATGAATCCTACCTGCGATCGATAATCATCCTGGTCGGTCTGGAAGCTGGCATCATTGTAACCCTTTACAACTAGCTCTTCATCACTTCCATATATCAAGAAATATTCTTTGGTCATTCTCAATTACTTAAGAATATTCTTGACCGCTATCCAGTGACTTTCACCTGTATCTGACTGGTACCTGCTCGTCTTGCTCAAAGCATACGAGTCATCAGGACGAGTACATTGTTGGAGTGTATACTGAAAGCCTAAGGTTTTGTAAACATTTGTCTTGAATAAAGAATCACATTTGGTCAAATCAACTACATTTGTTTGTAGTTGTTCAATTAATTTATATTGTAGATAACATAGCATGTGGTGTCATATGCAGAAGATAATCTTATCAGTACCTTATAAATTATAAACAGTAGCTCACGACCAAAATGGAAAGGAACAAACCATTAGAAGGTCGTAGTGTAATTAGGTATCAGTTTATCTTGACTGTATAATTACACTAGTACACATAGAGTGTATTGAGTAGGACCATTTGAGGTCGTTTCTCTTATTCTGATTTTATAAAGAAACAAAGACCTCGGTTATTATGGAAGTGTGTGCTCTTAATCCTAATATAATAACAAACACATATATTTGATATTTATTTCTTTAATTTATCAATGGGTGAGATTTAGTTCGATGAATCAATAAGCCCAATAAGTTGGGAAATGGTATCACTTATAGTGTGTGTTGTTGATTATAGAAGGAAACTGTGTCCTAGAGATACTAGGTTGATAATGTCCCCAAGAGGAGCTCATAAGGATTGTCATGTTAAACCCTGCAGGTGGACTTAGTCCGACATGACGATAAGGTTGAGTGGTACTACTCTTGGACTAAGATATTAATTAAATGAGTTGTCAGTAACTCACTTAATTAGTGGACATTCGATATCTTAAACACAGGGAGACTAACACACTTATAATAAGAAGGAGCCCAAAAATGTAATTTGGGATTGGTGCGGTAGTTCAATGATAGTTCCCTAGTGGAATGAATTATCATTGATAAAAATAAGTTGTTTGTTCGGGGCGAACACGGGATGCTTAATTTTATCAGGAGACCAAAACCAATTCCTCCTCTCGGTCCCTATCGTAGCCTCTTATTTATAGAATTCTATACCCACTATACCCACCTTCTATACCCACCCATAGGGGCGGCCAAGCTAGCTTGGGAACAAGCTAGTGCCTAGATATGATTGGGTGGCGGCCTAGCTTGAACCCAAGCTAGTAGGGCCGAGCAAAATAAATTAAAAAGAATTTTAATTTTAATTTTTATTATGTGGAAGAAATAATTTATTAAAGAGAATTTAAATTAAATTATCTCTCTTGTAAAATTTACAAAAGATTAAAGAAAGAGATTAGATCTCTTTCCTTATTTGTAGATTGGTGAGATATTTTATTTTCTTTTTAAAAATTATTCACATGTTGTAAAATTAAAATTATAGAAATTTCTTTTATTAACCATGTAGAGATTTTTAAAGAGAAATTTTAATTTTAAAATTTCCGGAAACAAATTAGGAAATTTTAATTGTTGATTGAAACTTGTCCAATTTGTTCTCCAATGATGTGGCCGGCCAATGTAGATTTAATTGGGAAATTTTATTTTATTTTTCTCAATTAAATCATGTCAAGGAAATTGAGGAAATTTTATTGCAATTAAATTTCCTAATTTGCCTATGCCAAGGAATATAAAAGAAGGGGTGAGGGTGCCTTCATGAGACACAACATCTATTATTTTCTCTCCCTCTTTTGTTCCTTGGTGTGGCCGGCCATCCTCTCCCTCTCTTCCTCTTTTGGTGGCCGAACCTCTCTCTCCCTTGGAGCTCTTGTGGTGGCGGATACTACTTGGAGAAGAAGAAGAAGAAGGAGAAAGCTAGCATCTCTTGGAGCTTGGTTAGTATTTTGGTTTTCTTCCTTGGTGAAGTTCTTCCTTTGTGGCCGAACCTTGCTTGGAGGAGAAGAAGGTGGTTGGTTGTTTCTCATCTCGGTAGATCGTTGCCCACACAACGTCCGAGGTTAGAAGAGGAATACGGTAGAAGATCAAGAGGTTTTTCTACAAGGTATAACTAGTAATTTTTATTTCCGCATCATGCTTGTTATTTATGGAAATAATACCAAATACAAGAGGCTTACGTTCTAGAATTTCGAATATGTTTTTCGATATTGTGTTCTTTTGTTTTTTCTTTTCCTTGTGATTTGATTGTTCTCTTTGGTTAACCTAAAGTTATTTTAGGAAATTAAATATTAGCTTTCTATAAAAGGTTTTGTCTAGTCGGTGGTGGTTGCTCCCATATCCAAGAAGGCCATGTGCCTCGCCACGTCAGTACTGGGAACCAATTATGGAAATTAATATTTAATGAAATTAATAACTTAAGGAGACTTGGGTCGAACGTGTAAAGTTCCGTAGGAGATCCAAGTCAAAACCTAAAAGAACAAATAGATTAAGTTTTGGATCAAACGTGTTGAGTTCCGCAGGCAATCCAAAATTTAATTTAAAAGAACACATGGTAGCTAGGAAAAGGTTCAGACCTTTGTACAAAATTTTTGTACAGTGGAACCTATAGGTTTTCCGAGTAGCAACCAATAATTGGTATCAGAGCTAGGGTTTTGCCTCTGTGTATTTGGTATTTAGTTTAATTATGCACATGTCATACATAATTTAGGGGGGTTAATAGTAGGATGTGCTAAATTTGTGGATGCAAGATCCAACTATTATGGCTTTTAGTTATTATGTGTGTGATTGGACCCTTGGACATGTTAAGGGCATTTATCTGTGTGCGCATGATTGTATTAAAATACAGCAGGAGTTGTATTTAGTTTTATTAGGATTTTATTTTTGATCTAGATACATGTACATTCCTTTTATGGAATATAGGATCAAAATGTAAAATTCTATTTATGTCGCGGATCAAATCTTGCAAAGCGTTGAACCTTCTAAGGACCAGAGGCGCAGCGGAACTAGGAGCAAGATGGATGCGACAGCTAGATCCGGTGGCGGTGGCCAAATATGGCAGCTGCTAGGGATGACAACACACGGAGGACAATTAGTGATAAAAGCCATAATAGTTGAAAATTAAATTTTCTATTTATTGCTTTTATATTATGCTGTGTGTGCAAGTTAGTTTACAAGTTTTAGTAGACTAGCATAGTTAAAATTCTCATTTATAAATAACTAAGTGGGAGAGGGATTTTTAAATAAATCCCATGGTCTCCATTACTGGTTTGTAAGTAATGCAAACAAGCTTGCGCGTTGGCTCTGAGTGCCTTCCTCCATAATGGATGAGCTTGTTTGTGGATCACTAGAACAGACTTCCATTTTTTGATGACTATAGGAAGTTAATTAAGTACGTGTGATCTTCCCCAACGGAAGGGGCATAATCTTATTAATGAACTTAGTGTCAAGTAATGGTATACACTTAGACACATCTAATAGTATCCTCCCCATCGGAGTCACTGCTATTATTTGTGTGACCAAAAGACACCAACTATTAATTTTATTTGTCAAAAAGTTAGGTTGACAAGATAATAAAATTAATGGGATAAAACCCTCCTTTTAACAAATGTTGAATTTGTATACGTCCACACTAACGTGGCATACAAAATTCACGGTGTTTTGAGGTGTTGGTTAATTTAAAATAGTATTGTTTGAGGAATCAATATTATTCTAAATTTAGAGTTCTGACCAAAAGTTATTTGTGATTCTTAGGATGTCTTTCAACCCACTCTCCATCATACTTCAACAGAATAGACTTACTGGACCAAATTACATAGATTGGAAAAGAAACCTGGACATTGTTCTTACTGCTGAAAGCTATAAATTTGTACTGACTGAGCAATGCCCTGATGCACCTACTGGTGAATCTACCCAAGAGGAGATTGAATATCATAGGAAATGGGTAAAAGTAGATGAGATGGCGCGGTGTTACATTTTGTCTTCAATGCCAAATGTATTGCAACATCAGCATCAAGATTTACCAACAGCATATGATATTATGAACAATCTCAAGGAACTCTTTGGTCATCAGGATAGGGCTTCTAGGCAAGAAGCCATGAGAAAGATAATGACATCCACCATGCAAGAGGGTACTCCTGTAAGGGATCATATCCTAAAGATGATGGCTTATCTGAACGAGATACAGATCCTTGGAGGAGAAATTTATGGGGAAACCCAGATCGATATGATCCTCCAAACGCTACCTAGAAGTTTTGAGCAGTTTCGCCTGAACTATAATATGAATAAGAGGGTTTATTCATTAGCGGAACTACTGACAGAACTTCAAGCAGCAGAAGGATTATTTCGTCACAATGCTCAAATTCACTATGCTGAAAATGGTTCTGCTTCTAAACCGAAAGGAAAGAAGAAGAAGAAACAAGTTGGTTCAGAAAGAAAGTGAATAAGTAAAGCTGGAATGAAGAAGCCGAAGGGCAAGTGCTTCATCTGTAAGCAGGCAGGACATTGGAAGGCGGACTGTCCTCGTAGGAACCAAAACAAAGGTATATCTCATACTCTAGTTGTTGAAACATGTTTAGCGGTGTTATCTACCAGCACCTGGTGTGTAGATACGGGAGCCCCTCGTCATGTCTGCAATTCCTTGCAGGGGTTCCAGGAAACCCGACGACTATCTGAAGGAGAAATTACCGTCTACATGGGCAATGCTACTAAGGTGGCAGCTGTTGCAGTGGGAGACGTCTACTTATCTTTTAGTAGAAATAGAAATTTGATTTTAAGAAATTGTCTTTATGTACCCAGTTTTAGAAAGAATTTAATTTCAGTTTCTAAACTGTTTTTAGATGGATATTCAGTTTCTTTCAGTAACGATGTAGTTATTAAAAGAAATAAAGTGATTATCTGTTCTAGTGCATTAGTTGGCAATTTGTATACTTTAAATCCAATTTCTTCCACAAAGCAAAACATGGAAATTTATAACTCATCTTCTAACTCTAATAAGAGAAAAGGAGATGAACCAAGCATATCTTTGGCATCTAAGGCTTGGTCATATTAACTTAAGTAGGATTCAGAGGCTTATAGCCGATGGACTTTTGAGTTCATTTGAGTTGGAAAATTTTCCAACTTGTGAATCTTGCTTGGAAGGTAAAATGACCAAGAGGCCGTTCAAGGCCAAGGGGTATAGAGCCAAAGAAGTGTTAGAATTGGTTCACTCTGATTTGTGTGGTCCTATGTCTGTCCAGGCAAGAGGAGGTTTTGAATATTTTGTCTCTTTCATAGACGATTATTCAAGATATGGATACATTTACCTAATGCGCCGCAAGTCCGAGTGCTTTGATAAGTTCAAAGAATACAAGGCTGATGTGGAGAAACGATTAGGTAAAAGTATCAAGACACTACGATCTGATCGTGGTGGCGAATACCTCTTAGGAGAGTTTAGGAATTACTTATCAGAGGCTCGGATTCAATCCCAATTGTCTGCACCTGGAACACCCCAACAGAATGGTGTAGCAGAACGAAGGAATAGGACTCTTATGGAGATGGTTAGATCGATGATGAGTTATTCAGAATTACCAAATTTGTTTTGGGGATATGCTCTGGAAACAGCAGTATACGTTCTGAACTTAGTACCTTCTAAATCAGTTTCTTCTACTCCCATAGAATTGTGGAATGGGTGAAAGCCTAGTCTAAAACATATTCGGATTTGGGGTAGTCCAGCACATGTGCTGAAACCAGATGCTGATAAGTTAGAATCCCGTACAGAAGTTCGCGTGTTTGTAGGATATCCCAAAGGAACGAAAGGTGGTTTATTTTATAGTCCTAAAGACCAGAAGGTCATTGTTAGCACCAATGCCCAGTTTTTAGAAGAAGACTATATAATGGATCACAAGCCCAGCAGCAAAGTTGTTTTAGAAGAACTTAGAGAGGACATGTCTACTTCAGTACCAACAGTACAAGATGAAGTACCACAAGAGACTGCAACACGTGTCACACATGATACACAACCACAGACAGTGCCTCGTCGTAGTGGGAGGGTTGTAAGGCAGCCTGAAAGATTCATGTTTTTGGGAGAGTCTTCGGACTTGATCCCGGGTAAACATGAACCTGATCCACGAACATACGACGAAGTACTCCAAGATAGAGATGCAGCATCTTGGCAAAAGGCAATGAATTCTGAAATAGAGTCTATGTACTCTAATAAAGTCTGGGAGCTTGTAGAACCACCTGATGGTGTAAAAGCCGTTGGATGCAAGTGGATCTACAAAAGGAAAAGAGGGACAGACGGGAAGTAGAGACCTTCAAAGCTAGGCTTGTTCCGAAAGGGTACCCTCAGAAAGAGGGAATCGATTATGAGGAGACCTTTTCACCGGTAGCCATGCTTAAGTCTATCCGGATACTCTTATCCATTGCTGCTCATATGGATTATGAGATTTGACAAATGGATGTCAAGACAGCTTTCCTTAATGAAAGTGTAAGATATCGTAAAATTAAATAATAAATGTTATTGGACGAAAAATCTTAGTGGATTTTTTGGGAATTTTTAGAAATTTTTCGGGATTTAAACGGAGTCCGTATGCCCCGTTTTGAGGGGATGAATTCGGGGTACAGTGGGAGCCTATTTGGAACATCATTTAAGTGGGAGTTGATGAAGGAGAAAACTTTGAGTTTAATTAAATTAAACATAAGTACTTAATTAAGCCCTAATTCCCAGATTTCCTCCTCCTCCTCCTTCGCGCGAGTTCCTTTCCTCCCGACCCCCTCTTCCCCGATCTCCTCTTCCTCGACCTCGCGCCCGAAACCCCCTTCCCTCTCCGGCGATTTCTCCGCCCGATCACCGACGTCGAGCCTCTTTTTCCCTCTCCCTCTCAAGGTGTGGAGCCTCTCCTTCCTCTTGCCGATCTGAGTCTTCTTCTCTTCCTTCCCGAATTCGTCGTACCCTAGGTATGTCGATGCCGAGCCTCGCGATCTCATCTCACCGTTGGCTGGACAACGTTGCCGGAAAGGGAAGGTGCCGACACGAGGAGTGGCGACTCCATTCCCTCTCTGCCATTCGACACCGCTGCCTTTCTTGTTGTCGTCTGTTTCCGATCACCCGGCGTCATCGGCCCGGTTGTCGGATTGCCGTGAGCACCAGCGACGTACTCCTTCGCCTCCGGCCAACCGTCGTAGTTTTTCCCTTTGTCTCTAATCCGAGCCTTTGATCTTCACCGATCACGTCGGATCTATACTCGACATTGCCACTACCTCCCGAGCCCTAGCTCGAGTCTACCTCACTGCTCCAGTGCCTTGGATTAGTCGCGATACTTCCAGCCACAGGAAGGCAGGTTATGTCGTTGATTCTAGTTTTCTCTTTATCCAGCCGATCTTTGCTTTGAGCATTGCTTGTATTCTCGATCCTTTCCTTGTAGAGGGATTCGGTTCCTGATCCTTGGAGTTGTACTAGCCTTGTTGCTTGGATTCGACATGAGGCATTTGCTTTGAATCTCCCAGACAACACAGCCAATTACACATCACTGTTGTTGGAAAACAGGGATCGAATTGGAGGTAAGCTATGATGAGAATTGAATTGATATACTGTTGGTTCTTTCTTGTATTAGATAAGTTGGTTGGTTTCGGTTGGTGGATTGAGATTTGAATCTAATGCTATATATTGAGATATTGGTTGTATTTTAGGATATTGGTTTGGGAGTGCAGCAACCCCACCTTACCCTAGCTACCAATTTCTAGCAGAGAATCGACTAAGGAGAAGTCCAGGTTGGGTAAGCTTTGGAATTGATTTCTAATGGTTATTTAGTGAATGATTTATGTAGATGGATACATGATCATCATGGGTATGTTTTGGATTGTTTCTTGGAAGCATTGGTGTTTGTGCACTTTTGTAGCTTCTGGATAGTGGGTGTAAGGCGATGAGATACTGGATTGGGCTGCTCTATCTCAAGGTGAGAGTATTTCAGTGATGCACTTTTGATTCTTAGTAGCATGTTACACAAGTAGGTTTTTATAGGTTGTAGGGTTTTCTTCTTGCTTAGATATATTAGCAAGTATTGTTGAATCCATGTTGATATTAGATTAGGGATTTGGGATTGGAAATTATGGATATGGATGAGAATTTAAAGGTGAATCATGTTGGAGTTTGTGATTGATCATGGTTGATGTAGATTGTTATGTGATCATTCTTAGGATCATTGGATTTATTAATGGATTGTGGATTATGTTGGGATCTAGAAGGAGTGTGATTAAGGATTATTTAGGGATTAATCCTTAATCATGTTTGATTAGGGTTTTTCTAATTAGGTGGGGGAAGTTGTTTAGTTATTTACTTCATATGTAACTAGCTAAATACATTATATGATTGCAGGACTTTGGTTTGAGACGAGTGTCTCGACGTGGGATTTCCAGATCACGATCGATAGATTTAAGGCGGGTATTTCTTCCTTGACCTCTATGTAGATTTTCTCGTACTTAGTGCATGGTTTTTTTTGGATGATTTAGGTTGCTTTATCTTCTATCATGATCGGTTGCTGTTTTTCCTGCATGATACTTATGCTTGACCCTTGTGATGATCTATTTAATTCATATACAGTCTCCACTCTTGATATCTATTCTGTTGTGATTACACGTGTATAGTATGTCTTGTAGGGTTTGTCTGGTTGTTAGTATTACCATGCTGATTGGGTATATGATGTGGACTGTACATAGGTGGGTATGTGTTATAGGAGTCATCTTGTTGACCGTGCATTTACATGAGGTGTGTACATGCGTATTTGTCATGTACTTTTGGAGGAGTTGTGTTGATTGTATGTTTGAGATGTATACACATGTTTGTTGTGTTTTTACTGGAGGATACATGTTGATTTTATTTATATTTTGTGTACATGTGTCTAGTGGGATTATTGGAGATTTTTGGTTGATTATACATGTGTAGTGTGTACATATGTTTGGTGGGATACGTGGAGGTATCATGACGATTATACTCTTGTTGGAGGTATTTTTTGAGGTTTGGGGTTGTTGCATGGATGATGATTATATATATATATATCATGTTCATCATTCATTGCATCTGATGACCGTTGTCTCCCTTGTGGTTGAGAGAGTCATCAGTTGGTTTGGTTTAGCACCGCACACTCGGCCACTCATGGGTAGTGGTAGTTGGAGCAGTTGCTGCTAGTCCTGTCGTGCCACCCGGTCACGAGGTTTAGTGAGATCCGGCGTTGTGAGCAGTCAAGGACCCTGATGCTATGTAGTTAGATAGCTACTAGCGGACTGTCCGCCTCGACCACTATATAGTGGGCTGGAGGGTAGTACAGTCGTCACAGACCCAAGCCTCTCGGCCATACAGGGGTCGTGGTGTTCGGAGAGGTGGCGGGGGTGACCATGGAGCATGCATGCACTTTTGCATATGATGCACGGTGCATTTGGGGGTTATATTTGCATACGTGCCTACTAGATACTAGTTGCATGTGTTTGTGGTATGTTGCATTTGTTTGCGATATGATTGTTGTATTTGGTTGCCATGCTGCATACATGTCATTTATTTTACATGTATATGCAGTCGTACTTATATTGCACAAGTGTCACGGGTATATCTGTTGCAGATCTGGTGAGTTTACTGATCATTGTACCATGTGTCGATTCCAGATTGGGTATGTATCTGTCATTATGTTAGTTGTGGTTTGTACAGTTTAAGTCAGGTATGTTCAGATGCATTGATTAAGATAGTATGATCATGTTCTTATTCCCTACTGAGACTGTATACTTGTGATCTCCATGTTTGTTTATTGACCATGCACTATCTTTTCTATTACCCGGTGAGTTACCTATACTCACCACCGCATGTATATCTTTATGTTTTCAGGTAGATGGTTGGAGTGTCGCTCGGAGTATCCTGTCTGCCGGGTCCTACGTCACATCCGAAGACTGTGTTCGTTTTCTATTGTATATTCTTTTCTTATTCGTGGCATTGTATTTGTATTTAGCCATGTGGCTATCTTATTCTTTTGGTGTTGTATTTGTGTTTAAGTCGTGCCGGCATGCATTGTATTTATTTGTGTTGTGTGGGTTTTCCGTTTTCATTTTTCCGCTGTGTTGGTTTGTTTTGTACAGCCGTGTGGGCTGTTTTATATATAATTGCGTGGTTGTGATTGTTTCATTCCAGCCGTGTGGGCTGTTATTATAACTGCGTGGTTGTGTATAGAAATATTCCAACCGCATGTGGCTGATGTATATTTTGTTTGTAGTGATGCATCATATTGTCACCTGTACAGGGGAGATGCTGTCGGATTTTTGTCTGGCAGGGACTCCTTTGGGGGCGTGACAATTTAGTGGTATCAGAGCGAGGCTTGATGCCTGTTTTGTTTTTGTTTTGGATTTTCGAGATTTTTCTGATACCAATTTTTGGTATCAGAGCAGGTTCGATGCTTGTTATTCGTGTTTGTGGATTTCGTGATTCGGTTTTCTTGATGTGACTTTTCGGGTTTTGGGACCAGGCAGCAACAGGACATCTCTAGGCTATAGGAGGTATGTTTACATATTGTTATCATGCATTTCTGTTGGTGTATGTATTGTTGCCCATATAGTTATGATGTGTGTTAGTGTTCTCTTGTTAGTAGTTGCCTAGTTGATTGTATCATGCATTTCATGTGTTGGGTCAATCACTGATCACGGTTGACCTAATGGAGATCAAGGATTACAGTCTCAAGGGATTTGTTATATCATACTACCATTTGTGTTAGTTACTGATACTATTAGTTGGTTGAGATTTAGAGTCACATACCAGTCTCGGTTATCATTAGTTGTGTAGTGAATGATATCGGTATACCCATGTTGACTCAGTTAGTAGAGTACCGGTTTACTCCTCTTGAGGATTAACTTAGTTGATTTTACCATAGTTGGGTAGATTGCAGAGTGGGTGTAGCAAAAGTAGGGTGAGCTCATAACCCACAGAGTCATTCTTTACGGTTGGAGAGTTATTCATATTACTTGGATGAGTGGTATATGAGTATATTGATTGGTGGTTACCTTGGATGAGGATCCCTGAGTTGACCAGTAAATTTGGGGACCAAATTTTTATTAGTGGGGAAAATATAAGATACCGTAAAATTAAATAATAAATGTTATTGGACGAAAAATCTTATTGGATTTTTTGGGAATTTTTAGAAATTTTTCGAGATTTAAACGGAGTCCGTATGACCCGTTTTGAGGGGATGAATTCGGGGTACAGTGGGAGCCTATTTGGAACATCATTTAAGTGGGAGTTGATGAAGGAGAAAACTTTGAGTTTAATTAAATTAAACATAAGTACTTAATTAAGCCCTAATTCCCCGATTTCCTCCTCCTCCTCCTTCGCGCGAGTTCCTTTCCTCCCGACCCCCTCTTCCCCGATCTCCTCTTCCTCGACCTAGCGCCCGAAACCCCCTTCCCTCTTCGGCGATTTCTCCGCCCGATCACCGACGTCGAGCCTCTTTTTCCCTCTCCCTCTCAAGGTGTGGAGCCTCTCCTTCCTCTTGCCGATCTGAGTCTTCTTCTCCTCCTTCCCGAATTCGTCGTACCCTAGGTATGTCGATCCCGAGCCTCGCGATCTCATCTCACCGTTGGCTGGACGACGTTGCCGGAAAGGGAAGGAGCCGACACGAGGAGTGGCGACTCCATTCCCTCTCTGCCATTCGACACCGCTGCCTTTCTTGTTGTCGTCTGTTTTCGATCACCCGGCGTCGTCGGCCCGGTCGTCGGATTGCCGTGAGCACCAGCGACGTACTCCTTCGCCTCCGGCCAACCGTCGTAGTTTTTCCCTTTGTCTCTAATCCGAGCCTTTGATCTTCACCGATCGCGTCGGATCTATACTCGACATTGCCACTATCTCCCGAGCCCTAGCTCGAGTCTACCTCACTGCTCCAGTGCCTTGGATTAGTCGCGATACTTCCAGCCACAGGAAGGTAGGTTATGTCGTTGAATCTAGTTTTCTCTTTATCCAGCCGATCTTTGCTTTGAGCATTGCTTGTATTCTCGATCCTTTCCTTGTAGAGGGATTCGGTTCCTGATCCTTGGAGTTGTACTAGCCTTGTTGCTTGGATTCGACATGAGGCATTTGCTTTGAATCTCCCAGACAACATAGCCGATTACACATCACTGTTGTTGGAAAACAGGGATCGAATTGGAGGTAAGCTACGATGAGAATTGAATTGATATACTGTTGGTTCTTTCTTGTATTAGATAAGTTGGTTGGTTTCGGTTGGTGGATTGAGATTTGAATCTAATGCTATATATTGAGATGTTGGTTGTATTTTAGGATATTGGTTTGGGAGTGCAGCAACCCCACCTTACCCTAGCTACCAATTTCTAGCAGAGAATCGACTAAGGAGAAGTCAAGGTTGGGTAAGCTTTGGAATTGATTTCTAATGGTTATTTAGTGAATGATTTATGTAGATGGATACATGATAATCATGGGTATGTTTTGGATTGTTTCTTGGAAGCATAGGTGTTTGTGCACTTTTGTAGCTTCTGGATAGTGGGTGTAAGGCGGTGAGATACTGGATTGGGCTGCTCTATCTCAAGGTGAGTGTTTTTCAGTGATGCACTTTTGATTCTTAGTAGCATGTTACACAAGTAGGTTTTTATGGGTTGTAGGGTTTTCTTCTTGCTTAGATATATTAGCAAGTATTGTTGAATCCATGTTGATATTAGATTAGGGATTTGGGATTGGAAATTATGGATATGGATGAGAATTTAAAGGTGAATCATGTTGGAGTTTGTGATTGATCATGGTTGATGTAGATTGTTATGTGATCATTCTTAGGATCATTGGATTTATTAATGGATTGTGGATTATGTTGGGATCTAGAAGGAGTGTGATTAAGGATTATTTAGGGATTAATCCTTAATCATGTTTGATTAGGGTTTTTCTAATTAGGTGGGGGAAGTTGTTTAGTTATTTACTTCATATGTAACTAGCTAAATACATTATATGATTGCAGGACTTTGGTTTGAGACGAGTGTCTCGACGTGGGATTTCCAGATCACGATCGATAGATTTAAGGCGGGTATTTCTTCCTTGACCTCTATGTAGATTTTCTCGTACTTAGTGCATGGTTTTTTTTACTGGATGATTTAGGCTGCTTTATCTTCTATCATGATCGGTTGCTGTTTTTCCTGCATGATACTTATGCTTGACCCTTGTGATGATCTATTTAATTCATATACAGTCTCCACTCTTGATATCTACTCTGTTGTGATTACACGTGTATAGTATGTCTTGTAGGGTTTGTCTGGTTGTTAGTATTACCATGCTGATTGGGTATATGATGTGGACTGTACATAGGTGGGTATGTGTTATAGGAGTCATCTTGTTGACCGTGCATTTACATGAGGTGTGTACATGCGTATTTGTCATGTACTTTTGGAGGAGTTGTGTTGATTGTATGTTTGAGATGTATACACATGTTTGTTGTGTTTTTACTGGAGGATACATGTTGATTTTATTTATATTTTGTGTACATGTGTCTAGTGGGATTATTGGAGATTTTTGGTTGATTATACATGTGTAGTGTGTACATATGTTTGGTGGGATACGTGGAGGTATCATGACGATTATACTCTTGTTGGAGGTATTTTTTGAGGTTTGGGGTTGTTGCATGGATGATGATTATATATATATATATCATGTACATCATTCATTGCATCTGATGACCGTTGTCTCCCTTGTGGTTGAGAGAGTCATCAGTTGGTTTGGTTTAGCACCGCACACTCGGCCACTCATGGGTAGTGGTAGTTGGAGCAGTTGCTGCGAGTCCTGTCGTGCCACCCGGTCACGAGGTTTAGTGAGATCCGGCGTTGTGAGCAGTCAAGGACCCTGATGCTATGTAGTTAGATAGCTACTAGCGGACTATCCGCCTCGACCACTATATAGTGGGCTGGAGGGTAGTACAGTCGTCATAGACCCAAGCCTCTTGGCCATACAGGGGTCGTGGTGTTCGGAGAGGTGGCGGGGGTGACCATGGAGCATGCATGCACTTTTGCATATGATGCACGGTGCATCTGGGGGTTATATTTGCATACATGCCTACTAGATACTAGTTGCATGTGTTTGTGGTATGTTGCATTTGTTTGCGATATGATTGTTGTATTTGGTTGCCATGCTGCATACATGTCATTTATTTTACATGTATATGCAGTCGTACTTATATTGCACAAGTGTCACGGGTATATCTGTTGCAGATCCGGTGAGTTTACTGATCATTGTACCATGTGTCGATTCCAGATTGGGTATGTATCTGTCATTATGTTAGTTGTGGTTTGTACAGTTTAAGTCAGGTTATTATGTCAGGTATGTTCAGATGCATTGATTATGATAGTATGATCATGTTCTTATTCCCTACTGAGACTGTATACTTGTGATCTCCATGTTTGTTTATTGACCATGCACTATCTTTTCTATTACCCGCTGAGTTACCTATACTCACCACCGCATGTATATCTTTATGTTTTCAGGTAGATGGTTGGAGTGTCGCTCGGAGTATCCTGTCTGCCGGGTCCTACGTCACATCCGAAGACTGTGTTCGTTTTCTATTGTATATTCTTTTCTTATTCGTGGCATTGTATTTGTATTTAGCCATGTGGCTATCTTATTCTTTTGGTGTTGTATTTGTGTTTAAGTCGTGCCGGCATGTATTGTATTTATTTGTGTTGTGTGGGTTTTCCGTTTTCGTTTTTCCGCTGTGTTGGTTTGTTTTGTACAGCCGTGTGGGCTGTTTTATATATAACTGCGTGGTTGTGATTGTTTCATTCCAGTCGTGTGGGCTGTTATTATAACTGCGTGGTTGTGTATAGAAATATTCCAGCCGCATGTGGCTGATGTATATTTTGTTTGTAGTGATGCTTCATATTGTCACCGGTACAGGGGAGATGCTGTCGGATTTTTGTCTGGCAGGGACTCCTTTGGGGGCGTGACAGGAAGTCTTGAAGAGAACATTCATATGAAGCAACCAGAAGGGTTCATTGAAAAAGGCAAAGAGCATCTAGTGTGCAAGCTCAATCGGTCCATTTATGGACTGAAGCAAGCTTCAAGTTCTTGGAAAATCCGGTTTAATGAAGTAATCCAGTCGTATGGATTTATTCAGTGTCCGGATGAGTCTTGTGTATACAAGAAGTGTAACAGAAACGTGGTGGTATTTCTTGTACTATACGTAGATGATATTTTGTTAATTGGCAACAATGTCAAGCTATTATCAGACGTAAGGGTATGGTTGTCCAAACAATTTGATATGAAGGACTTAGGAGAGTGTGCACACATTCTTGGGATCAAAGTGATAAGGGATCGCATGAAAAGAATGTTGTGTCTGTCCCATGCTTCATATATAGATACAATCCTTGCTCGTTTTAGTATGCAGGATTCCAAGAAAGGTTTCTTACCTTTTAGGCATGGAATAGCTCTATCTAAAGAGATGTCTCCGAAGACATCAAAGGAGATAGAAGACATGAAAGCAGGTCCTTATGCTTCGGCTGTAGGAAGCCTTATGTATGCAATGCTATGTACGAGACCTGATATTTGTTTTGCCGTGGGCATGGTCAGCAGATATCAGAGTAACCCTGGACAAGGACATTGGACTGCGGTAAAGCATATATTAAAGTACCTGAGAAGGACTAGAGATTATATGCTAGTTTACCAAGCAGACGATTTGCTCCCTGTGGGTTACACGGATTCAGATTTCCAATCAGATAGGGACAATAGTAAGTCTACATCAGGCTATGTGTTTACTTTAGGAGGTGGAGCCATTTCATGGAGGAGTGTTAAGCAGAAATGCGTATCGGACTCAACCATGGAAGCTGAGTATGTAGCAGCCTCTAAGGCAGCTAAAGAAGCAGTATGGCTCAGGAACTTTCTAATGGACTTAGATGTGATTCCTGGTTTGCCCAAAATTATCACAATTTATTGTGATAATAGCGGTGCAGTTGCAAAGTCGAAGGAACCACGAGCTCATAAAGCAAGTAAACATATAGAGCGCAAGTACCACCTGATACGAGATATCGTGAAGCGAGGAGAAGTTGTCATCGCCAAGATTGCATCAGCGGATAACCTGGCAGATCCTTTCACTAAGGCCCTTCCGGCGAAAGCTTTTGATCGGCATGTGGAGGGAATGCGAATCAGATGTATGGTAGAAGATATGGCAGCTTAGTCATTAGTATAAGTGGGAGATTGTTGGAGTGTATACTGAAAACCTAAGCTTTTGTAAACATTTGTCTTGAATAAAGAATCACATATGGTCAAATCATCTACATTTGTTAGTAGTTGTTCAATTAATTTATATTGTAGATAACATAGCATGTGGTGTCATATGCAGAAGATAATGTTATCAGTACATTATAAATTATAAACAGTAGCTCACGACCAAAATGGAAAGGAACAAACCATTAGAAGGTCGTAGTGTAATTAGGTATCAGTTTATCTTGACTGTATAATTACACTAGTACACTTAGAGTGTATTGAGTAGGACCATTTGAGGTCGTTTCTCTTATACTGATTTTATAAAGAAACAAAGACCTCGGTTATTATGGAAGTGTGTGCTCTTAATCCTAATATAATAACAAGCACATATATTTGATATTTATTTCTTTAATTTATCAATGGGTGAGATTTAGTTCGATGAATCAATAAGCCCGATAAGTTGGGAAATGGTATCACTTATAGTGTGTGTTGTTGATTATAGAAGGAAACTGTGTCCTAGAGATACTAGGTTGATAATGTCCCCAAGAGGAACTCATAAGGATTGTCATGTTAAACCCTGCAGGTGGACTTAGTCCGACATGACGATAAGGTTGAGTGGTACTACTCTTGGACTAAGATATTAATTAAATGAGTTGTCAGTAACTCACTTAATTAGTGGACATTCGATATCTTAAACACAGGGAGACTAACACACTTATAATAAGAAGGAGCCCAAAAATGTAATTTGGGATTGGTGCGGTAGTTCAATGATAGTTCTCTAGCGGAATGAATTATCATTGATAAAAATAAGTTGTGTGTTCGGGGCGAACACGGGATGCTTAATTTTATCGGGAGACTAAAACCAATTCCTCCTTTCGGTCCCTATCGTAGCCTCTTATTTATAGAGTTCTATACCCACCTATACCCACCTTCTATACCCACCCAATAGGGGCCGGCCAAGCTAGCTTGGGAACAAGCTAGGGTCGGCCTAGGTATAAGATTGGGTGGCCGGCCCTAGCTTGAACCCAAGCTAGTAAGGCCGGCCAAAATAAATTAAAAAGAATTTTTATTTTAATTTTTATTATGTGGAAGAAATAATTTATTAAAGATGAATTTAAATTAAATTATCTCTCTTGTAAAATTTACAAAAGATTAAAGAAAGAAATTAGATCTCTTTCCTTCTTTGTAGATTGGTGAGATATTTTATTTTCTCTTTAAAAATTATTCACATGTTGTAAAATTAAAATTATAGAAATTTCTTTTATTAACCATGTAGAGATTTTTAAAGAGAAATTTTAATTTTAAAATTTCTGGAAACAAATTAGGAAGTTTTAATTTTTGATTGAAACTTGTCCAATTTGTTCTCCAATGATGTGGCCGGCCAATGTAGATTTAATTGGGAAATTTTATTTTATTTTTCTCAATTAAATCATGTCAAGGAAATTGAGGAAATTTTATTGCAATTAAATTTTCTAATTTGCCTAGGCCAAGGAATATAAAAGATGGGGTGAAGGTGCCTTCATGAGACACTGTTAGAGTGTATACTAAATGCCTAGCTTTTGGTATAAACATTTATCTAGAAATAAGAATCACATTGGTCAAATGTCTACATTTATGATAAATGTAGTTGCTCAATTAATTTATATTGTAGATAACATGGTGTGTGGTGTCACATACAGAAGATCATTTTATCGGTTCCTTATAAATTATAAACAGTAGCTCACGACCAAAATGGAAAGAAACAAACCATTGGAAGGTCGTACTGTAATTAGGTATTAGTTTATCTTAACTATATAATTACACTAGTACACTTAGAGTGTATTAAGTAGGACTATTTGAGGTCGTTCCTTTTATACTGACTTTATAAAAGAACAAAGACCTCAGTTATTATGGAAGTGTGTGCTCTTAATCCTAATATAATAACAAGCACATATATTTGATATTTATTTCTTTAATTTATCAATGGGTGAGATTTAGTTCGATAAATCAATAAGCCCGATAAGTTGGGAAATGATATCACTTATAGTGTGTGTTGTTGATTATAGAAGGAAACTGTGTCCTAGTGATCTAGGTTGAGAATGCCCCCAAGAGGAGCTCATAAGGATTGTCATATTAAACCCTGCAGGTGGACTTAGTCCGACATGACGATGAAGTTGAGTGATACTACTCTTGGAGCTAGATATTAATTAAGCGAGTTGTCAGTAACTTACTTAATTAGTGGACATTTGTTATCTTAAACACAGGGAGACTAACACACTCATAATAAGAAGGAGCCCAAAATGTAATTTGGGATTGGTGCGGTAGTTCAATAATAGTTGTTTAGTGGAATGAATTATTATTGATGAAATTAAGTTGTGTGTTCAGGGCGAACACGGGATGCTTAATTTCATCGGGAGACCAAAACCAATTCCTCCTCTCGGTCCCTATCATAGCCTCTAGTATATAGAGATTTATACCCACCGCATACCCACCTTCTTACCCATCCAATGGGGCCGGCCAAGCTAGCTTGGAACCCAAGCTAGGGCTGGCCAAGACCAAGTGGATGAGCCATGTAGGTGGCCGGCCAAAGCTTGGGTCCCAAGCTTAGGTGGCCGACCACTAGAATATTAAAAAGGATTTTTATTAAAATTATTTCTTATGTGGATATCATGATTTTAAAAGAGAGTTTAAAAATTAAAAATTTCCTTTTATAGTTTTCTATAAAAGATTAAGAGAAGAGATTAATCTCTTTCCTTATTTGTAGTTTAAAAGGATGGTTTTAATTTTTGGTAAACACTTTCCTTATTTGTAAATCATCTACATGTTTAAAAGAGAGTTTAAAATTTGAAATCTTTCCTTATTTGTTGATTAAAGGAGGATTTTAAATTTTAAGAAACCTTTCCTTTTTAACCATGTTCATGATTTAAAAGAAAGTTTAAAAATTAATAATTCTCTTTTATTAGTTTCTACAAAAGATTGAGAAAAGATTTGATATCTTTCCTTATTTGTAGATTAAAAGAGATTTTAATTTTTAGAGATAACTTTCTTTTTATCCACATGTTTAAAAGAAAGATTTTAATTTATTAAATTTTCTTTTTATAAACCAATCATGAAGGGATTAAAATTATAAGAGAAATTTTTATAAATTTCTAGAAACAAATTAGGAAGTTTTAATTTTTGTTTTAATTAAAACTCTCCTTGTTTTGGGGAGAAGAGTGGCCGGCCATTATAATTTGAAAAGAGAAAATTATTTTAATTAAATAAATTTTCCTTTTCATTGGCAAAAGAATTAAGGAAGTTTTTATTAAATTTTCCTTATTTGCCAGGATCAAGGATTATAAAAGAGGGGGTAGAGGAGGCTTCAAGGCTAACAACTCTATTCTATTTTTCCTCTCTTTTTTCCTTGGGTGTGGCCGGCCCTTTCTTTCCTCTCCTCTCCTTTGTGTGGCCGAAACCTTCTCATGGTGGAGATAGCTTTGGTGGCCGGATCTAAGAAGGAGAAGAAGGAGAGAAAAGAAGCCTCTTTTCTAGCATCCCTTGGAGCATGGTGGTGGTGGCCGAACCTCTTCATCCTAGGAGAAGTTTTGATGGCCGAAACTTGTAAGGAAGAAGAAGGTGCTTGGTGGTTCTCATCTCGGAAGATCGTTGCCCACACAACGTCCGAGGTTAGAAGAGGAATACGGTAGAAGATCAAGAGGTCTTTCTAAAAGGTATAACTAGTAATTTTTGTTTCCGCATCATACTAGTTATTTTTGGAAATAATACTAAATACAAGAGGCATACGATTCTAGAGTTTCGAATTTGTTTTCGATATAGTGTTCTTTTGTTTTTCTTTCCCTTGTGATTTGATTGTTCTTTTCGGTTAACCTAAAGTTATTATAGGAAATTAAATATTAGCTTTCCATAAAAGGTTTTGTCTAGTCGGTGGTGGTTGCTCCCATATCCAAGAAGGCCATGTGCCTCGCCACGTCAGTACTAGTAACCAATTATGGAAATTAATATTTAATGGAATTAATAACTTAAGGTGATTTGGGTCGAACGTGTTAAGTTCCGCAAGAGACCCAAGTCAAAACCTAAAAGAACGAATAGATTAAGTTTTGGATCAAACGTGTTAAGTTCCGCAGGCGATCCAAAATTTAATTTAAAAGAACACATGGTAGCTAGGAAAAGGTTTAGACCTTTGTACAAAATTTTTGTACAGTGAAACCTCTAGGTTTTCCGTGTAGCAACCAACAATTGGTATCAAAGCTAGGGTTTTGCCTCTGTGTATTTGGTATTAGTTTAATTATGCACATGTCATACATAATTTAGGCAGGATAATAGTAGGATGTGCTAACTTTGTGGATGCAGGATCCAACTATTATGGCTTATTGTTATTATGTGTGTGATTGGACCTTTGGACATGTCAAGGGCATTTTATTGTGTGTGCATGATTGTATTATAAAATACAGCAGGAGCTGTATTTAGTTTTATTAGGATTTTATTTTTGATCTAGATACATGTACATTCCTTTTATGGAATATAGGATCAAAATGTAAAATTCTATTTATGTCGCGGATCGAATCTTGCAAAGCGTGGAACCTTCTAAGGACCAGAGGCGCAGCGGAACTAGGAGCAAGACGGATGCGAGAGCTAGACCCGGTGGCAGTGGCCAAATATGGCAGCAGCTTGGGATGACAACACACGGAGAACAACTAGAGATAAAAGTCATAATAGTTGAAAATTAGATTTTCTATTTATTGCTTTTATATTGTGCTGTGTGTGCATGTTACTTTACATATTTAGTAGGCTAGCATAGTTAAAATTCCGCATTTATAAATAACTAAGTGGGAGAGGGATTTTTAAGTAAATCCCATGGTCTCCATTACTGGTTTGTAAGTGATGCAAACAAGCTTGCGCGTTGGCTCTGAGTGCCTTCCTCCATAACGGATGAGCTTGTTTGTGGATCACTAGAACAGACTTCCATTTTTGGATGACTATAGGAAGTTAATTAAGAGCGTGTGATCTTCCCCAACGGAAGGGGCATAATCTTATTAATGGACTTAGTGTCAAGTAATGGTATACACTTAGACACATCTAATAGTATCCTCCCCATCGGAGTCACTGCTATTATTTGTGTGACCAAATGATACCAACTATTAATTTTATTTGTCAAAAAGTTAGGTTGACAAGATAATAAAATTAATGGGTTAAAACCCTCCTTTTACAAATGTTGAATTAGTATACGTCCACACTAACGTGGCATGCAAAATTCACGGTGTTTGAGGTGTTGGTGAATTTAAATAATATTGTTTGAGGAATCAATATTTTTTTTAAATTCAAAAGTTTTTGACCAAATATTTGATCAAAGACAGATCAACTATTAATTTTATTCGTCATTAAGTAAAGTTGACGAGATAATAAAATTAATGAATAAAATCTCCTCTTCGATTTTGTATATGTCCACACTATCGTGGCATACAAAATTCATGGGGATTTTTAAGGAGTTGATCTTGACCAAATATTTTTGTGATTCTTAGGATTTAAATATTTGTCAATCCCTTAGTAGTCATACTATAGAAAAGGCTTAGTAGTCCCAATTGTATTGATTGGAAATAGGACTTGGACATTAAGGTAGACTGTCTTCTTAAAACTAAGAACAACATAGGTGTATTTAATTCATTAGTTGAAACATGTTTAGTGGTGTTATCTACCAGAACCTGGAGTGTAGATACAGATGCCATTAATCATGTCCGCAATTTATTGTAGGGTTCCAGGAAACCCGGCAACTAAATGAAAATTAAAACACCGTCCACATGGGCACTACTATAAAAATGGTAGCTGTTGCAGTGGGAGATGTTTATCTTTTGATAAGAATAAAACATGGATTTTTGAGTAATTGTCTTTACGCACCAAGTTTAGAAAGAACTAGTTTTCAATTTCTAAACTATTCAAAGAACTTGATATTCTGCCTCTTTTAATAACAAAATTGTTATTAAGAAAAAGAGGGAAGTTATCTGTTCTGGTACGTTGGTTGGCAATTTATAAATCCAATAACTCTCACGATGCAACAAATGGAAATTAGTAACACATCTTCTAACTTTAAGAGAAAGTAATATTCGGAAATGAACCAATTATATCTTTGGCATCTAAGGCTAGGTTATATTAATTTGAGTATGATTCATTGGTAGCTGATGAACTTTTGGGTTCATTAGTAGTGGAAATCTTTCCAACTTGCGAGTCTTACTTGGAAGGAAAAATAACCAAGAAGCTTTCAAATCTAAGGGGTATGGAGTCAAAGATATGTTGAAATTGGTTCATTCTGATTTGTGTGATCCTATGACTATCCAGACAAGAGGTAGTATTGAATATTTCTTCTATTTTATAGACAACTATTCAAGATACAAATAAATTTACTTAATGTACCACAAGACTAAGTACTTTGATTAGTTCAAAGAGTACTAGGCTGATGTGGAGAAACGATAAAGTAAAAAGACACTATGGTGAAATCATAGTGGCAAGTACCTTTTGGGAGAATTTAGGAGTCACTTATCAGAAGTAGGGATTCAATACAAACTAACTGCACCTGGTACACCTCTACAGAATGGTGTAGTAGAAAGAAGGTATAGGACTCTTATGAAAATAAGTAGATTGATGATGAGTTATTTTACCAAATTCATTTTAAGGATATACTCTGGAAACGGAAGTGAACATAGTACCTTCCAAAGTCAGAACTCTCTACTCATATAGAATTGCTGAATAGGCGTAAGCTTATTTTGAAGCATATTTGGATTCGGGTAGTCCAGCACATATGCTGAAGAGAGACAATGATAAGTTGGACAAGAATTCACTTGTTTGTGGGTTATCCTAGAGAAATGAAAGTAGGTTTATAGTCTTAAAAATCAGAAGGTCATTGTTAGCATCAATGACCAATTTTAGAAAAAGGACTATGTAATAAACCATGTGCCCATAAGAAAACTTGTTCTTAAGGAAATAATAAAAGACATGTCTAATCTAGTACCAATTGTACAAGATGAGATACCACAAGGAAACTGCAACACGTATCACAAATGATACACAATTGTAGAAAATGTCTTGTCGTAGTGGGAGGGTTGTTAGGCAACCTAAAAAGATTCATGTTTTGGGAGAATTTTTGGACTCGATCCCTGGAGGACATGAACCTGATCTCCGGACATATGACGAAGCACTCCAAGATAAAGATGCAATATCTTGGCAAAGAGTAATGAATAACAGAATTAGAATATATGTATTCTAATAACATCTGGAAGCTTGTAGAACCACCAAATAGTGTAAAAGCCTTTGGGTATAAAAAAGTCTATAATAGGAAAAGAGGGATAGACAGGAAGGTAGAAACTTTCAAAGCAAGGCTAGATGAAAAAGGAAACTTTTTCACTGGTAGCCATGCTTAAGTCTATCCGGATTCTTTTATCTATTTGGTAAGTGGATGTCAAGACAACATTCCTTAATGGAAGTCTTGAAGAAAGCATCCATATAAAGCAACCAGAAGGGTTCATTGCAAAGGGCTAAGAGCATCTAATGTGCAAGCTCAATCAGTCTATGGACTGATACAAAGCTTCAAGGTCTTGGAACATCCAATTTATCAAAGTAATCCAGACCTTTGGATTCATTTAGTAACTGGATAAGTCTTGTGTATACAAAAGCTGTGATGGAAGCGTGGTGGTATTTCTTGTACTATACGTAGATAACATTTTTGGTAGTTGGAAACAATATCAAAATGTTGTCAAAAGTAAGGGTATGGTTGTTCAAACAATTCGATATAAAGGACTTGGGAGAATGTATATATTCTTGAGATCAAAGTAATAAGGGATCGCAAGAAAAGAATATTTTACTTATTCCAAGCTTCATACATCGGAAAAATCCTTGCTCGTTTTAAGCATGCAAAACTCCAAGAAAGGTTTCTTACTTTTTTAGGATGGAGTAACTTTATCTAAAGATATGTCTCTGTAGACATCAAAGGAGATAAAGGAAATAAAGGCAGTTCTTTATGCTTCAGCTATCGGAAGCCTAATATATGCTATGCACGATATCAGAAATCTGTTTTGCCAAGGGCATAGTTAGCAGATATCAAAGTAACCCTGGACAAGGACAGTAGACTGCAGTAAAGCATATATTGAAGTACCTTAGAGACACTAGAGATTATATGCTAGCTTACTAGGCAGTTAATTTGGTCCTAGTGGGTTGCATGGATTTTGGCTTCCAATCGGATAGGGATAATAATAAGTCAACCTCGGGGTTTTGTGTTTACTTTAGGAGGTAAAGTCATAACTATGGAAGAGTGATAAGCATAGGTGTTTTTCTGGACTCCACCATAGAAGCTTAGTATATGGCAAACCTCTGAGGTAGCCATAAAAGCTGAATGACTCAATAACCTCAAGATAGACTTAGATATGATTTTTGGTTTGTCCAAAGATTGTTGCAATTTATTATAATAATGTTGGTACAGTAGCAAACTCGAAAAACCATAAGTTTATAAAGCAAGTAAACACAATAGAGCGCAAGTACCACCCAATACGAGAAATCGTATAAATGAGGAGAAGTTGTTGCTGCCTAGATTGCATCAGGTGATGACCTATAGATCCTTTCACTAAGGTCCTTAAGGCAAGAGCTTTTGATGGGCATGTTGAAGGGTTGGGAATCAGATGTATGGCAGCAGATATGGCAGCTTAGTCTTTTAGTATAAGTGGGAGATTGTTAGAGTGTATACTAAAAGCCTAGCTTTTGGTATAAACATTTATCAAGAAATAAGAATCACATTGGTCAAATGTCTACATTTATGATAAATGTAGTTGCTCAATTAATTTATATTGTAGATAACATGGTGTGTGGTGTCACATACAGAAGATCATGTTATCGGTTCCTTATAAATTATAAACAGTAGCTCACGACCAAAATGGAAAGGAACAAACCATTGGAAGGTCGTAGTGTAATTAGGTATTAGTTTATCTTAACTATATAATTACACTAGTACACTTAAAGTGTATTGAGTAGGACTATTTGAGGTCGTTCCTTTTATACTGATTTTATAAAAGAACAAAGACCTCAGTTATTATGGAAGTGTGTGCTCTTAATCCTAATATAATAACAAGCACATATATTTGATATTTATTTCTTTAATTTATCAATGGGTGAGATTTAGTTCGATAAATCAATAAGCCCGATAAGTTGGGAAATGATATCACTTATAGTGTGTGTTGTTGATTATAGAAGGAAACTGTGTCCTAGTGATCTAGGTTGAGAATGTCCCCAAGAGGAGCTCATAAGGATTGTCATGTTAAACCCTGCAGGTGGACTTAGTCCGACATGACGATGAAGTTGAGTGGTACTACTCTTGGAGCTAGATATTAATTAAGTGAGTTGTCAGTAACTTACTTAATTAGTGGACATTTGTTATCTTAAACACAGGGAGACTAACACACTCATAATAAGAAGGAGCCCAAAAATGTAATTTGGGATTGGTGCAGTAGTTCAATAATAGTTCTTTAGTGGAATGAATTATTATTGATAAAATTAAGTTGTGTTCGGGGCGAACACGGGATGCTTAATTTCATCGGGAGACCAAAACCAATTCCTCCTCTCGGTCCCTATCATAGCCTCTAGTATATAGAAATTTATACCCACCGCATACCCACCTTCTTACCCATCCAATGGGGCCGGCCAAGCTAGCTTGGAACCCAAGCTAGGGCCGGCCAAGACAAAGTGGATGAGCCATGTAGGTGGCCGGCCAAAGCTTGGGTCCCAAGCTTAGGTGGCCGACCACTAGAATATTAAAAAGGATTTTTATTAAAATTATTTCTTATGTGGATATCATGATTTTAAAAGAGAGTTTAAAAATTAAAAATTTCCTTTTATAGTTTTCTACAAAAGATTAAGAGAAGAGATTAATCTCTTTCCTTATTTGTAGTTTAAAAGGATGGTTTTAATTTTTGGTAAAAACTTTCCTTATTTGTAAATCATCTACATGTTTAAAAGAGAGTTTAAAATTTGAAATCATTCCTTATTTGTTGATTAAAGGAGGATTTTAAATTTTAAGAAACCTTTCCTTTTTAACTATGTTCATGATTTAAAAGAAAGTTTAAAAATTAATAATTCTCTTTTATTAGTTTCTACAAAAGATTGAGAAAAGATTTGATATCTTTCCTTTTTTGTAGATTAAAAGTGATTTTAATTTTTAGAGATAACTTTCTTTTTATCCACATGTTTAAAAGAAAGATTTTAATTTATTAAATTTCCTTTTTATAAACCAATCATGAAGGGATTAAAATTATTGGAGAAATTTTTATAAATTTCTAGAAACAAATTAGGAAGTTTTAATTTTTGTTTTAATTAAAACTCTCCTTGTTTTGGGGAGAAGAGTGGCCGGCCATTATAATTTGAAAAGAGAAAATTATTTTAATTAAATAAATTTTCCTTTTCAATGGAAAAAGAATTAAGGAAGTTTTTATTAAATTTTCCCTATTTGCCAGGATCAAGGATTATAAAAGAGGGGGTAGAGGAGGCTTCAAGGCTAACAACTCTATTCTATTTTTCCTCTCTTTTCTCCTTGGGTGTGGCCGGCCCTTTCTTTCCTCTCCTCTCCTTTGTGTGGCCGAAACCTTCTCATGGTGGAGATAGCTTTGGTGGCCGGATCTAAGAAGGAGAAGAAGGAGAAGCCTCTTTTCTAGCATCCCTTGGAGCATGGTGGTGGTGGCCGAACCTCTTCATCCTAGGAGAAGTTTTGATGGCCGAAACTTGTAAGGAAGAAGAAGGTGCTTAGTGGTTCTCATCTCGGAAGATCGTTGCCCACACAACGTCCGAGGTTAGAAGAGGAATACGGTAGAAGATCAAGAGGTCTTTCTAAAAGGTATAACTAGTAATTTTTGTTTCCGCATCATACTAGTTATTTTTGGAAATAATACTAAATACAAGAGGCATACGATTCTAGAGTTTCGAATTTGTTTTCGATATAGTGTTCTTTTGATTTTCTTTCCCTTGTGATTTGATTGTTCTTTTCGGTTAACCTAAAGTTATTTTATGAAATTAAATATTAGCTTTCCATAAAAGGTTTTGTCTAGTCGGTGGTGGTTGCTCCCATATCCAAGAAGGCCATGTGCCTCGCCACGTCAGTACTGGGAACAAATTATGGAAATTAATATTTAATGGAATTAATAACTTAAGGTGATTTGGGTCGAACGTGTTAAGTTCCGCAGGAGACCCAAGTCAAAACCTAAAAGAACGAATAGATTAAGTTTTGGATCAAACGTGTTAAGTTCCGCAGGCGATCCAAAATTTAATTTAAAAGAACACATGGTAGCTAGGAAAAGGTTTAGACCTTTGTACAAAATTTTTATACAGTGAAACCTCTAGGTTTTCCGAGTAGCAACCAACAGACACAACATCTATTATTTTCTCTCCCTTTTTTGTTCCTTGGTGTGGCCGGCCATCCTTTCCCTCTCTTCCTCTTGTGGTGGCCGAACCTCTCTCTTCCCCTTGGAGCTCTTGTGGTGGCCGGATACTACTTGGAGAAGAAGAAGAAGATGGAGAGAAAGCTAGCATCTCTTGGAGCTTGGTTAGTATTTTGGTTTTTCTCCTTGGTGAAGTTTTCCTTTGTGGCCGAACCTTGTTTGAAGGAGAAGAAGGTGGTTGGTGGTTTCTCATCTCGGTAGATCGTTGCCCATACAACGTCCGAGGTTAGAAGAGGAATACGGTAGAAGATCAAGAGGTTTTCTACAAGGTATAACTAGTAATTTTTATTTCCGCATCATGCTAGTTATTTATGGAAATAATACCAAATACAAGAGGCTTACGTTCTAGAATTTCGAATATGTTTTTTCGATACTGTGTTCTTTTGTTTTTTCTTTTCCTTGTGATTTGATTGTTCTCTTTGGTTAACCTAAAGTTATTTTAGGAAATTAAATATTAGCTTTCTATAAAAGGTTTTGTCTAGTCGGTGGTGGTTGCTCCCATATCCAAGAAGGCCATGTGCCTCACCACGTCAGTACTGGGAACCAATTATGGAATTAATATTTAATGGAATTAATAACTTAAGGAGACTTGGGTCGAACGTGTAAAGTTCCGCACGAGATCCAAGTCAAAACCTAAATGAATAAATAGATTAAGTTTTGGATCAAACGTGTTAAGTTCCGCAGGCGATCCAAAATTTAATTTAAAAGAACACATGGTAGCTAGGAAAAGGTTCAGACCTTTGTACAAAATTTTTGTACAGTGGAACCTATAGGTTTTCCGAGTAGCAACCAACATACATAGCATGACGTAGATGATAGATCCTATGGATGAGGCATAAGGGATCTGATCCATGTGGTCTCTCTCCTCTCTAGAAGAAGGACCTTGACTCTTCGAAAGACTCACGCCATGTGACATCGGCATAAATCCCTTCTTGGAGTTTTGCATGGCAAACCGTAGGAGGACCTTATCAATATATGTACTCTGACATAGGCCAAGCAACCTCTTATATCTATCTCTATAGATCTGTATGCCTAGAATGCAGGATGCTTCACCTAAGTCCTTCATTTAGAAACAAGTCCTTAGTCAAGTCTTGACAGACTGCAGTAAAGTGATGTCTTTCCCAATGAGTAGTATGTCATCCACATACAATATAAGGAAGACAACTGTGCTCTCAACAACCATCTTGTAGACACAGGGTTCATCTTCATTCTTGATGAAACCAAACTATTTGATTACATTATCGAATCGAAGATTCCAGCTCCGAGAAACTTGCTTTAGTCCATAAATGAACCTATGTAGCTTGCATACTCTACTAGTATACTGTGGATCTACAAAACCCTCAGGTTGTGTCATGTACACATCCTCGAGCAGGTTTCCATTCAGAAACGTGGTTCTGACATCCATCTGTCATATCTCATAGTCTTGGTATGCTGCAATAGCAAGCATGATCTGAATGAATTTAAACATCGCTACTGGAGAAAAGGTTTCATCATAGTCAATACCATGAATTTGCTTGAAACCTTTAGCTACCAAGCGACCCTTATAAATAAGTCCATCCATGTCAGTCTTTCTCTTAAAGACCCACTTACACCCAATGGGTTTGACCCCTTTAGGTGGATTAACCAAAGTCCATACTTGGTTAGTGTACATGGATTCCATCTCAGATCTCATGGCCTCTAGCCATTTCTCGGAGTTTGGTCTCATCACAGCTTCCTGATAGGAGGTGGGCTCATCCTCTATGAGCACAATGTCATCATGGTCAGACAAGAGAAATGAGTATCTCTCAGGCTGACGACGTACCCTATCAGACCTGTGAAGAGGTATGTTTACTTGAACTGGTTGTGGTTCCTCAACTCCTTGTGGAACGACATCATCCACAACACTTTGTGGTTCTAGTTCACCTTCCATCAAGGCTTTAGTGCTATTGTTCACATCTTGAACTTCTTCAAGATCGAACGTACTCCCACTAGTCTTTCTAGAAACAAAATCCCTTTCTAGAAATACCCCAGTCTTAGTCACAACTATCTTGTGTTGACTGGGAATGTAGAAGTAATATCCCTTCGTTTCCTTGGGATATCCAATAAAATAGCACTTGTCGGATTTGGGTCCCAATTTGTCTGAGACTTGACGTCGAACGTAAGCCTCACAACCCCAAATCCTCATAAAAGATACCTGGGCATCTCTCCCAGTCCATATCCTATATGGTGACTTTATTACTGCCTTGGATGGAACTCGGTTGAGTATAAAGGCTGGCATGTCTTGAGCATAGCCCCAAAGGAATGTAGGAAGATATGTGTAATTCATCATAGACCGTACCATATCTAATAGGGTACAATTCCTCCTTTCAGATACACCATTCCACTATGGTGTTCTAGGAGGAGTGAGTTGGGATAGAATCCCACACTCAGCTAGATAGTCACGAAACTCATGGCTAAGGTATTCCCCACCTCGATCTGATTGAAGTATCTTAATACTCTTGCCAAGCTGGTTTTGTACTTCATTCTTGAATTCTTTGAACTTTTCAAAGGATTCAGACTTATGTGTCATCAAGTACACATAACCATATCTACTGAAGTCATCAGTAAATGTAATGAAGTACCTATAACCACCTCTAGCAGTGACATTGAAAGGGTCACATACATCACTATGTATAAGATCTAACAAGTCAGTCGCTCTCTCACTATGTCCACTAAAGGGAGTCTTGGTCATCTTGCCTAGTAGGCATGACTCGCATGTCTCATATGATTCAAAATCAAATGAGTCCAGCAAACCATCTTTATGGAGCTGGGATAAGCGCTTGTCATTTATATGACCTAAGCGATAGTGCCAGAGATAGGTTTGGTTCATGTCATTTGACTTGAACCTCTTGGTACTTATGTTATAGATAGGGCTCTCAAGGTCTAGAATATAGAGTCCGTTCATCAGAGGTGCACTATAATAGAACATATCATTTAAATTAACTGAACAATATTTTTTCTTTATTATAAATGAAAACCTTTTCTTGTCCAAATAAGAAACTGATATAATGTTCTTAGTCAAAGCAGGCACATAACAACAATCATCCAACTCTAATACAAGCGCAGAGGGCAAAGATATAAAATAAGTCCCTACAGCAATAACAGCAACCCGTGCTCCATTACCTACGCGTAGGTCCACCTCGCCCTTCGTCAATGCCCTGTTATTTCTCAACGCCTGCACATTAGTACAAATGTGAGAAGCACATCCGGTATCTAATACCCATGATGAAGAAATAGATAGATTGACATCTATAACATATATACCTGAAGTGGAAGTTTCACTTCTCTTCTTCTTAAGATCTTCTAGGTAGACTTTGCAGTTCCTCTTCCAGTGCCCGGTCTGACCGCAGTGGAAGCAGGTAGCATCCTTGGCGACCCCTACTTTAGGCTTCAGTGCCTTGCCTTTGCCCTTGGCTTGGGACTTTCTCTTGCCTTTAGGCTTGCCCTTTGTAACACCCACGAAATATTTGAGCTATACATATGGGTATTCTATTTTAGAATAAAAAGGGGAATGGAAATAGAATAAAAAAGAAATAAAAAGAGAGAGAGGGTAAGGTTTGAACCTTGAACCTCTCACAATAGATAAAGATAATTTGGTGTATGATAACCACTAGAGGTATGAATGATATATGAATAGAAAAGAATGCAAATTGTAATTAAAAGTAAGAGTATGATTAAGTAAGGGAACAAGAGAAAATCAAGTAGCTTTCCTCCTCTTCCTCTTGGTTAAGAGAAGAAGCAAGCAAAAGACAAGTTGCCTTTCTTCTTTCTTCTCTCTATTTTCATGGGAATGAAGAGGGTGAGAGACTAGAGGAGTCAAGGGGATGAATTGGGACATGTTTCATCCTCATTGAGAATAAATAGGAATGAGAAGAGAAAGGAGAGAAAGTTTGGCTACTTCTTCCTCCTCCTTCCTTCTCCTTCTTCCTCCTCCACCGAGACCTAAACCTCTCCATCTCTCATTTCCGAAATCCAAGCTAAGGTTTTCTTGCTAAGAAAACTAATTCACAAGAAGGAGTCCTCAAGATCTACTCCTTACAAGCAAGAGAAGAAAAGGGAGAACTAGGAAGAGAAGCTTCTTCTTCCTCTTCACAAGAGTATTTTCTCTTAACTAAGCAACAAGTTGTGAGTATCCCCTCACCTGTGGTACAAGTTGTTCATATGTTTTCCATGAGTTTAGATTGTGTAAAATAAAAACCTCAGGTTCTCTTGAAACTTTCGGCCATGGTAAGATTAAGGGCTTAGGAAAGCTTAAAACCAAATCTAATGTGCTCATGGTTTTCTTTATGATATGATATGAAGTTCTTATGCTCATATGTTGTTAAAACCTAGATAATATGCTCATGGTTTTTCTTTATGATATGATATGAAGTTCTTATGCTTATATGTTGTTAAAAACCTAGACACCTTCACTTAGGGTTTCGGCCATGGTGAGATTAAAGGCTTAGGAAAGCTTAAAACCAAGGTTTTCTTTATGATATGATATGATGTTCTTATGCTTATATGTTGTTAAAAACCTAGACACCTTCACTTAGGGTTTCGGCCATGGTCAGATTAAAGGCTTAGGAAAGCTTAAAACAAAATCTAATGTGCTCATGGTTTTCTTTATGATATGATATGAAGTTCTTATGCTCATATGTTGTTAAAACCTAGATAATATGCTCATGATTTTTCTTTATAATATGATATGAAGTTCTTTTGCTCATATGTTGTTAAAACCTAGATAATATGCTCATGGTTTTCTTTATAATATGATGTGAAGTTCTTATACTTACATGTTGCTTAAAAACCTAGATGCCCCTCACTTAGGGTTTCAGCCATGATGGAATTTAAGGGCCTAAGAAGGCTTGAAACCAAATCTAACATGCTTATGATTTTCCTTAGGGTATGATAAGAAGTTAGCTTGGTGTCATTATGCTTGTAGATGTTGGAGTGTATACTGAAAGCCTAAGCTTTTGTAAACATTTGTTTTTGAATAAAAGAATCACATTTGGTCAAATTATCTACATTTGTTTGTAGTTGTTCAATTAATTTATATTGTAGATAACATAGCATGTGGTGTCACATGCAGAAGATAATGTTATCAGTACCTAATAAATTATAAACAGTAGCTCACGACCAAAATGGAAAGGAACAAATCATTAGAAGGTCGTAGTGTAATTAGGTATCAGTTTATCTTGACTGTATAATTACACTAGTACACTTAGAGTGTATTGAGTAGGACCATTTGAGGTCGTTTCTTTTATACTGACTTTATAAATGAACAAAAACCTCAGTTATTATGGAAGTGTGTGCTCTTAATCCTAATGTAACGACCACCCTTCTTACTACTACTACTCTCTAAGGATGACCGTTACTTAACTACTAACTCTACTTAACCGGTATGATTAAAAATCACATGGAAACCCTACCGAAAAATTTCGGCAGAGTCTCCCCTGTTCCGGTGACCTTACTCAACAATACATGCAATATATACTCAGCCACAAGCGGCTGGAACACATATCAATCAACCACGCAGTATAATAAATATCAATCACACAAATATCTACTTACTAAACTAAACTCATCCTACATGCAATCTAAACAGGAAAATCTCAAATGACATGAACTTAAAATACAACTCGAATGTTTATTAATTACTAAAATGCGGAAACTAAAATTAAAACTTCTTTCCTAGTCCCAAGGCTTCCATAGTCCTGGCATCACACATCCTTCGAACACCTCCTTGTCGCCTTCCTTTCTCTATCTTTTCCTTTCCTGTATCTGCAGTAAGAGGAAGTGTAGTCTATAAGCAAAATGCTTAGTAAGCGCTATCTAACTCACAAAAACTCGATATGCATGTGAATATTCTGAAATAAAAACATGCTAAAACTGAATGCTAACATGTAAAGCTAAACATGTAAAACTACTCATGCTCTTCTAATAGCAAAGAACAGTAAGCTAATCTAAATAACATGCTAGCATAAAAGGGAACTAAACTTGCTGATTCTAAAACAAAGTGAAACTTGATTCATTTGTTCTAACTTATTCTTTAACACTTTATGTTTATATAAAAACTCGTTTTACTTATTCAAAAACTTATACTTATAATACTTCAAAATAATAATCATCTTCTTCTTGGGCCCGGCAACTGTGCTTTTACTTTTGTAACGACCCTATGGTCGTCGACCGTCGACCGTCGGCCGAGCCGTTACTACTAGGTTATCTAAACCTAGGGACGACTATGGGAGCCCAGCCCAAGGACAGAGAGTCCAACACAGTGCCACTGATAAAAGTAAAATACTTGTTATCTTTTAATACTTCTATATAATGCCTCGGCATTTTCTTTAGCACCTTGTGTGCCAAAATCCCTAAAGTCTTGACTTTGAGATTTACTTAAGTCCTTGGCCTTTTTCTTTCTTTTCTTTATCTTTCTTATACTTGTTCAAGTAAAATACTAGCCTCTTCAAACATGCTATAACAGATTAAAACAGGAAAACAAATCTGAAGTCTTTAAACATGCTACAGCAGAAATAAATCAAGAAAGAAAGATCTGCATTCTTTAAAAGGAAAACTGTATATACTTAGAGAGTAGATGTTCATGCTTGTTAAAAAAATAGAGAAGAAACTAAAACTGCAAGGCTAATAAACAGGGCTGATCATGTTTGTTAAAATAGCAAAGAAAACTAAATCTGCATACTAATCAAAAATCTGCACTGCTATAGCACTAGTTGCTTAAAGGAAACTACACTAAAAATGAAACAATGAACACATCTACTACCACACCTAAATCTATTCCTTCTAATCTGTCCAGAAATTCTGCAGTCAACCCAAGGAATACAATGCACACTAGCTACTCTTAAACTTTTAGCCGTTCTAGTGTTGTACAGGAAATCCAAAGCAAGAAAAACAAAGCATACTAGCTGTACAGGAAATCCGAATCGTAAGAGCAAGTCTGACTTCTTCAAGTATGCTACAACAGTCGTAAATCAAAGGAAAACATATCTACTAACACATATATGCATAGGTGGCAAAAATCCAGAACGAGACTAAGGGCTATCCTGCTCACGACAGCCACAAAAACACTAAACTGCAGTTAAGGAAACCCGAACTTCATGCCTACTGAAATAATAAACAGAATCTGCCAATGCATTCATGCTCACTAACTAGCAAGGAAAAACTAAGCTGCTATGCTCGTTATACATGGACTGCCCCTGTTCAGGAATTGCAAAGAGGGAAACACCAATCTGCAAGCTTTATGTAACTGGACAGTTTTGTTCCATGGCAGGGCAAACTGTAAGCTTTATTATCAAAAATCGAACTCTGTAATTAAGAGGTTGTTCATGCTTGCTAAGTGGTAAGAACAGAATTTCTAAATCACCATATAATGAATGCTGTGCTAAAAGAACACTGCCCTTAAGAACACTGCCCTAACCAAAACTCACGGCAGAAACCAAAGAAATGATTTCTATGCTCAAATAAACTTACAGCATAAATTCGAAATCTGTAGAAACCAAAACATATGCTTGACAAACCAAGTAATTCCTTTCCTTGAGATTCTCGGCAGCAGGTTTCACAAGAAATCAACCTCACGGCAACAAGCCCTAAACGGAAATCCCCATAGCGAAATTCGAAAACAAGGAAGGAACGAGAACCCGAAGCTACTCTACTGCAGGTGAGGAAGCACTTACATCGGTTCCTTGGACTTACAGCCGGCGAGAACAATTCTAGGGCTTCGGAGAACTCGAGCTTTCGGTCCCTCCTTGTGCTTACGGCTCCTCCTCGACGAGAGTAACGCAAGGAGATGAAGAAGCCTTTGAATGAGCCTTTGGCCGGCCACCGGAGACGCCCTAAAGCTCGGCTGCGTTTTTCGCCCGAGAGGAGTCGCCGACGCGAGAGAGGAGAAGAGGAAAAGAGAGAAAAGAAAAAATAACTTAACCCCTCTCTTACCTATCCTTTTATAACCTAGGGTTATGGCTTAAGACCAATTCGTGATTGATTTGTTCACGAAATATCAGCGTGCTCGCTTGGTCCGCTGGAAAGTTGGATTCCCGAAGGTTTCGGGTTCGAGCCGCCCTCGGCTCCTTTTTAAACGGTATTTTAATTTCATTTCTTACAACTACTTAACTATATTTAATTCCCCTATATTATAACAAAACTTGCTTAGCTCAGTTGGTTGGCTGACCTTGGTTAAGGTCTAGTTCGGTCTAGGGTTTAGGGTTCAAAACCAAACCTTAACACTTTATATATATATATTTTTTTTAAACTTCTTTCGTTTGGTAAAAATACCAAACGAATTCCAAAAATTGCATAAAAATACTCTATAAATTCCTAAAAATATCTAGAATTTTTCTAAAGTATTTCTAAATATTTTAAAGCACTTTTAGAACTCCTAATGAGGAAAATTGGGTCGTTACAATCCCTCATACCTTATAAAAAGTTCGTCCTCGAACTTAGAATAATTCTGCGACTATTGTGAGGCACCGGCAGCTTCTTCCTCAGTAAGAGAAAATACTCTGGCATTGGTTGGAACGGGCGGGGCTTCCAACTGTCCTTGACTGAGATAGGGTCCCTCTAATGACGTTGTCATGTGGTGTAACTGTGCAGGCTCGTTTCCATATTGCGCTGACAGTGGCTGAGGTGCCTTAAACTTGTTAGGACATGCCCTAGCTAGATGTCCTTCTTGGCCACAGGAATAACATCCGGTTGTACCCAAAAGACAGGCTCCTAGATGTATCTTCCCACATTTAGGGCAGGGAGGAAACTTGGTCTGCTTGTTTGTTGGACCTCCCTCTTGGCTATCCCCTGTATTCCATCGTTTCCTTTTATTACCCTTACCCTTCGCATCCTGCTCACTTGCCTGGAGCTTCTGACTCCCTGCTGTCTTGTCCTCCATCTTGACCGACTTATGTTGCGCTCGTTGCGCCTTGATGCTGTCCAGATAGTGCTCAGCGACTAATGCTCCACTACTCACATTAAGTGCTATTACTGGTCTCAGCATCCTGAGCATCATTCTGACTCGTTCCTTTTCCGTACTTACTAGCTCTGGACAGAGACGGGCTAGCCTATTAAATTTCTTCACTGCTTCTTCCACCGATAGGTCACCTTGTCTGAATTCCATAAACTCCTCAAAATGTTTATTGGTGATCCGTTGGTGGAAGAATTCTTCGTGAAACTCTATCTCGAAGTCAGCCCGGCTCATCTGATTGACTGTTATCTTGCTCTTAACTCTCTCCCACCACATACGAGCATCCCCTGATAGGCAGAAAGAGGTACACTTGACCTTCTCTACTTCTGTCCAGTCAAAAAGCTCCATGGTGCTCTCCAGTGTCTTAAACCAAGCCTGAGCATCCCAGGGCTCAGCCGTGCCGGAGAAACTTTCTGGCTTCAGCTTCAGCCACTGTATCAGGTATGCTTCCTGTCTTCTAGGTGCTGTGGGGACTTCCAGGGCGGCTGGTGGAACCTCAGTCACCACTAGAGTCTCCACATTGATAGTTGGAGGAGTGGGAGGGACTGGCCGCCACTTGTCTCTGGAGTTGAGCAACAACTTCAGAAAGATTTGGTTCAGCTATCCTGGGCTCTTCGTTCTCCTGTGCTCGGTCCCCAGTACGAACGGTACGGGGACGTCCTCTTCTTGACATCTAGTTATGTAGAGAAACTTAAAATCGTCCCTACACTTTCTAAACATATATACATATGTAAACAAAAGAAATCAAGAACTTCTATCTTACTTAAACATTTCTAAGCAAATACTCTACACTGTAAATAATAAGAAAGTATAAAAGAAAACTTAAGTACTTTCCTACTTGAAGACGGCAAGGAGGGTGCTGATGTGTGATGCTGGAGAATGGGAACTGCTCTGATACCAACTGTAACGACCACCCTTCTTACTACTACTACTCTCTAAGGATGACCGTTACTTAACTACTAACTCTACTTAACCGGTATGAAAAATTTCGGCAGAGTCTCCCCTGTTCCGGTGACCTTACTCAACAATACATGCAATATATACTCAGCCACAAGCGGCTGGAACACATATCAATCAACCACACAGTATAATAAATATCAATCACACAAATATCTACTTACTAAACTAAACTCATCCTACATGCAATCTAAACAGGAAAATCTCAAATGACATGAACTTAAAATACAACTCGAATGTTTATTAATTACTAAAATGCGGAAACTAAAATTAAAACTTCTTTCCTAGTCCCAAGGCTTCCATAGTCCTGGCATCACACATCCTTCGAACACCTCCTTGTCGCCTTCCTTCCTCTATCTTTTCCTTTCCTGTATCTGCAGTAAGAGGAAGTGTAGTCTATAAGCAAAATGCTTAGTAAGCGCTATCTAACTCACAAAAACTCGATATGCATGTGAATATTCTGAAATAAAAACATGCTAAAACTGAATGCTAACATGTAAAGCTAAACATGTAAAACTACTCATGCTCTTCTAATAGCAAAGAACAGTAAGCTAATCTAAATAACATGCTAGCATAAAAGGGAACTAAACTTGCTGATTCTAAAACAAAGTGAAACTTGATTCATTTGTTCTAACTTATTCTTTAACACTTTATGTTTATATAAAAACTCGTTTTACTTATTCAAAAACTTATACTTATAATACTTCAAAATAATAATCATCTTGGCGGCCCATTTGGCGACCCTATGGTCATCGATCGTCGACCGTCGGCCGTGCCGTTACTACTAGGTTATCTAAACCTAGGGACGACTATGGAGCCCAACCCAAGGACGGAGAGTCCCACATGCCACTGATAAAAGTAAAATACTTGTTATCTTTTAATACTTCTATATAATGCCTCGGCATTTTAGCACCTTGTGTGCCAAAATCCCTAAAGTTTTGACTTTGAGATTTACTTAAGGCCTTGGCCTTTTTCTTTCTTTTCTTTATCTTTCTTATACTTGTTCAAGTTAAATACTAGCCTCTTCAAACATGCTATAACAGATTAAAACAGGAAAACAAATCGAAGTCTTTAAACATGCTACAGAGAAATAAATCAAGAAAGAAAGATCTGCATTCTTTAAAAGGAAAACTGATATACTTAGAGAGTAGATGTTCATGCTTGTTAAAATAGAGAAGAAACTAAAACTGCAAGGCTAATAAACAGGGCTGATCATGTTTGTTAAAATAGCAAAGAAAACTAAATCTGCATACTAATCAAAAATCTGCACTGCTATAGCACTAGTTGCTTAAAGGAAACTACACTAAAAATGAAACAATGAACACATCTACTACCACACCTAAATCTATTCCTTCTAATCTGTCCAGAAATTCTGCAGTCAACCCAAGGAATACAATGCACACTAGCTACTCTTAAACTTTTAGCCATTCTAGTGTTATACAGGAAATCCGAATCGTAAGAGCAAGTCTGACTTCTTCAAGTATGCTACAACAGTCGTAAATCAAAGGAAAACATATCTACTAACACATATATGCATAGGTGGCAAAAATCCAGAACGAGACTAAGGGCTATCCTGCTCACGACAGCCACAAAAACACTAAACTGCAGTTAAGGAAACCCGAACTTCATGCCTACTGAAATAATAAACAGAATCTGCCAATGCATTCATGCTCACTAACCAGCAAGGAAAAACTAAGCTGCTATGCTCGTTATACATGGACTGCCCCTGTTCAGGAATTGCAAAGAGGGAAACACCAATCTGCAAGCTTTATGTAACTGGACAGTTTTGTTCCATGGCAGGGCAAACTGTAAGCTTTATTATCAAAAATCGAACTCTGAAATTAAGAGGTTGTTCATGCTTGCTAAGTGGTAAGAACAGAATTTCTAAATCACCATATAATGAATGATGTGCTAAAAGAACACTGCCCTTAAGAACACTGCCCTAACCAAAACTCACGGCAGAAACCAAAGAAATGATTTCTATGCTCAAATAAACTTACAGCATAAATTCGAAATCTGTAGAAACCAAAACATATGCTTGAAAAACCAATTAATTCCTTTCCTTGAGATTCTCGGCAGCAGGTTTCACAAGAAATCAACCTCACGGCAACAAGCTCTAAACGGAAATCCCCATAGCAAAATTCGAAAGCAAGGAAGGAATGAGAACCCGGAGCTACTCTACTGCAGGTGAGGAAGCACTTACATCGGTTCCTTTGACTTACAACCGGCGAGAACAATTCTAGGGCTTCGGAGAACTCGAGCTTTCGGTCCCTCCTTGTGCTTACGGCTCCTCCTCGACGAGAGGAACGCAAGGAGATGAAGAAGCCTTTGAATGAGCCTTTGGCGGGCCACCGGAGACGCCCTAAAGCTCGGCTGCATTTTTTGCCCGAGGGGAATCGCCGACGCGAGAGAGGAGAAGAGGAAAAGAGAGAAAAGAAAAATAACTTAACCCCTCTCTTACCTATCCTTTTATAACCTAGGGTTACGGCTTAAGACCAATTCGTGATTGATTTGTTCACGAAATATCAGCGTGCTCGCTTGGTCCGCTGGAAAGTTGGATTCCCGAAGGTTTCGGGTTCGAGCCGCCCTCGGCTCCTTTTTAAACGGTATTTTAATTTCAATTCTTACAACTACTTAACTATATTTAATTCCCCTATATTATAACAAAACTTGCTTAGCTTAGTTGGTTGGCTGACCTTGGTTAAGGTCTAGTTCGGTCTAGGGTTTAGGGTTCAAAACCCAACCTTAACACTTTATATATATATATATATATATATATTTTTTAAACTTCTTTCATTTGGTAAAAATACCAAACGAATTCCAAAAATTGCATAAAAATACTCTATAAATTCCTAAAAATATCTAGAATTTTTTTAAAGTATTTCTAAATATTTTAAAGCACTTTTAGAACTCCTAATGAGGAAAATTGGGTCGTTACACCTAATATAATAACAAGCATATATATTTGATATTTATTTCTTTAATTTATCAATGGGTGAGATTTATTTCGTTGAATCAATAAACCCGATAAGTTGGGAAATGATATCACTTATAGTGTGTGTTGTTGATTATAGAAGGAAACTGTGTCCTAGAGATACTAGGTTGATAATGTCCTCAAGAGGAGCTCATAAAGATTGTCATGTTAAACCCTGCAGGTGGACTTAGTCCGACATGATAATAAGGTTGAGTGGTAATACTCTTGGACTTAGATATTAATTAAATGAGTTGTCAGTAACTCACTTAATTAATGGACATTCGATATCTTAAACACAGGGAGACTAACACACTCATAATAAGAAGGAGCCCAAAAATGTAATTTGGTATTGGTGCGGTAGTTCAATGATAGTTCTCTAGTAGAATGAATTATCATTGATAAAATAAGTTGTGTGTTCGGGGCGAACATGGGATGCTTAATTTTATCAGGAGACCAAAACCAATTCCTCCTCTCGGTCCCTAGCGTAGCCTCTTATTTGTAGAGTTCTATACCCACCTTCTATACCCACCCAATAGGGGCCGGCCAAGCTAGCTTGGGAAACAAGCTAGGGTCGGCCTAGGTATAAGATTGGGTGGCCGGCCCTAGCTTGAATCCAAACTAGTAGGGCCGGCGAAAATAAATTAAAAAGAATTTTAATTTTAATTTTTATTATGTGGAAGTAATAATTTATTAAAGAGAATTAAAATTAAATTATCTCTCTTCTAAAATTTACAAAAGATTAAAGAAAGAGATTAGATCTCTTTCCTTATTTGTAGATTGGTGAGATATTTTATTTTCTCTTTAAAAATTATTCACATGTTGATAAAATTAAAATTATTGAAATTTCTTTTATTAACCATGTAGAGATTTTTAAAGAGAAATTTTAATTTTAAATTTCCGGAAACAAATTAGGAAGTTTTAATTGTTGATTGAAACTTGTCCAATTTGTTCTCCAATGATGTGGCCGGCCAATGTAGATTTAATTGGGAAATTTTATTTTATTTTTATCAATTAAATCATGTCAAGGAAATTAAGGAAATTTTATTGTAATTAAATTTCCTAATTTGCCTATGCCAAGGAATATAAAAGAAGGGGTGAGGGTGCCTTCATGAAAAACAACCTCTATTATTTTCTCTCCCTCTTTTGTTCCTTGGTGTGGCCGGCCATCCTCTCCCTCTCTTTCTCTTGTGGTGGCCGAATCTCCCTCTTCTATTGGAGCTCTTGTGGTGGCCGGATACTACTCGGAGAAGAAGAAGAAGAAGGAGAGAAAGCTAGTATCTCTTGGAGCTTGGTTAGTGTTTTGATTTTCTTCCTTGGTGAAGCTTTTCCTTTGTGGCCGAACCTAGCTAGGAGGAGAAGGTGGTTGGTGGTTTCTCATCTCGGAAGATCATTGCCCACACAACGTCCGAGTATGAAGAGGAATACGGTAGAAGATCAAAAGGTTTTTCTATAAGGTATAACTAGTAATTTTTCGTTCCGCATCATACTATTTATTTATGGAAATAATACCAAATACAAGAGGCTTACGTTCTAGAATTTCGAATATATTTTTCGATGTTGTGTTCTTTTGTTTTTTTTTCTTTTCCTAGTGATTTGATTGTTCTCTTTGGTTAACCTAAAGTTATTTTAGGAAATTAAATATTAGCTTTCTATAAAAGGTTTTGTCTAGTCGGTGGTGCTTGCTCCCATATCCAAGAAGGCCATGTGCCTCGCCACGTCAGTACTGGGAACCAATTATGGAAATTAATATTTAATGGAATTAATAACTTAAGGAGACTTGGGTCGAACGTGTTAAGTTCCGCAGGAGATCCAAGTCAAAACCTAAAAGAACAAATAGATTAAGTTTTGGATCAAATGTGTTAAGTTCTGCAGGCGATCCAAAATTTAATTTAAAAGAACACATGGTAGCTAGGAAAAGGTTCAGACCTTTGTACAAAATTTTTGTACAGTGGAACCTATAGGTTTTCCGAGTAGCAACCAACAATTGGTATCAGAGCTAGGGTTTAGCCTCTGTGTATTTGGTATTAGGTTAATTATGCACATGTCATACATAATTTAGGAAGGTTAATAGTAGGATGTGCTAACTTTGTGGATACAAGGATCCAACTATTATGGCTTTTAGTTATTATGTGTGTGATTGGACCCTTGGACATGTCAAGGGCATTTATATGTGTGTGCATGATTGTATTCAAATACAGCAGGAGCTGTATTTAGTTTTATTAAGATTTTATTTTTGATCTAGATACATGTATATTCCTTTTATGGAATATAGGATCAAAATGTAAAATTCTATTTATGTCGCGGATCGAATCTTGCAAAGCGTGGAACCTTCTAACGACCAGAGGCGCAGCGGAACTAGGAGCAAGATGGATGTGACAGCTAGATCCGGTGGCGGTGGCCAAATATGGCAGCAGCTTGGGATGACAACACACGGAGGACAACTAGAGATAAAAGCCATTATAGTTGAAAATTAGATTTTCTATTTATTGCTTTTATATTGTGCTGTGTGTGCATGTTAGTTTACAAGTTTAGTAGGCTAGCATAGCTAAAATTCCTCATTTATAAATAACTAAGTGGGAGAGGGATTTTTAAATAAATCTCATGTTCTCCATTACTAGTTTGTAAGTGATGCAAACAAGCTTGCACGTTGGCTCTGAGTGCCTTCCTCCATAACGGATGAGATTGTTTGCGGATCACTAGAACAGACTTCCTTTTTTGGATGACTATAGGAAGTTAATTAAGAGCGTGTGATCTTCCCCATTGGAAGGGGCATAATCTTATTAATGGACTTAGTGTCAAGTAATGGTATAGACTTAGACACATCTATTAGTATCCTCCCCAATGGAGTCACTGCTATTATTTGTGTGACCAAATGATACCAACTATTAATTTTATTTGTCAAAAAGTTAGGTTGACAAGATAATAAAATTAATGGGTTAAAACCCTCCTTTTACAAATGTTGAATGTGTATACATCCACACTAACGTGGCATACAAAATTCACGGTGTTATGAGGTGTTGGTTAATTTAAAATAGTATTGTTTGAGGAATCAATATTATTCTAAATTTAGAGTTCTGACCAAAAGTTATTTGTGATTTTTAGGATGACTTTCAACCCACTGTCCATCATACTTCAACAGAATAGACTTACTGGACCTAATTACATAGATTGGAAAAGAAACCTGGACATTGTTCTGACTGCTGAAAGCTATAAATTTGTACTGACTGAACCTTGTCCTGATGCACCCACTGGTGAATCTACCCAAGAGGAGATTGAATATCATAAGAGATGGGTAAAGGCAGATGAGATGGCGCGGTGTTACATTTTGGCTTCAATGTCAAATGTATTGCAACATCAGCATAAAGATTTACCAACAGCTTATGATATTATGAACAATCTCAAGGAACTCTTTGGTGCTTAGAACACCTCTTTTATGTTGTTAGAATGTTAGTTGTTGTCGTTGGAGTGTTTCCTAGTCATTTTAGTACTTGTAATGTGATTGAGGCACGAGACAGTGCTGAAATCAGACCTTTGGCATGGAATCAGAAACTCGAATCGATCAGCTGATCGATTCGAGAGTTTCCAATCGATCGAATGATCGACTGGGCACCTGGTTTCGCGAACAGTAGGCTTCTGGATTGATCGGTCGATCGATCAAGCCAATTCCGTCGCGGACAGAAGGCTCTAGGATCGATCACCGGATCGATTGATCAGTCTGGATCGATCAGCCGATCGATCCAGAATATTGCCCGAGCACAGTAGCGTGCTGGATCGATCCAACCTATGTTCCGCATACAGTAGCCGGCTGGATCGATCACTGGATCGATCCGACTATTCCAATCGATTCGTGGATCGATTGGGAGGTCTGGTATCAGTGGGGGAGTGTCTAAGTTCAGCTCCTTGGCCATGGGGAGGGTAAAACATGTTATGAGTAGTTAGTTTACCTCCCTTAGCATGTATAGAACCAAGAAATGTCAGTAGTTTAGTAAAATTTTAATTAGTCCAGCTTCCGCATATGTCTTTAGTAATGTTCAGGGAATAGGTTAGCACAGCATAACTGTAGCGATCGGCCTTACAGCCTAGTTAGTAGAAGGCGGGTCGTTACAGAGTGGTATCAGAGCAGTGTTCCATACTTCCTACACACACATCAGCATTGTACCTGCAGCTTCCAAGTAAAAATACCTCTACTTTATTTATGCTCTTTGTTTTGTTATTACAGTTCATGTTTATATGCCTACTGCTTGTTAGTATGTGATAGTTTTTAAACATGACATCAGTAGTTATATAACTGTGATTACATTAGTTATGTTATGTCCTCTATGTCTTTAGAAATGGCACGAGGACGCCCAGCTAGAAGGGCACTAGCTACTGAGCCCCAGCAAGAGGCAGGCAGTTCAGTGCCTCCTCCAGACCTTACAGCATTAGTGGCTCAGTTACAGCAGCAGCTAACTGAACAGCAACAGGAAATAGCCACCTTAAAGGCTAATCAGCAGAGTACCCCCACAGTCACCCCGGAACCGAATTTGACGACTCCAGTAGTCTTAGAGGTTCCACCAGCTCAGCCTACAGCACCAGCACCAGCACCAGCACCAGCAGCCCCAGCAGCTGAGCCAAGAAAGGAAGCCTATCTGATCGAGTGGCAGCGAGTCAAGCCAGAGAACTTCTCAGGCACTAGTGAACCATGGGATGCACAAGCCTGGTTCAAAACACTGGAGAGCACGATGGAGCTTCTGGATTGGCCAGAACACGAGAAGGTGAAGTGTGCCTCTATGTGGTGGGAAAGAATCAGAACGAAGCGCCCAGTGAACCAGATGTCATGGGCTGACTTCGAGAAAGAATTCTTCGAGAAGTTCTTTCACATACGGGTTACAAACCGCCACTACGACGAGTTCACTGAGTTTCGTCAGGGCAACCTATCAGTTGAGGAAGCCGTGAAGAAATTCAACAGGTTGGCTCGTCTATGCCAGAGCTAGTCAGCACAGAAAAGGAACGAATCCGGTTGATGCTCAAGATGCTGAGGCCAGAGATAGCAGTGAATGTGACTGGTGGCATACATAGGCCACAAACCACAGAGGAGTTAGTGAGCAGTGCCTTGACCACAGAGCATTACCAGAACAGCATAAAGCAGCAGAAGCAAGTCTCCTCAGAGTCCAAAGGCCAAGGAAACTCTCACCCTCAAAAACAGCAAGGCCACAGCTCTAACTGGAAAGGGAACTCCAACAGCAAGCGCAAATCAGGAAGTGACCCAAAAGGAGGATCATCTAGCAAGCGCCCCAGTTATGCAAAGTGTGTTACTTGTGGGAAATTCCACCCAGGGGTTTGTCGCAAGGGCACACGAGGATGCTTTGAATGTGGACAAGAAGGGCACATGGCCAAGCAGTGCCCGAACAAGACCGGTCTTCCTCAGCCCCAGCAGATTCAGTATGCAGGCCAGCCAGCTCAGTTATATCAGATGCAGGCCGCTCTAGAAGGTCCACTTACCAGCCAGGGCAGATTAGAAGCCCCTCCAGCGATGGCGAATGCGAGGATCTACTCACTCACCAGAGAGGACGTAGCCAATGCCTCGACAGTTGTCACAGGTCAGATTAGCATTTTACAGTATAGTGCTACTGTTCTATTTGATACTGGGGCAACCCATTCATATATAGCCAGGATGTTTTCCGAAAAATTAGAAATACCCTCAGAGGTACTCAGTGGCCAGTTTTTGACGGCACTACCTTCAGGAGAGATCATGACATCCACGCACTGGCTCAGAGCAGTGCCAATCATTATAGCAGACAGAGAGCTCTTTTGTGATCTGATAGTGCTAGAGATGACCGACTATGACGTGATCTTTGGAATGGACTTTCTGATCAGATACGGTGATACCATAGAGTGCCGTAAACAGAAAGTCATCTTCCAACCTGAAGCGGCAGTGCAATTTGAATACAGCGGGGAACCAAAGAGAAAGGCCAAGAAGTTTCTCTCAGCTATGAAAGCACAGAAGCTACTGGATTCAGGATGTACAGGATTCCTAGCACACGTAGTCAACGCTAGCCAGGATAAGGACCCACAGCTAGCAGAGGTCCGAGTCGTATGTGACTATCCAGCAGTCTTCCCTGAAGAGTTACCAGGCCTAGCACTAGACAGGGAGATCGAATTTAAGATAGAGCTCATCCCCGGTACGAATCATATCTCCAAAGCGCCTTATCGCATGGCTCCAGCAGAACTGAAGGAACTTCAGGAGCAACTACAGGAGCTGCTTGACAAGGGTTTCATACGCCCGAGTCACTCACCATGGGGAGCGCCTGTATTGTTCGTGAAGAAGAAGGATGGAAGCATGCGACTGTGCATAGACTACAGATCACTGAACCAAGTCACGATCAAGAACAGGTATCCCCTTCCCAAAATCGATGACCTGTTCGACCAGCTGAAGGGGGCAGCAGTGTTCTCTAAGATAGACCTCAGATCAGGTTATCATCAGGTGAAGGTTAAAGAAGGGGATATACCCAAGACAGCATTAAGAACCAGATACGGACACTACGACTTCATAGTCATGCCCTTTGGCGTGACCAATGCTCCAGCTACATTCATGGATCTCATGAACAGAGTGTTCAGGGAGTATTTAGATAAGTTTGTTATTGTGTTTATCGATGATATTCTTATCTATTCAGAAACTCAGGAAGAACACACGGAGCACCTGAAACTAGTATTGCAGACCCTTCAGCAGAACCAGCTATATGCCAAGTTCACCAAATGTGAATTTTGGCTAGATCAGGTGTCCTTCCTGGGTCACATCATCTCAAAGGATGGTATTATGGTAGATCCCAGCAAGATAGAAGTAGTAAGTGTTAGAGTGTATACTAAAAGCCTAGCTTTTGGTATAAATATTTATCTAGAAATAAGAATCACATTGGTAAAAAGTCTACATTTATGATAAATGTAGTTGCTCAATTAATTTATATTGTAGATAACATGGTGTGTGGTGTCACACACAGAAGATCATGTTATTGGTTCCTTATAAATTATAAACAGTAGCTCACGACCAAGATGGAAAGGAACAAACCATTGGAAGGTCGTAGTGTAATTAGGTATTAGTATATCTTAACTATATAATTACACTAGTACACTTAGAGTGTATTGAGTAGGACCATTTGAGGTCGTTCTTTTTATACTGACTTTATAAAGGAACAAAGACCTCAGTTATTATGGAAGTGTGTGCTCTTAATCCTAATATAATAACAAGCACATATATTTGATATTTATTTCTTTAATTTATCAATGGGTGAGATTTAGTTCGATGAATCAATAAGCCCGATAAATTGGGAAATGATATCACTTATAGTGTGTGTTGTTGATTATAGAAGGAAACTGTGTCCTAGTAATCTAGGTTGAGAATGTCCCCAAGAGGAGCTCATAAGGATTGTCATGTTAAACCCTGCAGGTGGACTTAGTCCGACATGACGATGAAGTTGAGTGGTACTACTCTTGGAGCTAGATATTAATTAAGTGAGTTGTCAGTAACTTACTTAATTAGTGGACATTTGTTATCTTAAACACAGGGAGACTAACACACTCATAATAAGAAGGAGCCCAAAAATGTAATTTGGGATTGGTGCGGTAGTTCAATAATAGTTCTCTAGTGGAATGAATTATTATTGATAAAATTAAGTTGTGTGTTCGGGACGGGATGCTTAATTTTATCGGGAGACCAAAACCAATTCCTCCTCTCGGTCCCTATCGTAGCCTCTAGTATCAGAGATTTATACCCACCGATACCCACCTTCTTACCCATCCAATGGGGCCGGCCAAGCTAGCTTGGAACCCAAGCTAGGGCCGCCAAGACCAAGTGGATGAGTTAGTTGGCCGGCCAAAGCTTGGGTCCCAAGCTTAGGTGGCCACCACTAGAATATTAAAAAGGATTTTTATTAAAATTATTTTTTATGTGGATATCATGTTTTTAAAGAGAGTTTAAAAATTAAAATTTCCTTTTATAGCTTTCTACAAAAGATTAAGAGAAGAGATTAATCTCTTTCCTTATTTGTAGTTTAAAAGGATGGTTTTAATTTTGGTAAAACTTTCCTTATTTGTAAATCATCTATATGTTTAAAAGAGAGTTTAAAATTTGAAATCTTTCCTTATTTGTTGATTAAAGGAGGATTTTAAATTTTAAGAAAACTTTCCTTTTAAACATGTTCATGATTTAAAGAAAGTTTAAAATTAAATATTCTCTTTTATAAGTTTCTACAAGAGATTAAGAAAAGATTTGATATCTTTCCTTATTTGTAGATTAAAAGAGATTTTAATTTTTAGAGATAACTTTCTTTTTATCCACATGTTTAAAAGAAAGATTTTAATTTATTAAATTTCCTTTTTATAAACCAATCATGAAGGGATAAAAATTATTGAGAAATTTTTATAAAATTCCGGAAGCAAATAAGGAAGTTTTAATTGGTGTTTAAAATTTTATTTGCTTGGAGTTTTTTTGTACCATTATAAAATTGAGAAAGGAAATTATTTTTAATTAAATAAATTTTCCTTTTCAATGGCAAAAGAATTAAGGAAGTTTTTATTAAAATTTCCTTATTTGCCAAGATCAAGGATTATAAAAGAGGGGGTAGAGGAGGCTTCATGGCTAATGAATCTATTCTATTTTTCTCTCCCTCTTTTCTTCTTCTTGTGGCCGGCCCTAGCCTTTCTCCTTTCTTCTCTTTTGGTGGCCGAACCATACATCTCTTGGAGCTCTTGTTGGTGGCCGGACCTAGGAAGGAGAAGAAGAAGAGGAGGAAGCCTCATCTTGAAGATCCCTTGGAGTATTGGTGGTGATCAAGTTCTTCTTCCTTGGAGGTGGTTCTTCTTGTGGCCGAACCTTGCTTGGAGAAGAAGAAGGTGCGTGGTGGTTCTCGTCTCGGAAGATCGTCGCCCACACGACGTCCGGGATAAGAAGAGGAATACGGTAGAAGATCAAGAGGTTTTTCTAAAAGGTATAACTAGTAATTTTTCTTTCCGCATCATACTAGTTATTTTTGGAAATAATACTAAATACAAGAGGCTTACGTTCTAGTGTTTCGAATATGGTTTTTCGAAGTTGTGTTCTTTTGTTTCTTTTCCTTGTGATTTGATTGTTCTCTTTGGTTAACCTAAAGTTATTTTAGGAAATTAAATATTAGCTTTCTATTAAAGGTTTTGTCTAGTCGGTGGTGGTTGCTCCCATATCCAAGAAGGCCATGTGCCTCGCCACGTCAGTACTGGGAACCTTTTATGGAAATTAATATTTAATGGAATTAATAACTTAAGGAGACTTGGGTCAAACGTGTTAAGTTCCGCAGGAGATCCAAGTCAAAACCTAAAAGAACAAATAGATTAAGTTTTGGATCAAACGTGTAAAGTTCCGCAGGCGATCCAAAATTTAATTTAAAAGAACACATGGTAGCTAGGAAAAGGTTCAGATCTTTGTACAAAAATTTTGTACAGTGGAACCTATAGGTTTTCCGAGTAGCAACCAACAATTGGTATCAGAGCTAGGGTTTTGCCTCTGTGTATTTAGTATTAGTTTAATTATGCACATGTCATACATAATTTAGGCAGGATAATAGTAGGATGTGCTAACTTTGTGGATGCAGGATCCAACTATTATGGCTTATAGTTATTATGTGTGTGATTGGACCCTTGGACATGTCAAGGGCATTTTATTGTGTGTGCATGATTGTATTATAAAATACAGCAGGAGCTGTATTTAGTTTTATTAGGATTTTATTTTTGATCTAGATACATGTACATTCCTTTTATGGAATATAGGATCAAAAATGTAAAATTCTATTTATGTCATGAATCGAATCTTGCAAAGCTTGGAACCTTCTATGGACCGTAGGCGCAGTGGAACTAGGAGCAAGATGGATGCGACAGCTAGACCCGATGGCGGTGGCCAAATATGGCAGAACTTGGGATGACAACACACGGAAGATAACTAGAGATAAAAGCCATAATACTTGAAAATTAGATTTTCTATTTATTGCTTTTATATTGTGTTGTGTGTGCATGTTAGTTTACAAGTTTAGTAGGCTAGCATAGTTAAAATTCCTCATTTATAAATAACTAAGTGGGAGAGGGATTTTTAAATAAATCCCATGGTCTCCATTACTGGTTTGTAAGTGATGCAAACAAGCTTGCGCGTTGGCTCTGAGTGCCTTCCTCCATAACGGATGAGCTTGTTTGCGGATCACTAGAACAGACTTCCATTTTTGGATGACTATAGGAAGTTAATTAAGAGCGTGTGATCTTCCCCAACGGAAGGGGCATAATCTTATTAATGGACTTAGTGTCAAGTAATGGTATACACTTAGACACATCTAATAGTATCCTCCCCATCGGAGTCACTGCTATTATTTGTGTGACCAAATGAAACCAACTATTAATTTGTCATAAAACTAGGTTGACAAGATAATAAAATTAAAGGGTTAAAACCCCTCTTACAAATGATTGATTTTGTATACGTCCACACTAACGTGGCATACAAAATTAACGGTGTTGAGATAATTTTATTTGTCATAAAGTTACGTTGACAAGATAGTTAATGGGTAAAAACCCTCCTCTTACAAATGTTGATTTTGTATACGTCCACACTAACGTGGCATGCAAAATTCACGGTGTTTTGAGGTGTTGGTAAATTTAAATAGTATTGTTAGAGGAATCAATATTATTTTAAATTTAGAGTCTTGACCAAATATTTGATTAAAGATAGACCAATTATTAATTTCATTCGTCATAAAGTAAGGATGACGAGATAATAAAATTAAATGATAAAATTTCCTCTTTGAATTTGTATACGTCCACACTAACGTGGCATACAAAATTCATGGGATTTTTAAGGAGTTGGTCTTAACCAAATATTTTTGTGATTCTTAGGATAATGATCAATCCCTAGCTGATATACTTAGTGGTCCCAATTATAATTGATTGGAAATAAGATTTGGACATTTAGGTAGACTGTCCTCTTAGAACTAAGAACAATATAGGTGTATTTTATTCATTAGTTGAAACATGTTTAGTGGAGTTATCTACCGGTACCTGGTGTGTAGATATGGGAGCCACTGATTGATTGCAGGGTTCCAGGAAACTCGACAACTAAATGAAAATAAAAAACACCGTCCACATGGGCACTACTGCAAAAGTAGCAGCTATTGCAGTGGGAGAGGTTTATTCTCTAATAGGAATAAAATTTGGATTATTAGTAATTGTCTTTACGTACTAAGTTTAGGAAGAACCTGATTTCAGTTTCTAAACTATTATAGAATAGATATTGTGTCTATTTTGATAACAAAGCTGTTATCAAGAAAAATAGACAAGTTATCGATTCTGGTATGTTGGTTGACAATTTATAATCCAATAACTCCCACAATGTAATAAATGGAAATTATAACACATCTTCTAACTTTAAGAGGAAGCAACCTTCGGAGATGAATCAATTATATCTTTGGCATCTAAAGCTAGGTTATATTAACTTAAGTAGGATTCATTGGTAGCTGATGAACTTTTGAGTTCATTAGTAGTGGAAATCTTTCCAACCTACGAGTCTTACTTGGAAGGAAAAATAACCAAGAAGCTTTTAAGTCAAAGGGGTATGGAGCCAAAGATATGATGGAATTGGTTCATTCTGATTTGTGTGATCCTATGACTATCCAGGCAAGAGGTAGTATCGAATATTTCATCTATTTTATAGATAACTATTCAAGATACAAATACATTTATTTAATATGCCGCAAGACTAAGTACTTTGATTAGTTCAAAGAGTACAAGGCTGATGCGGAGAAATGTTAAAGTAAAAGTATTAAGTCACTATGGTAAGATCGTAGTGGCAAGTACCTCTTAGGATAATTTGGGAGTCACTTATCAGAAGTCGGGACTCAATCCTAACTAATCGCACCTGGTACACCCCAACAGAATGGTGTAGTAGAAAGAAGGTATAAGGCTCTTATGGAATAATTAGATCGATGATGAGTTATTACCAAATTTGTTTTAAGGATATACACTAGAAACAGAAGTGAACATAATACCTTCTAAAGTCAGAACTCTCTACTCCCATAGAATTGCAGAATGGGCGTAAGCCTAGTCTGAAGTATATTCGGATTTGGGTGGTCTAGCACATAAGAGACACTGATAAGTTGGGCAGGAGTTCACTTGTTTGTGAGTTATCCTAGAGAAACAAAAGTAGGTTTATAGTCTTACAAATCAGAAGGTCATTATCAATGACCGATTTTTAGAATAGGACTATGTAATAAACCACATGCCCATAAGTAAATTTGTTCTTAAGGAAATAATAAAGGACATGTCTAATCTAGTACCAACTGTACAAGATGAAATATCACAAGAAACTGCAACACGTATCATAAAAGATACACAATTACAGATAGTGCCTCTTCGTAGTGGGAGGGTTGTCAAGCAACCTAAAAGATTCATGTTTTGGGAGAGTCTTTGGACTTGATCCCAAATGAACATGAGTCTGATCCCGGACATATGATGAAGCACTCCAAGATAAAGATCCAGCATCTTGGCAAAGAGTAATGAATAACAGAATTAGAATATATATATTCTGATAAAATCTGGAAGCTTGTAGAACCACCAGATGGTGTAAAAGCCTTTGGGTGTAAAAAGGTCTATAATAGGAAAAGAGGGATAGACAGGAAGGTAGAAACTTTCAAAAGCAAGGCTTGATGAAAAAGGAAACTTTTTCACTGGTAGCCATGTTTAAGTCTATCCAGATTCTTTTATCTATTTGGCAAGTGGATGTCAAGACAGCATTCCTTAATGGAAGTCTTGAAGATAACATCCACATAAAGCAAACCAGAAGGGTTCATTATAAAGGGCTAAGAGCATCTTGTGTGAAAGCTCAATCAGTCTATGGACTGAGGCAAAGCTTCAAGGTCTTGGAACATCCAGTTTATCAAAGTAATCCAGATCTTTGGATTTATTGAGTAAACGGATAAGTCTTGTGTATATAAATGGTGTGATGGAAACGTGGTGGTGTTTCTTGTACTATACGTAGATAACAATTTTGGTAGTTGGAAACAATATCAAAATGTTGTCAGAAGTAAGGGTATGGTTGTCCGAATAATTCGATATAAAGGACTTAGGAGAATGTATATATTTTTGTGATCAAAGTAATAAGGGATCGCAAGAAAAATATATATAGATATATCCCGAGTTTAATATATCGGAAAAAAATCCTTACTCGGTTTTAGCATGCAAAACTCCTAGAAAGGTTTCTTACCTTTTAAGAATGGAGGGTTTTTATCTAAAGAGATGTCTTCGATGACATCAAAGGAGATTGAGGACATGTAGGTAGTTCTTTATGCTTCGGCAGTTAGACAACCTAATGTATGCTATGCACGAGATCAGAAATCTGTTTTGCCAAGGGCATAGTTAGCAGATATCAAAGTAACCCTAGACAAGGACATTGGACTGCAGTAAAGCATATAAGTGCCTTAGAGGCACTAGAGATTATATGCTAGTTTACAAGGCAGTTATTTTGGTCCCTGTGGGTTGCATGGATTTTAACTTCCAATCGGATAGGGACAATATTAAGTCAACCTCGGGGTTTTGTGTTTACTTTAGGAGGTAAAGTCATAACTATGGAAGAGTGATAAGCATAGGTGTTTATCTGGACTCCACCATAGAAGCTTAGTATATGGCAAGCCTCTAAGGTAGCCATAAAAGCTGAATGACTCAATAATCTCAAGATAGATTTAGATATGATTTCTGGTTTGTCCAAAGATTATTACAATTTATTGTAATAATGTTGGTGCAGTAACAAACTCGAAGAAACCATAAGTCTATAAGGCAAGTAAACACAATAGAGCGCAAGTACCACCCAATACGAGAAATCGTATAAACGAGGAGAAGTTGTTGCCGCCTAGATTGCATCAGATGATAACCTAAGGCAAGAGCTTTTTGAAAGGCATAGGAATCAGATGTATGGCAGCAGATATGACAGCTTAGTCTTTTAGTATAAGTGGGAGATTGTTAGAGTGTATACTAAAAGCCTAGCTTTTGGTATAAATATTTATCTAGAAATAAGAATCACATTGGTCAAAAGTCTACATTTATGATAAATGTAGTTGCTCAATTAATTTATATTGTAGATAACATGGTGTGTGGTGTCACACACAGAAGATCATGTTATTGGTTCCTTATAAATTATAAACAGTAGCTCACGACCAAGATGGAAAGGAACAAACCATTGGAAGGTCGTAGTGTAATTAGGTATTAGTATATCTTAACTATATAATTACACTAGTACACTTAGAGTGTATTGAGTAGGACCATTTGAGGTCGTTCTTTTTATACTGACTTTATAAAGGAACAAAGACCTCAGTTATTATGGAAGTGTGTGCTCTTAATCCTAATATAATAACAAGCACATATATTTGATATTTATTTCTTTAATTTATCAATGGGTGAGATTTAGTTCGATGAATCAATAAGCCCGATAAGTTGGGAAATGATATCACTTATAGTGTGTGTTGTTGATTATAGAAAGAAACGGTGTCCTAGTAATCTAGGTTGAGAATGTCCCCAAGAGGAGCTCATAAGGATTGTCATGTTAAACCTCGCAGTGGACTTAGTCCGACATGACGATGAAGTTGAGTGGTACTACTCTTGAGCTAGATATTAATTAAGTGAGTTGTCAGTAACTTACTTAATTAGTGGACATTTGTTATCTTAAACACAGGAGACTAACACACTCATAATAAGAAGGAGCCCAAATGTAATTTGGGATTGGTGCGATAGTTCAATAATAGTTCTCTAGTGGAATGAATTATTATTGATAAATTAAGTTGTGTGTTCGGAGCGATGCTTAATTTTATCGGAGACCAAAACCAATTCCTCCTCTCGGTCCCTATCGTAGCCTCTAGTATACAGATTTATACCCACCGCATCCCACCTTCTTACCCATCTAATGGGGCCAAGCTAGCTTGGAACCCAAGCTAGGCCGCCAAGACCAAGTGGATGAGTCAAGTTGGTGGTCGCCAAAGCTTGGGTCCCAAGCTTGGGTGGCCGACCACTAGAATATTAAAAGGATTTTATTAAAATTATTTCTTATGTGGATATCATGTTTTAAAGAGAGTTTAAAATTAAAATTTCCTTTTATAGCTTTCTACAAAAGATTAAGAGAAGAGATTAATCTCTTTCCTTATTTGTAGTTTAAAAGGATGGTTTTAATTTTTGGTAAAAACTTTCCTTATTTGTAAATCATCTATATGTTTAAAGAGAGTTTAAAATTTGAAATCTTTCCTTATTTGTTGATTAAAGGAGGATTTTAAATTTTAAGAAAACTTTCCTTTTAAACATGTTCATGATTTAAAAGAAAGTTTAAAATTAAATATTCTCTTTTATAAGTTTCTACAAGAGATTAAGAAAAGATTTGATATCTTTCCTTATTTGTAGATTAAAAGAGATTTTAATTTTAGAGATAACTTTCTTTTTATCCACATGTTTAAAAGAAAGATTTTAATTTATTAAATTTTCTTTTATAAACCAATCATGAAGGGATAAAAATTATTGAGAAATTTTTATAAAATTCCGGAAGCAAATAAGGAAGTTTTAATTGGTGTTTAAAATTTTATTTGCTTGGAGTTTTTTTTGTGGTCGGCCATTATAAAATTGAGAAAGGAAATTATTTTAATTAAATAAATTTTCCTTTTCAATGGCAAAAGAATTAAGGAAGTTTTATTAAAATTTCCTTATTTGCCAAGATCAAGGATTATAAAAGAGGGGTAGAGGAGGCTTCATGGCTAACGAATCTATTTTTTCTCTCCCTCTTTTCTTCTTCTTGTGGCCGGCCCTAGCCTTTCTCCTTTCTTCTCTTTTGGTGGCCGAACCATACATCTCTTGGAGCTCTTGTTGGTGGCCGGACCTAGGAAGGAGAAGAAGAAGAGGAGGAAGCCTCATCTTGAAGATCCCTTGGAGTATTGGTGGTGATCAAGTTCTTCTTCCTTGGAGGTGGTTCTTCTTGTGGCCGAACCTTGCTTGGAGAAGAAGAAGGTGCGTGGTGGTTCTCGTCTCGGAAGATCGTCGCCCACACGACGTCCGGGATAAGAAGAGGAATACGGTAGAAGATCAAGAGGTTTTTCTAAAAGGTATAACTAGTAATTTTTCTTTCCGCATCATACTAGTTATTTTTGGAAATAATACTAAATACAAGAGGCTTACGTTCTAGTGTTTCGAATATGGTTTTTCGAAGTTGTGTTCTTTTGTTTCTTTTCCTTGTGATTTGATTGTTCTCTTTGGTTAACCTAAAGTTATTTTAGGAAATTAAATATTAGCTTTCTATTAAAGGTTTTGTCTAGTCGGTGGTGGTTGCTCCCATATCCAAGAAGGCCATGTGCCTCGCCACGTCAGTACTGGGAACCTTTTATGGAAATTAATATTTAATGGAATTAATAACTTAAGGAGACTTGGGTCAAACGTGTTAAGTTCCGCAGGAGATCCAAGTCAAAACCTAAAAGAACAAATAGATTAAGTTTTGGATCAAACGTGTAAAGTTCCGCAGGCGATCCAAAATTTAATTTAAAAGAACACATGGTAGCTAGGAAAAGGTTCAGATCTTTGTACAAAAATTTTGTACAGTGGAACCTATAGGTTTTCCGAGTAGCAACCAACAGTAAGTAATTGGAAGAGACCTAAGAACGCCAGCGAAATCAGGAGCTTTCTGGGATTAGCAGGATATTACAGAAAGTTTGTAGAGGACTTGTCCAGGATAGCCTCCCCACTGATAGCTCTTACCAGAAAGAACAGGAAATTTCAATGGACAGAGGACTGTGAGAACAGCTTCAGCGAGCTAAAAAGGAGATTGACCAGTGCTCCCATTTTGGCTCTACCAGACAACTCCAGTAGCTTTGACATCTATAGTGATGCCTCTAAGTTGGGACTGGGAGCAGTATTGATGCAAAACAGCAAGGTGATCGCCTATGCCTCCAGACAACTCAAGGATGATGAGAAGAATTACCCTACTCATGACCTTGAGCTTGCAGCAGTAGTGTTCGCTCTCAAAATTTGGAGACATTACTTATATGGAGCTCAGTGCAGAGTGTATACAGATCATCAGAGTCTGAAGTATTTCTTTGCTCAGAAGGATCTGAATATGCGACAGCGCAGATGGTCAGAGCTGGTCAAGGATTACGATATAAACATCCTCTACCATCCAGGGAAAGCCAATACGGTAGCCGACGCATTTAGCAGAAAATCCAGTGCTACCTTGTTATCTCTTACAGCCATGTCACCGCCCCTACAGAAGGAGATTGTAGATTTCGGTCTCGAACTCATCGTTGGACAGTCTACCCTGCTTGGTGATATTCAGTCAGCTCAGGAGCAGGACCCTGAAATTCAGAAAATCAAGCAAGGGCTAGCAGAATCAGAAAGTAGAGAATTCAGAGTGTCCGATAGCGGGGTGTTGTATTTTGGTGACAGACTCTGTGTTCCAGATCAGGAGGAGCTACGGAGACATATTTTAGATGAGGCTCACAAGACTCCCTATGCGATGCATCCAGGTTACACCAAAATGTACCAAGACATGAAGAACCATTTTTGGTGGCCCGGGATGAAGCGAGACATCGCCAGATATGTTAGCATCTGCCTCACCTGTCAGAGGGTCAAGGCAGAACATCAGCTACAGATTCCAGAATGGAAGTGGGAGGATATCTCTATGGATTTCATAGTGGGACTTCCCAGAACCACGAATGGTTTTGACGCCATCTGGGTAATAGTCGACAGGTTGACTAAATCAGCCCACTTCTTAGCTATCAAGATATCCTACTCCATGGAGAAGCTAGCTCAGTTGTATCTCCAGGAGATCCTCAGACTACATGGAGTCACACGAACCATCATTTCGATGAGATAGCATTCACATCACACTGGATTGTGTACCACTAAGTTAAAGTTCAAGATAACATTCCATCCTCGCAGATGGTCGACGAGCGAGTAAACCACTCAAGATATGCTCCGAGTGCCTAGACTTCAAGGAAGTTGGTGCAAATATCCGAGCTTAGCAGAATTTGCATACAACAGCCTATCATGCCACTATCGGCATGGCACCTTACGAGGCTCTCTATGGGCGGAGGTGTAGATCTCCAATCTGCTGGTATGAGAGTGGTGAACAGAAAGAACTAGAACTTCAGACAGATCTAGTAGCAGATACCACAACAGCTATACAGCAGATCCGCCAGAGGATAGAGACAGCTCAGAGCCGCCAGAAAAGCTATGCTGATACATGGCGCAGACCCTTAGAGTTTTCAGTTGGGGATACAGTGTTCCTCAGAGTAGCTCCCATGAAGGGAGTGATGCGTTTTGGGAAGAAGGACAAGCTTAGTCCCAGATATGTGGGACCATACCTTATCAGCAGAAGAGTGGGCAAGGTAGCATATGAGCTAGAGCTACCCCAAGAAATGTCAGCTGTCCACAACGTATTTCATGTCTCTATGCTGAAGAAGCATACCCCAGATGCCACCCAGGTGATTGAGCCCCAGTCGGTACAGATCCGCGAAGACCTCAGCTATGATAGTCGGCCTATTCAGATAATAGACTGATTAAAGTCATTTGGCACAGTCACACAGCAGAAGAGGCAACTTGGGAGACAGAAGCCAGCATGAGATAGAAGTACCCAGAATTATTCTAAGTTCGAGGATGAACTTTTTATAAGGTATGGGGGATTGTAACTCTCGAAAATTCTCAAAACTATTTTAGGAATATTCTATGATTTTTCTAGAATTTTTAGATATTTTTTCGGAATTTTCCGAGTAGCGGAAGTAGCAAAACTAATTTGAAGAATAAAAAGGCTTTAGCGGGAATCGAACCCGGAACCTCTCGGGTCCGTTAAACCTTTAGTTAGCCTTAGTAACCGGTGAACCCAGCAGGGCCGTGCTGAGACAAAGGAGAATCAAATATATTTATAATTGAGTTGGGCCAAAATACCCACTTAATATAAATTAAAAAACTTAAGTTGGTTTGGTATATTTTGGAGTTTGGTTCGGCAACCTCTTCCCCTCCAAACCCTCACGCCGAACACCTCTCCCTCTTCTCCCTCTCTCGGCGCCAACCACAAGGAGAACTAGGGTTCCATCCCTAGGGTCCCAAGGTCACTTTCCGGCGACGATTTCAGCACAAGGACGTTCCCCTCCGCGAGTAGAGCACGTGGACGCGAGCGAATCGTCGAGAAGTCATCTCCACCGGAATTCCTAGCGATTAGATTTGTAAGAAATCTAGCACACAAGGTAAGAAACCCCGCACCTGCAGTATAAGTAGCTCCGTTTGGTTTTATACGCACTAGTTTAGCTATATGCTGTTTTTATCGACGCATAGGGTGAATTTGACCCTCCTCGCAGATTTAGGGATTTAGTGAGTACTTCTAGATGGGTCGGACACATATTCCCTCTTCAGTGGGGGGTTCCTAGACGTTGTCGGGTGCCTAGAAGTGGTCTCCCTAATAGAGGGGAGAGTTGGGGCACACTAGGTGTTCGATAAAATAGCTAGTTAAGTTAAAATGCAAATTAGGCATTTTAAATAGCTCAGTTAAATGCATTAGGAGCATTTAAATCAGTAAATCAGTTTATTATAGTTTATATGGGACTACGGTCCAATGGGTGGGCTCCCACAGTCGCCTCTAGGTTCAAACAACCTAGCTCTAGGTTCAGATAACCTAGAAACAGCAAGTAAAAACAGTTAGCTATATTCAGTATTTTATTTTCAGTGGCACTGTACTGGATCAGATATCCATTGGGTTGGACTCCCACAGTCGTCCCTAGGTTTAGATAACCTAGTTAACCCTACTAAATTCGGGACTTGCAAATCCGGGTCTAGTTAGGGATGCGCCCACAGCAAGTACAGTTGCCGGGCCCAAACAGCATGATTATGTATTTTCACATATTATGAATTAGTTTTCAAAGCTCAAATTAGTTATGTTAGTTGAGTTGGAATTCAGTATCAGTTTAGCTACAGTTTAGCCTATTATATGTTCAGTTCAGTGATCTTTATTGATTCATACGATTAGTTGCCATGCCATGTTCAGTATGCATGTTGAGTTATTTCAGTTTATGCTTGCAACCATAGTATGCCATGCCAGTATATGTTTTCAAATAGCATTCTTTAAAAGCATGTTTGCATCGTTGCATGTTTTAGTGAGGTAGTCGGTTTCTTACTAAGCTTTAAGCTTACAGATTCTATTTTCCTTATACTGCAGATAAAGGTAAGGGAAAAATGGACTAGCAGAGGAAGCTGGAGGCCAATGCAGAGATGGTGTGTGTGGGCAGGAACTTGGAGTAGAGATCTTAGGGAAGCTTAGCAAGCTTTGTTTCAAACATTAGAACTTTTCAGTGTTTTTGTCATCTTGCACTTTAGTATGTTAATCGCTATGAATTAGTTGACTATGCACCTTATTATGCTTAGAACACCTCTTTTATGTTATTAGAATGTTAGTTGTTGTTGTTGGAGTGTTTCCTAGTCATTTTAGTACTTGTAATGTGATTGAGGCACGAGACAGTGCTGAAATCAGACCTTTGGCATGGAATCAGAAACTCGAATCGATCAGCTGATCGATTCGAGCATTTCCAATCGATCGAAGGATCGACTGGGCACCTGGTTTCACGAACAGTAGGCTTCTGGATCGATCGGTCGATCGATCCAGCCAATTCCGTCGCGGACAGAAGGCTCTGGGATCGATCACCGGATCGATTGATCAGTCTGGATCGATCAGCCGATCGATCCAGAATATTGCCCGAGCACAGTAGCGTGCTGGATCGATCACTGGATCGATCCAACCTATGTTCCGCATACAGTAGCCGGCTGGATCGATCACTGGATCGATCCGACTATTCCAATCGATCCGTGGATCGATTGGGAGGTCTGGTATCAGTGGGGGAGTTTCTAAGTTCAGCTCCTTGGCCATGAGGAGGGTAAAACATGTTATGAGTAGTTAGTTTACCTCCCTTAGCATGTATAGAACCAAGAAATGTCAGTAGTTTAGTAAAATTTTAATTAGTCCAGCTTCCGCATATGTCTTTAGTAATGGTCAGGGAATAGGTTAGCACAGCATAACTGTAGCGATCGGCCTTACGGCTTAGTTAGTAGAAGGCGGTCGTTACAGTAAGGTTGTTAAGAATGTGTCCTCTAGAGTTCGGAGTGGTATATCTAGCCTCTTCATAAAAGGTATTGAAATGAACGAGTGTGTTGCCCCGGTATCAAATAATACTACAGCATACTGATTGTAAATAAGTAGCTGACCTGTGACAACAGTAGAGGCATTCGCCACGTCCTCCTTGGTAAGAGAGTAGACTCTGGCATTCGTCATAGTGGGAGGGGCCTCCAATCTTCCTTGGCTGATTGAAGTCCCTTCTGTGGCAGCTTGCATCTGGTGAAGCTGTGCAGGGGTACTCATATTCTGGCTGTTCTGCAGAGGTAGTGCCTGAGACTGAGTAGGGCAATTTCTTGCCAAATGACCTTCCTTTCTGCAGTTGTAGCACTTCCTGGTGTTCAGAAAACATACTCCAGAATGCATCTTCCCACATGTGGCACACTGAGGGTACTTGGTTTGCTTATTGGCCGGACCACCTTTTGTGTTATTCCATTGTTTCCTCTCGGTTCGGGCATTGCGTGTCTTAACCATGTTTATCTAAATAAGGACAACTAGACTAGTGTAAGTGGTTATCGTTTTTTTTTTTAGCCAATCTAACGTACTGTTTTGTTTCTATCTATTTGTTCTGGTATTATTCCTAACCTACCAATATGTAATCCTAATCTAATTTATAACTAAAAGCATAGAATAAAGAATCAAACATAAGCAAGTAAAACATGAAACTAAAGCATAAACAACATAAGGAAAAATAAGGAATATAATGACAAACTATGTAACATAAGGAAATAAAGCATAAGCAATGTAGTAACGAAAATAAAGCATAGGCAATATAACAAGAAAGAAAATAAAGCATAAGCATATGACAAGAAAATCAAACATAAACATATAACAAGAAAATTAAACATAAGCATTCTTACTTGGAGCGGCAGGTCGGAGGCTTGATGTGTGTGTAGTGAGCTGGCAATAACTTTGGCTCTGATACCAACCTGTAACGCCCGCCCTCCCTGCTAACCCTAAGGGACGGGGCTACGATACTCTACGTACATATTACAGCGGAAGACTTAAAATCATTTTTCTTGGTTTAATAAAATCCGAACTACACTAATATGGTTTCCATAACATGATAACAAGATAAATAAAAGCATAACATCAAGTCAACCATATGGTACTACAATTTACTAAATCAAAGTGAAATTCTTAAAAGTTCATAAAGCAGGTTCTTATTTGGTTGCCTAGCCACCGCCACACACATCTCCTTGCCTCTCCTGCTGCTCCTTTAGCTCATCCAGCTTTTTTCTTTATCTGTGGTACAAGCAAAGTAAGCTATGAGCACTCATGGCTCAGTAAGTTCCTTTCCTACTCACTAAAACCAAAAATCAACACATAATCAAAGAATGTCTCAACTTAACATGATCTCAACTAGTCATGGCATAACATATCATATTCTTTAAGCATATCATGCAACACAACATAATCATATCATGGCATATCATCCCTTAAAACATAGCATGAAACATAACATAATCATATCATAGCATATCATTCCTTAAAACATAGCATGAAACATCACATAATCATATCATGGCATATCATTCCTTAAAACATAGCATGAAACATAACATAATCATATCATGGCATATCCTTCCTTAAAACATAGCATGAAACATAACATAATCATATCTAAGCATAGCATATCATAAATCATAGCATCATCACAACATGATCATAAAGTTTATGCAATATGATTTTGAAAACATGTATCCGAAAAACATGTGTATGTCTCATGATCTTTAAAATCATTTCTTCTTACATATATACTTGAACATAATCTCAACATAAAGGGGCCCAGCTTAGTACCACATACATACATAATGCGCGCATCCTAAGTAGATCCAAGGTAGCTAGTCCTAAACCTACTAGGAAACTAGGCCCGTAGCTCGACCTAGGGGCACGTAAGGAGCCCACCCTTTACTAGGCCCGTAATTCGACCTAGGGGTGCATAAGGAGCCCACCCTTTTGGTACAAGCCATTCAAAGTAAAATACATGTCATAATTATACATATCATACATCATACAAGCATGCATCACTTAGGCATACATCATATAAAAGTATGCATTCCTTAGGCATACATCATGTCATAAAAGTATGCATCACTTAGGCATACATCATATAAAAGTATGCATCACTTAGGCATACATCATGTCATAAAAGTATGCATCACTTAGGCATACATCATATAAAAGTATGCATCACTTAGGCATACATTATATTAACATGCATATCATCAAAGCATACATATTTTAAGCACATAGCATGTCATCAAAGTATGCATATTTCTATCCACATAGCATATCATAAAATCATGCATATTCTAAGCACATAGTATATCATTAAAGCATGCATATTTCTAAGCACATAACATATCATTAAAACATGCATATTTCTAAGCACATAGTATATCATTAAAGCATGCATATTTCTAAGCACATAACATATCATTAAAACATGCATATTTCTATCCATATAGCATATCATAAAAGCATGCATATTCTAAGCATATAGCATATCATCAAGCATGCATATTCTAAGCACATATCATATCATAAAAGAAAATATAAATCACAAGCATACATGTTTAAGCATAAGGGTGTATCATGTGATTATACTATCATAAGAAACATGGTATCATAGCTAACATGGGTTCTAAGCTTCCTACCCCCTTGGGTTTCTATCATGGCCGAACCCCCTAAGGTCTCAACTTAGGTAAAAACAACCTCCAAGCATGTGAAACCTAAATTATCATCACATAAATTTCATAGGAAGCATTATAAGCATGATTAACTTAGTTCCTAAGTTCTCCAAGTCCTTAAACTCATGTGGCCGAACCCTATCAGTATATAAACAAGATCCCAAATGTCATGAAAGCATGGAAACCTTAAACCATATTTATAGCATTTTTTTCCAAGTAGCATAGTAAGCATATTAAGCTACTTCCTAAGTCCTTCAAGCCCTTAACATATGTCATAGTCAAACTTTTAACAAGTGTTCATTAGGGCTAACAACAAACATACAAGCATGTGAACTTGAACTAACATCATGTATAAATTCATAACACGACATTATACAACATGTATGGCGAAACTTACCCTAGCCTCAATTAGGTCATTAAACAACATATAGCATAGGAACTTTGTCTTTCTACTTATCATATTTCATGTAGAGTGACATAAGCATATTTAATTTTTGTTCTAGGGTTTCTAGGGCATCTATCCCTTCATGGCCGAAACATACAATGGCCCATTTAGGTCATGGAAAAATTGTACAAGCATGTGACACAATCAACACATTATCATATTTCCATAAGAAGCATTTTTAACACCTTTGGTTTCATTTCTAAGGCCTCTAGGTCTTTTAAACCCTACTTGTCCGAAACTCAATAGTATATAAACTTGCTTCAAATAGCCTAAAAGCATAAGAAATCATACAAGTTTCATAGCATGTATAAAGACAAGCATAATAAACATACATGTGAATTGTGTCTTAGGCTTCCTAGGTTTCTTTCCCTTTTCCTTTTATTTTTCCTCATGGCCGAAACCTACCAATCTCTAAACTAGGTTTTAAGTGGCCTAAACCATGGAAAACCTAAGTAAGTTTCATGGCAAAAATTACTAAGAACATCATATACAAAGTTGGTTCATAAACAAGCTAGGACCCTTGTGATCTTACATGTCATATATCATGTAACTAATTTTCTATACTCCAATTAAACATGAGAGCATTAAATAACTTTCATATCACAATATCACAGAGGTCTTGAGCATATTAGAATTTTGTTCAAGCTTTTCTAAACTATCCATCTTATCATGGCCGAAAATCTAAAATAAGAGTTCATGAATTTCTAGCAATGTCCAACATGCAATTCTTTAAGAGAACTCTATATTCTATCATACAAACATGGTTACTTAAATTTAAAGGTCTTCCTAACCCTAATCCCTTTTCTTGGCCGAAACATATAAATGGATTTCTTTTTGTTCCAAGTAACTTTCAAGCAAGAAAACCAATAAAAGACCCTTAGTAATTCATGGAGGGAATCTTGTACTAGTTTGGTTACACAATGTTTTCCCTAACCTCCTTAAAATATTTTTGGCCGAAATTCTAGGGTTAGGCACTCCTCTGATCAAGCATCAATTAGGTATAAAAACATGAAGAAAATCCTTCCTACCTAGCATAGAAAATATATCATGAAATAAAGACTTGTTAAAACCTTCCTAGATTTGAAAACCCCTTTCTTTAGCCGAATTTTCTAAAATTCTTTCCTAGGTTTTCTAATCCTCATAAAATCCAAAAATCACATAAAAAGCCTTGTACCACAGGTGAGGGGAAGCTTACATCCTTTTCGCTTGTGGATCTAAGGTGTGATGATGGAAGAAGTAGCCTCTTCTTCTTGTTCCCTTCCCTTGATTCCCTTGCTAAGTCCTCTTTGTATCTTAGGCTTTCTTAGGAGAAAACCTTGGCTTGGGGCCGAAGATGGAGGAGAGGGGACTGAGGTTTCGGTGAGGGAGAGGGTGAATGAGAAAAATGAGAGAAAATAGAATTTTCCCTTTACATATTCTCTTTTATGTTAAGGGGGAAGAGGTAGCAAACTTGGTTTTTGCTTTCCTTCTCCATTAGCCTTTTTTTTATTTTCTTTTATTTATTTTATTTTCTAATTTATTCTCATCATTCATGATGAAACAAGGGGAAATGAATCCTCTTAATTCCCTCTTTAAATTTTCGGCAAAAGCAAAGAGGAAGAGGGAGAGAAAGGGAGGAAGGCAAGTTGCCTTTCTCTTGCTCTGTTCTTGTCTTCTTTTGGCTAGCTTTTACTCTCACCCTTATCATGAATTTCCCTCCTTTGCTATCAACATCTTCTCTCTATCCCAATTGGTTTCTACTAATTAATTCTATGAATAATATAAGAGGTTCAAGGTTCAATCCTTGACCTTCACTTCTTTTTATTTCATTTTATTTCTTTTTGCTTCAACTCACTTCCTATTATTTTTTCTAAGGCAAAATCCCACATTCATATATTTATATTACAAGATTAGTGGGTATTACAATATTAACTTGATAGGATTCAAAGGTTAATAGCCAATGGACCTTTGGGTTCATTGTAGTGGAAAACTTTCTGACCTGCGATCTTGCTTAGAAAGAAAAATGACCAAGAGACCTTTCAATGCAAAGGGGTATAGATCCAAAGAAGTGTTGGAATTGGTTCATTCTAATTTGTGTGATTCTATGACTATCCAGGCAAGAGGTGGTGTCGAATATGTTGTCTCTTTTATAGACGACTATTTGAGATATGGGTTCATTTACTTGATGCGCAGCAAATCTGAGTGCTTTGATAAGTTCATAGAGTACAAGGCTGACTTGGAAAAATGTCATGGTAAAAGTATCAAGACACTACGGTCTGATCGTAGTGGAGAGTACCTCTTAGGAGAATTTAGGAGTTACTTATCAGAGGTCGGGATTAAATCCCAATTGTCTGCACCTGGTACACCCCAACATAATGGTGTGGTGAAACGAAGGAATAGGACTCTTATGGAAATTGTTAGATCAATGATGAGTTATTAAGAATTACCAAATTCATTTTGGGGATATGCTCTGGAAACGACGGCGTACATTTTGAACTTGATACCTTCTAAGTCAGTACCCTCTACACCTACAGAATTGTGGAATGAGCTTAAGTCTAGTTTCAAACACATTCGAATTTGGGGTAGTCCAACACATGTGCTGAAGGGAGATGCTGATAAGTTGGAATCACGTACAAAAGTTTGCTTGTTCATGGGATATCCTAGAGGAACGAAATGTGGTTTGTTTTAAAGTCCTAAAGATCAGAAGGTCATTGTAGCACTAATGCCCAATTTTTAGAAGAGGACTAGGTAATGAACCACAAGTCCATGAGTAAAATTGTTCTTGAGGAAATACGAGAGGACACTTCTATTTTAGTACCAACTATACAAGATGAGATACCACAAGTAACTGCAATACGTGTCACAATGATGCACAATTACAGGTAGTGCCTCGTCGTAGTGGGAGGGTTGTTAGTCAACCTGATAGATTCATGTTTTTAGGAGAATCTTTAGACTTAATCCGTGGTGAACATGAAGCTGATCCCTGGACATATGATGAAGCACTCCAAGATAAAGATGCAGTATCTTGGCAAAGTGCAATGAACTCTGAAATAGAATATATGCATTCTAATCAGGTCTAGGAGCTTGTAGAATCACCAAATGGTGTAAACACCATTGGATGTAAATGGGTCTACAAAAGAAATAGAAGAACAGATGGGAAGGTGGAAACCTTTAAAGCGAGCCTTGTTGCGAAGGGGTGTATACTCAGAAAGAGGGAATCGATTATGAGAAAATCTTTTCGCCAGTATTTATGCTTAAGTCTATTCGGATTCTTTTATCTATTGCTGAGCATATGGATTATGAAGTTTGGAAAATGGATGTCAAGATAGCTTCCCTTAATGGAAGTCTTGAAGAATACATCCATATGAAGCAACCAGAGGTATTCATTGCAAAGGGCAAAGAGCGTCTTGTGTGTAAGCTCAATCGGTCCATTTATTGGGTAGATGAAGTGATCTTCAAACATCCGGTTTGATGAAGTGATCCAATCTTATGGATTCATTGAGTGTCCAGATGAGTCTTGTGTATACAAGAAAAGTGACGAAAACGTGGTGGTATTTCTTGTACTATACGTAGATGACATTTTGCTCATTGGTAACAATGTCAAAGTGTTGCCAGACGTAAGAGTATGGTTATCCAAGCAGTTTGATATGAAGGACTTGGGAGAATGTGGACATATTATTGGGATCAAAATAATTAGGGATCTCAAGAAAAGGATGATGTGCTTATCCCAAGCTTCATACATCGATACTATCCTAGCTAGTTTTAGCATGCAAAACTCCAAGAAAGGTTTTCTACCTTTTTGGCATGGAGTACCTTTATCTAAAGAGATTCTAAGACGTCAAAGGAGATAGAGGAGATGAAGACAGTTCTTTATGCTTCGGTTGTAGGAAGCCTAATGTATGCGATGTTATGTATGAGATCGGATATCTATTTTGTCGTAGACATGGTTAGCAGATATCAAAGTAACCAAGGATTGGGACATTGGACTGCCGTAAAGCATATATTAAAGTACCTGAAAAGGACTAGAGATTATATGTTGGTTTACCAGGCAGATGATTTACTTCCTATGGGTTACAAGGATTCGAACTTCCAATCAGATAGGGTTAACAGTAAATCAACCTCAGGGTATGTGTTTACTTTAGGAGGTGGAGCCATAGCATGGAGGAGTGTTAAGCAGAAATACGTTTCAGACTCTACCATGGAAGCTGAGTACGTGGCAGCCTAAGAGGCAACCAAAGAATTTGTATCGCTCAAAAACTTTTTGATGGACTTAGATGTGATTCCTGGTTTGCCCAAAGTTATCAAATTTATTGTGACAACAGTGGTGCAATAGCAAACTCGAAGGAACCACGAGCCCATAAGGTAAGTGAACACATTGAGCGCAAGTACCACCTGATACAAGACATTGTAAAATGAGGAGAGGTTGTTGTCATCAAGATTATATTAGCAGATAACCTGGCAGATCTTTTCACTAAGGCCCTTCCGACGAGAGCTTTTGATAGGCATGTTGAGGGGATGGGAATCAGATGCATAAGTGGGAGATTCTTGGGATGTATACTTGTAACGCCCGCCCCTCCTGCTAGTGGGTGCGGGGTTACTTTACTTAACCATTACTATTGCGGAAACATACATGCCTATTAAAATTTTTTCGAAAGTAAAACATTAGAAATATCCTGAAGTCATGCGGATAATAACATAACACACTTAGTTCATGTCATCATAACAAAATAACATAAGCAGGTCTTTTATTTATCTTAGCCGAGCCACCACCACACACATCTCCTTACCTCTCCTGCTACTCCCTTAGGTCATCCATTCTTTGCCTTTATCTGTGGTACAAGGAAAGTAAGCTATAAGCACACAGGCTTAGTAAGATCCTTTTCTACTCACAAAATCCATGTATCAAGCATAAACACATAAGCATGTAATCATGGAATATAATCATCTAACATCATATGGTGAATACATAGCATCATAACCTATTATCTCATAAAGAACATCATGCTATATCACATCATAAATCATCATGTCATATAAATCATAAGAGCATAGCATATCATATCATAAATCATAAAGAACATCATGCTATATCATATCATAAATTATCATGTCATATAAATCATAAGAGCATAGCATGTCATATCATAAATCATCATGTCATATAAATCATAAGAGCGTAGCATGTCATATCATAAATCATAAAGAACATCATGCTATATCATATCATAACTCATCATGTTATATAAATCATAAGAGCATAGCATGTCATATCATAAATCATAAAGAACATCCTGCTCTATCGTATCATAATTCATCAATCATATCATGCAAGATGTCTTTTAAAACATGTGTCATGTCATATGCAAGATGTCTTAAAATATAATATATAGTACTTGAACAAAATATCATCATGAGGGCTCGACTTGTACCACATACATACATAAATGCGCGCAATCCCTAGGACAGGGTTGCTAGCCCCGAACCTACTAGGGATCTAGGTCCGTACTACGACCTTCGACCTAGGGGCGTACTAAGGAGCTCATCCCTTTACTAGACTCGTTCATAGTCCGTCCGGCTAGGGGCGCTTATGGAGCCCACCCTTGGTACAAGCCATACAAAGTAAAATAGCATATCATGGTTCATGTTGTAACACCCACTAAGCTTTTAAGATAAACATGAGAATGATGAACTTGCCTTAGAAAAATATTAGAAGAATGTTGAACCAAAAAGGAAAATAAAAAGAAATAAAAATAGGGAGTGGTCAAGGATTGAACCTTGAACCTCTCATGATGTAAATGATAGGATTAATGGGGAATAACCAGTTGGGATAGGAACGAAATATTGATAGCAAAGGAGGGAAACTCATGATAAGGATGAGAGTAAAAGCTAGCCAAAAGAAAGCAAGGAAAGAGCAAGAGAAAGGCAACTTGCCTTCCTTCTTTTCCCTCCCTCTTCCTCTCCCTTTGCCGTGACTTAAAGAGGAAAATTAAGGGGATTCATTCCCCCTTGTTTCATCATGAATGATGAGAACAAATAAATAAATAAAAAAAAAATGGAAAAAAAAGGGGCTAAGGGAGAAAGAAAGCAAAAACCAATTTTGCTACCTCTTGCCCCTTAACATAAAACGGAGCATGTAAAGAGAAGATTTTTATTTTTTCTCTCATTTCTCTCATTCTCTCCTATCCATCACCGAGAGCCTCAGCCCCCTCTCCTCCATTTTTGGCCCCAAAACAAGGTTCCTCCTAGGATACAAGGAAGGCTACCAAGGGAAATCAAAGGAGGAGAACAAGAAGAAGAGACCCTTTCTTCCATCACCACACTTTAGAACCACAAGCAAAAAGGATGTAAGTATCCCCTCAGCTGTGGTACAAGTGGTTTTAATGTGTTTTTGGATTTTATGAGGATTTTAAAACCTAGAAACAAAGTTGTGAAAATTCGGCCAAAGAAAGGACTTGTTGATCCTAGGAATGTTTAATATAAGCCTTGATTCATGATAATTTTTCTATGCTTTGTAAGAAGGTTTTCTCTCATATTTTTATATATATGTGATGCTGGATTATAGATGTACCTAACCCTAGAGTTTCGGCCAAAAAGGTTTTATAAGGGCTAGGGAATTTATTTGTTTACCTAACTTGCACAAAACCCTCTAAATAAATGGTTAAGGATCCATTATTGTTTTCATACTTGAAGGTTACTTGGAACTAAAAGTACCCCACTCACAAGTTTCGACAAAGGAAGGGTTTAGGGTTAGGAAGACTTTGAATTTAAACTCACCATGTTTATATGATATAATATAGAGTTTCTTAAAGAGTTGCATGCTTGTATGTTGATAGAAACTCATGAACATCACTTTTAATGTTTCGGCCATGGTAAGGTGGATGGTTTAGAATAGCTTAAACAGATTTTTTTTTTAACATGCTCAAAACCTCCATGACAATAAGATATGAAAGTTGTTTGATGCTCCCATGCTTAATTAGAGTATAGAAAAATTGGTTGCATGATATATGATAATTATGACCACAAGGGTCCTAGCTTGTTTGTGAACCAAACTTATATGTATAGTTCCTTTGATGTTTTTGCCATAAAACTTGTTTAGGTTTTCCATACTTTAGGCCACCTAAAACCTAGTTTAAAGACTTGGAAGGTTTCGGCCAAACATATGCTATGAGATAAAGAAAGGAAAAACCTAGGAAACCTAAGACACAATTTAAATGTATGCTTATAGTGCTTGACTTTTATACATGTTATGAAATGTGTTATGACTTTCTATGCTTTTATGCCATTTGAACAAATTCCATGCTTGATGAGGTTCGGCCATGTAGGGTTTAAAGACCTAGAAACCTTAAAATTTAGACCTCATGTGTTAAAGATGCTTCTTATGAAATTGAGATAACATGTTGATTGTGTTCACATGCTTATATATTTAACTATGATTCAAATGGACACCTTAAAGTCTCGGCCATGAAGGGATACATGCCTTAGAAACCCTAGAACTTACATTAAACATGCTCATGTCACTCTCCATGGAATATGAAATGTAGAAAGCTAAAAATTCACATGATATATGTTGTTAGTGACCTAAATTGATGCTAAGGGAAGTTTCGGCCAGGACCACTTGTATGATGCCATTTATAAATTTATACATGATGCTAGAGTAAGTTCACATGCTTGTATGCTTGCTTGAAAACCTAAATGAGTACTTGTAAGTTTCGGCCATGAAATAATTTTATGGGCTTAAAGGATTTAGGAACTAACTCAATTGTGCTTACCATATTCCTTGAAACATATGCTACAAATATGGTTAAGGTTTCCATGCTTTATGTCATTTAGAACCTTGTTTCACATTTGTTAAGGTTCGGCCAAATGAGGTTTAAGGACTTGGAGAACTTAGAGTCCAAGTAAATCTTGTTTATAATACTTCCTATGAAAATGATATGTGGATGAATTAGGTTCTACATGCTTGGATGTTGTTTAAAACCTGAATTGGCACCTAAGAGGGTTTCGGCCAAGATAAGAACCCAAAGGATTAGGAAGCTTAGTACCCAAATTAATCATGTTACATTGTTCCTTATGATTGGATGAGCACATGATACACTTTTATGCTTAGACATGTATGCTTGTGAGCTATACAAGATGAGAATTTCTACGATATGTTATGAGTTCAAAATATGCATGCTTTATGTTATGATATGTGGGTAAATTTTACATGCTTTGATGATATGATATGAGCTGAAAATATGCATGCTTATGTTATGATATGTGGTTAAATTATGCAAGCTTTGATGCTATGTTTAGTGCTTAAAATATGCATGCTTTCATGATATGCTATGTGGTTAAATTATGCATGCTTGATGATATGCTTTATGCTTAAGATATGCATGTTTTTATGATCTATGCCTAAGTGATGCATATTGTTATGATATGATGTTTGCCTAAGTGATGCATACTTTTATGGTATGATGTATGCGTAAGTGATGCATACCTTTATGACTTGATGTATGCCTAAGTGATGCATACCTTTATGAGATGATGTATGCCTAAGTGATGCATACTTTTATGACATGATGTATGCCTAAGTGATGCATACTTTTATGATAGGATGTGTGCCTAAGTGATGCATGCTTTTATGATGTATGATATGTATAAGTATGACATGTACTTTACTTTATATGGCTTGTACCAAGGGTGGGCTCCATAAGCGCCCCGGGGTCGATGGAATAAGACTCGGGCCTCGTTAGGGATGGACTCCTAAGTGCCCCTAGGTCGATGGAGTAAGACTCAGGCCTAGTATGTTACCTTGTAGGGTTCAAGACTTGCTACCTTGGACCTACATAGGTTGCGCGCAATATGTAAGTGGTACATAGCCGGAATCCCCTTTAAGTTGAGATTATGTTCAAGTATATATGTAAGAAGAAATGGTTTTAAATATCATGAGACATACACATGTTTTTCAGATACATGTTTTTCAAAATCATATTGCATATACCTTATGATGATTTATGATATGCCATGGTAAGATATGATTATGTTATGTTCCATGATATGTCCATGTGTAGGATATGCCATGACTCCTTATGACAATATGCCATGATTAGATACGATTATGTTATGCTTCATGCTATGCTTTACGCTATGATATGCCATGACTAGTTATGATTTCTTCATGTTGCATGATATGCTTAAAAGAGTATGTTACATTATGTCATGACTAGTTGAAATGATGCCATGTTGAGACATTCTTTGATTATACTATGATTTTCGATTTTAGTGAGTAGGAAAGGAACTTACTGAGCCATGAGTGCTCACAGCTTACTGTCCTTGTATCACAGATAAAGGAAAAAGCTGGATGAGCTAGAGGAGCAGCAGGAGAGGCAAGGAGATGTGTGTGGCAGTGGCTAGGCAACCAAATAAGAACCTGCTTTAAAAAAAAAAGTTTTAAAGAACTATGCTTTGGTATCATGAATTGTACTACCGTATGTGTGACTTGATGTTATGTTTCTACTAATTTTGATATCATGTTATTGAGGCCATGGTAGTGTAGTTCGGATTTGATGAAAGGGAAAACAAAAGAAAAGTTTTTATTAAACTAAGAGAATTATTTTAAGTCTTCCGCTGTTTAAAAAAAAAATAGAAAAATTTGTACATAGAGTATTGTAGCCCCGTCCCTTAGGGTTAGCAGGGAGGGAGGGCGTTACAGGTTGGTATTAGAGCAAGGTTTTTGCCAGCTCACTACACGAACATCAAGCCTCCGACCTGCCGCTCCAAGTAAGAATGTTTATGCTTAATTTTCTTGTTATATGCTTATGCTTAGTTTCATGTTATATGACTTATGCTTTATTTTTCTTCCTTGTTATATTTCCTATGCTTTATTTTCTTTGCTATATTGCTTATGCTTTATTTCCTTATGTTATATTGTTTGTCACTCTATTCTTTATTTTTCCTTATGTTGCTTATGCTTTAGTTTCATGTTTTGCTTGCATATGTTTGATGCTTTATTCAATGCTTTTAGTTATAATTTAGATTAGGATTACATATTAGTAGGTTAGGAATAATACCTGAACAAATAGATAGAAACAAAACAGTACGTTAGATTGGCTAAAAACGATAACCACTTACACTAGTCTATTTGTCATTATTTAGATAAACATGGTTAGGACACGCAATGGCCGAACCGAGGGGACAGTGACTCCACCAGACCTGACATAGGTAGTCACAGACCTCCAGCGTCAGATCACAGAACAACAGCAGCTGATCACTACCTTAATGGGTCAGCAAGGAAACCCAGTTACCCCACCGGCAAATCAGAATACACTACCGGTTATACCTACAGCTGCGCCAGTGCCCCCGGCAGCCCCTACTCCGATGGTCCGACAAGAGGCCTATCTGATTCAGTGGCAAAGGCTTAAGCTGGAAGCATTCCTGGCTCAAGACCGTGGAGAGCATAATGGAACTACTGGACTGGCCTGAACACGAGAAGGTCAAATGCACGTCGTTCTACCTTACCGGGGATGCCCGGATGTGGTGGGACCGAGTAAAGGTGAAAAGACAAATAAACCAGATGCAGTGGATGGATTTTGAGACAGAGTTCTTAGAAGAATTCTTCCATATGCAAGTGACCAACAAGCACTATGACGAGTTCACTGAGTTCCGGCAAGGTGATCTGTCAGTTAACGAAGCCGTCAAGAAGTTCAACCGCCTAGCACGTCTGTGCCCAGAACTGATCCGTACCGAAAAAGAAAGGGTCCGGTTAATGTTAAAGATGCTCCGACCCGAGATAGCTCTGAACGTAGCCGGCGGAGTTAATAGACCGCAGACTGCAGAGGAGCTAGTCAGCAGTGCCCTGATTACCGAGCACTATCAGAAAGCAATGAACGAGGGCAAGAACCAAGCACTGACCGGAGGACAAAAATTGCACAATACCAGAACCGGCTGGAAAGGAAACTCAGGTGGAAAGAGGAAACAGTGGAACGACACAAAAGGTGGTCCGGCCAATAAGCAAACCAAGTACCCTCAGTGTGCCACATGTGGAAAGATGCATTCTGGAATATGTCTCCTAAGCACCAGAAAGTGCTACAACTGCGGAAAGGAAGGTCATTTGGCAAGAAACTGCCCTACTCAGTCTCAGGCACTACCTCCGCAGAACAAACAGAATAGGAGTACCCCTTCACAGCTTCACCAGATGCATACTGCCATAGAAGGGACTTCAATCAGTCAAGGAAGATTGGAGGCCCCTCCCACTATGACCAATGTCAGAGTCTACTCTCTCGCTCAGGATGACGTGGCGAACGCCTCTGCCATCATCTCAGGTCAGCTACCTAATTTCAATCAATATGCTAAAGTTTTACTTAATGCTGGAAACGAACCAATATGGGAATCTATCGAGGAACCGAGACGTGTTTTGTATCCTTGGGTCGAAACTATGTCCGGGCGACTTTCCACCCCCAGACCGATGGGCAAACTGAAAGAGTGAACCAAATATTAGAAGATATGTTAAGAGCTTGTGCCCTGGACTTCGGGAAGCTGGTGTCGATATTTATACCTGGCAGAATTCGCCTACAATAATAGTTACCTAGCTACTATTAGAATGGCACCTTACGAAGCTCTGTATGGAAGGAAGTGTAGATCCCCTATATGCTGGTATGAAAGTGGTGAGAAGAAGGAAATGGGGCTCCGAACGGAACTTATTGATGACACCACCCGAGCTATACAGAAGATCCGCCAACGAATATAAACTGCTCAGAGTCGGCAGAAGAATTATGCCGATAAACGGCGCAGGCCGCTAGAATTCAACATCGGAGATTTGGTATTCCTTAAGGTATCCCCCATGAAAGGGATAATGAGATTCGGAAAGAGGAGCAAGTTAAGCCCACGATTCATAGGACCGTACCAGATTTTAGAAAGAGTGGGCCAAGTCGCATACAGACTAGAACTACCTCCAGACAAGGCAGCTATTCACAATGTGTTCCATGTATCGATGCTCAAGAAGTGTACTCCCAGCACAGATCAAGTAATTGAGCCACAGTCGGTACAGGTTCAAGAGGATCTAAGTTACGAAAGTAGACCTATTCAGATCTTCGACCGAGAAGTCAAGAGGTTAAGGAACAAAGAAATACCCTTAGTAAAGGTTCTATGGCGGAATCAACGATTTGAAGAAGCCACCTGGGAACGCGAGGATGATATGAAACAAAAGTGCCCGGAATTATTTTAAAGTCCGAGGATGAACTTTTTATGAGGTACGGGGTACTGTAACACCCACTAAGCTTTTAAGATAAACATGAGAATGATGAACTTGCCTTAGAAAAATATTAGTAGAATGTTGAACCAAAAAGGAAATAAAAAGAAATAAAAATAGGGAGTGGTCAAGAATTGAACCTTGAACCTCTTATGATGTAAATGATAGGATTAATGGGTAATAACCAGTTGGGATAGGAATGAAATATTGATAGCAAAGGAGGGAAACTCATGATAAGGATGAGAGTAAAAGCTAGCCAAAAGAAAGCAAGGAAAGAGCAAGAGAAAGGCAACTTGCCTTCCATCTTTTCTCTCCCTCTTCCTCTCCCTTTGCCGTGACTTAAAGAGGAAAATTAAGGGGATTCATTCCCCCTTGTTTCATCATGAATGATGAGAACAAATAAATAAATAAAATAAAAATAAAATGGAAAAAAAAAGGGGCTAAGGGAGAAGGAAAGCAAAAACCAATTTTGCTACCTCTTCCCCCTTAACATAAAAGGGAGCATGTAAAGAGAAGATTTTTATTTTTTCTCTCATTTCTCTCATTCACTCCTCTCCATCACCGAGAGCCTCAGCCCCCTCTCCTCCATTTTTGGCCCCAAAACAAGGTTCCTCCTAGGATACAAGGAAGGCTACCAAGGGAAATCAAAGGAGGAGAACAAGAAGAAGAGACCCTTTCTTCCATCACCACACTTTAGAACCACAAGAGAAAAGGATGTAAGTATCCCCTCACCTGTGGTACAAGTGGTTTTAATGTGTTTTTGGATTTTATGAGGATTTTAAAACCTGGAAACAAAGTTGTGAAAATTCGGCCAAAGAAAGGACTTGTTGATCCTAGGAATGTTTAATATAAGCCTTGATTCATGATAATTTTTCTATGCTTTGTAAGAAGGTTTTCTCTCATATTTTTATATATATGTGATGCTGGATTAGAGATGTACCTAACCCTAGAGTTTCGGCCAAAAAGGTTTTATAAGGGCTAGGGAATTTATTTGTTTACCTAACTTGCACAAAACCCTCTAAATAAATGGTTAAGGATCCATTATTGTTTTCATACTTGAAGGTTACTTGGAACCAAAAGTACCCCACTCACAAGTTTCGGCCAAGGAAGGGTTTAGGGTTAGGAAGACTTTGAATTTAAACTCACCATGTTTATATGATAGAATATAGAGTTTCTTAAAGAGTTGCATGCTTGTATGTTGATAGAAACTCATGAACATCACTTTTAATGTTTCGGCCATGGTAAGGTGGATGGTTTAGAATAGCTTAAACAATTTTTTTTTAACATGCTCAAAACCTCCATGACAATAAGATATGAAAGTTGTTTGATGCTCCCATGCTTAATTAGAGTATAGAAAAATTGGTTGCATGATATATGATAATTATGACCACAAGGGTCCTAGCTTGTTTGTGAACCAAACTTATATGTATAGTTCCTTTGATGTTTTTGCCATAAAACTTGTTTAGGTTTTCCATACTTTAGGCCACCTAAAACCTAGTTTAAAGACTTGGAAGGTTTCGGCCAAACATATGCTATGAGATAAAGAAAGGAAAAACCTAGGAAACCTAAGACACAATTTAAATGTATGCTTATAGTGCTTGACTTTTATACATGTTATGAAATGTGTTATGACTTTCTATGCTTTTATGCCATTTGAACAAATTCCATGCTTGATGAGGTTCGGCCATGTAGGGTTTAAAGACCTAGAAACCTTAAAATTTAGACCTCATGTGTTAAAGATGCTTCTTATGAAATTGAGATAACATGTTGATTGTGTTCACATGCTTATATATTTAACTATGATTCAAATGGACACCTTAAAGTCTCGGCCATGAAGGGATACATGCCTTAGAAACCCTAGAACTTACATTAAACATGCTCATGTCACTCTCCATGGAATATGAAATGTAGAAAGCTAAAAATTCACATGATATATGTTGTTAGTGACCTAAATTGATGCTAAGGGAAGTTTCGGCCAGGACCACTTGTATGATGCCATTTATATATTTATACATGATGTTAGAGTAAGTTCACATGCTTGTATGCTTGCTTGAAAACCTAAATGAGTACTTGTAAGTTTCGGCCATGACATAATTTTAAGGGCTTAAAGGATTTAGGAACTAACTCAATTGTGCTTACCATATTCCGTGAAACATATGCTATAAATATGGTTAAGGTTTCCATGCTTTATGTCATTTAGAACCTTGTTTCACACTTGTTAAGGTTCGGCCAAATGAGGTTTAAGGACTTGGAGAACTTAGAGTCCAAGTAAATCTTGTTTATAATACTTCCTATGAAAATGATATGTGGATGAATTAGGTTCTACATGCTTGGATGTTGTTTAAAACCTGAATTGGCACCTAAGAGTGTTTCGGCCAAGATAAGAACCCAAAGGATTATGAAGCTTAGTACCCAAATTAATCATGTTACATTGTTCCTTATGATTGAATGAGCACATGATACACTTTTATGCTTAGACATATATGCTTGTGAGCTATACAAGATGAGAATTTCTACGATATGTTATGAGTTCAAAATATGCATGCTTTATGTTATGATATGTGGGTAAATTTTACATGCTTTGATGATATGATATGAGCTGAAAATATGCATGCTTATGTTATGATATGTGGTTAAATTATGCATGCTTTGATGCTATGTTTAGTGCTTAAAATATGCATGCTTTCATGATATGCTATGTGGTTAAATTATGCATGCTTGATGATATGTTTTATGCTTAAGATATGCATGTTTTTATGATCTATGCCTAAGTGATGCATATTGTTATGATATGATGTATGCCTAAGTGATGCATACTTTTATGGTATGATGTATGCCTAAGTGATGCATACCTTTATGATATGATGTATGCCTAAGTGATGCATACTTTTATGACATGATGTATGCCTAAGTGATGCATCCTTTTATGATAGGATGTGTGCCTAAGTGATGCATGCTTTTATGATGTATGATATGTATAAGTATAACATGTACTTTACTTTATATGGCTTGTACCAAGGGTGGGCTCCATAAGCGCCCCGGGGTCGATGGAATAAGACTCGGGCCTCGTTAGTGATGGGCTCCTAAGTGCCCCTAGGTCGATGGAGTAAGACTCGGGCCTAGTATGTTGCCTTGTAGGGTTCAAGACTTGCTACCTTGAACCTACATAGGTTGCGCGCAATATGTAAGTGGTACATAGCCGGGATCCCCTTTAAGTTGAGATTATGTTCAAGTATATATGTAAGAATAAATGGTTTTAAAGATCATGAGACATACACATGTTTTTCGGATACATGTTTTTCAAAATCATATTGCATATACCTTATGATGATTTACGATATGTCATGGTTAGATATGATTATGTTATGTTCCATGATATGTCAATGTGTAGGATATGCCATGACTCCTTATGACGATATGTCATGATTAGATACGATTATGTTATGCTTCATGCTATGCTTTACGCTATTATATGCCATTACTAGTTATGATTTCTTCATGTTGCATGATATGCTTAAAAGAGTATGTTACATTATGTCATGACTAGTTGAAATGATGCCATGTTTAGACATTCTTTGATTATACTATGATTTTCGGTTTTAGTGAGTAGGAAAGGAACTTAATGAGCCATGAGTGCACACAGCTTACTGTCCTTGTACCACAGATAAAGGAAAAAGCTGGATGAGCTAGAGGAGCAGCAGGAGAGGCAAGGAGATGTGTGTGGCAGTGGCTAGGCAACCAAATAAGAACCTGCTTTAAAAAAAAAAACTTTTAAAGAACTATACTTTGGTATCATGAATTGTAGTACTGTATGTGTGACTTGATGTTATGTTTCTACTAATTTTGATATCATGTTATTGAGGCCATGGTAGTGTAGTTCGGATTTGATGAAAGGGAAAACAAAAGAAAAGTTTTTATTAAACTAAGAGAATTATTTTAAGTCTTCCGCTGTTTAAAAAAAAAAGAGAAAAATTTGTACATAGAGTATCGTAGCCCCGTCCCTAAGGGTTAGCAGGGAGGGCGGGCGTTGCACATGTCATAGCATAGCATATCTTATCTTATCATATCATGAAGAGTGCTCTTAATCCCCAAAGGGAAGCAACTCTTAGGCCTTCACTTATCATGTCATAAAGAGTGCTCTTAATCCCAACAAGAAGGGAAGCAACTCTTGGGCCTTTGCTTATCATATCATAAAGCATGCATATTTGGGCACATAGCACATCATAAGAGACATTATTATGCATGGGTCATAAGCATACATAAATGAGCATGTTATTTGTCATATCATAAAGCATGCATATTTGGTCACATAGCACATCATAAGAGACATAATCTTGCATGGTTCATAAGTATACGTAAATGAACACATCACCTATCATAGAAAAGGCATGATCGTGCATGGAATCATTAAATAACATCTCCTAATTCATAACATAACATGTGAGGCATATCTAGGCTTCTAAACCCATAATGGCCGAAAGTTCAAGAGTATGAACTTAAACTCTAAACCACATATAAGCATAAGAATCTCATGTTAACTTCATATCATATCACAAGGATGGTCATAAGCATGTTTATCACATTTATAAGCTTTCCTAGGTTTTGATCCTTATCATGGCCGAAGGTTCATGAAGAAGGAAAATAAATTCCAAATAACATACAAGCATGAATATCAAGCTAAATTCATATCATAAGGAGATACATGAGCATGCTTGGTTAAATTTTTAGCTTCCTTGAACCCTAAAATCTGTTCATGGCCGAAACATTCATGAAGAGGAAACCAAGCTCTAAGCAACATGTAAGCATAAATATCTAGCTAAATTCATATCATATCATAAGGAGATACATAGCATGCTAGGTTAAATTTTTAGCTTCCTTGAACCCTAAAATTTGTCCTTGGCCGAAACATTTATGAAGAGGAAACCAAGCTCTAAGCAACATGCAAGCATAAATATCTAGCTAAATTCATATCATATCATAAGGAGATACATGAACATGCTAGGTTAAATTTTTTTTTTAGCTTCCTTGAACCCTAAAATTTGTCCTTGGCCGAAACATTTATGAAGAGGAAACCAAGCTCTAAGAAACATGCAAGCATAAATATCTAGCTAAATTCATATCATATCATAAGGAGATACATGAGCATGCTAGGTTAAATTTTTAGCTTACTTGAACCCTAAAATTTGTCCTTGGCCGAAACATTCATGAAGAGGAAACCAAGCTCTAAGCAACATGCAAGCATAAATATCAAGCTAAATTCATATCATATCATAAGGAGATACATGAGCATGCTAGGTTAAATTTTTAGCTTCCTTGAACCCTAAAATTTGTCGTTGGCCGAAACATTCATGAAGAGGAAACCAAGCTCTAAGCAACATGCAAGCATAAATATCTAGCTAAATTCATGTCATATCATAAAGAGATACATGAGCATGCTAGGTTAAATTTTTAGTTTCCTTTAACCCTAAATTTGGATAGTGGCCGAAAGTTTCATGAAGAGGAAGATAAACTCTAAACAACATACAAGCATGCAAACACTTAGAATCTTTCATACTATTTCATAGAGAAGATCATGAGCATGATAACCTAAATTTTTAACTTCCCTAATCCTTTTTTATTCATGACTTGGCCGAACACCTTAGGAGCATGAAATTAAGTTTAAAGCAACATACAAGCATAAGAAAACCAAACCAATCTCTTATCATGGCCTACATATCATAAGGACATAGTGAACATGGTTAGTTTAGGTCTTAAGTTTTCCTAGGTCCTTCATCTACACTTGGCCGAAAGTTCCACTTTGTGATCCTAGGTTTTACGCATTCTAATCTTATGGAAAACATAAACAACTTGTACCACAGGTGAGGGGATACTTACATCCTTTCGCTTGTTGATCCTAAAGAAAGTGGTACCCTTAAGGAGGAAGAAGGAGCTTCTCTTCCTAGTTCTTCCTTTTGTTTTCTCTTTCTTGTAAGGAGTAAACCTAGAGACTCCTTCTTAGAAATTAGTTTTCTTGGAGAGAAAACCTTAGCTTGGTTTTTAGAAATGAGGGAGAGAGGGCTCTATGTCTCAGTGGAGAAGGAAGAAGGAGAAAGAAGGAGGAGGAAGAAGAAGAAGGAAGGATTAACAACTTTCTTTTGTTCTCTCAATCCTATTTATTTCTCATGTAAATGAAACATGTCCTCATTCATCCCCTTAACCCCTCTATCTCTACCCCCTCTTAATTCCCTCGAAATTAGAGGAAAGAAAGGAAGGAAAGCAACTTGGCTTTTGCTTGCTTCTTTCCTTAACCAAGAGGAAGAGGAGGTAAGCTACTTGGTTTTCTCTTGTTCCTTTACTTAACTATCTTCTTACTCTTAACTACAATTTCCATTCTTTTCTATTCATCTATAATTCATTATCCTAGTGGTTACCATACACCAATTTAACTCTATTATTTGTGGGAGGTTCAAGGTTCAAACCTTAACCTCATTTCCTTTTTATTTTATTTTGGTTTCTATTTCCATTTCTCCTTTTTCTTTTATTCTAAAGGAAAAATACTCATAGGTATAGTTCATCATTTCGTGGGTGTTACAATACTATAAGCCTAGCTTTTCTATGATCATATGTTTTGAAATATTTTGAAATGAGAATCACTTTAGTCAAATGTTTGTATTTTATATTTATATATATGTCAATGCAATTGTCCATTTAATTTATATTGTAGATAACATAGTGTGTGGTGCTACACAGAAGATCATGTTATCGGTTCTTTATAAATTATAAATAGTAGCTCACAACCAAGATGGGTAGGGGCAAACCATTGGAACGGGTGTGGTGTAATTTGGTATTAGTTTGTCTTAACTATCAAATTACACTAGTACACTATGTGTGTATTGACCAGGACCATTTGAGGTTGTTCGATTTGTACTAACTACATAAAAGAGTAGAACCTCTGTTATTATGGATGTGCGCCCTCTTAATCCCTATATAATAACAAGCACGTATACTTAGTATTTATTTCTTTAACTTATCAATGGATAAGATTTATTCGTTAAATCAATAGGCCCGATGAGTTGGGAAATAGTACTATTTATATTGCGTGTTGTTGATTGTAGAAGGAATCTATGTCCTAATAATTTAGGCTGATGATGTCCCCTTAAGAAGCTCATAAGGATTGTCATGTAAACCCTGCAAGTGGACTTAGTCCGGTATGATAATAAAGTTGAGTGATACTACTCTTGAAATCAGATGTTAATTAATTGAGTTGTCAGTAACTCATTTAATTAACAGACATATGATATCATAAACACGGGGAGATTAACGCACTCATGATAAGGAGCTCATATTATAATATGGGATTGGTGCGGTAGTTCAATAATAACCCTTTAGTGGTATGAGTTATTATTGATGGACTTGAGTTGGGTTTTCAGGCCGAACACAGGAAGCCCATGCCCATTAGGGGCCTAAACCAATTCCTCCTTTAGGTCCCTATTGTAACATCTATATAAAGCCTCGCATCCACCCATCCGGTTTGGTTTTGGTTTTTGGTTTTCTCTTCCTTACCTAGGGCCGACGCAAGCTTATAAAAGGGAGTAGGTGGTGCCTCTAAAACCTAATTTTCCCACAAGGCTCCTCTTCTTCTTACCTAGGGTCGGCATCGTCCCACCTCTTCCTTAGTGGCCGAGGCCCCCCCCCCCCCCCTCCTCCTCCTACTCCTCCTCGGTGGCCAGTGCCCCCTCCTCCTTGGTGGCCGGCGGATTGGTGTAGAAGAAGAAGAAGGGAAGGAAGAAGATTAGAAGGTGCCCCATCTTAGAGTCTCCTTTTGTAACCGGCGGTTTGGAGAAACGAGAGGAAGGGTGGTTGTTGTGTTGGTAGATCGTTGCTCACACGACGTTCAAGAAGAGGAGAGGAATACAGAAGAAGATCAAGAGGTCTTTAGCTATAAAGGAAAGGTACAACTAGTTCTTTAATTCCGCTGCGTAATTAGTTTAAATAGGGAGTACAATGCCTCGACTATTTGGAGCTCATCTCTTGGTAACTTCTCTAACTTCAAATACCTCCTCCATATATTATTTCTAGTTTTCATTGGGATAATAAAAAGTTTACGTCTGGGGGGATATCTGTTGATCCCTTTGGAGGCCGGCTAGAAGGGGGGTTGGATAGCCCTGCAAAAATAAAAAGAAACCATTCTCGAACTTTTAAAGTAACTCTAGCATATATAATTAAAAATAGAACTTTAAAAGAAAAGAGACACCGAATTTGACTTGGTTACAACCGGGGAGGTTGTTAATCCAAGGAAGATGATTGCACTAAATTCTCCTTCTGGCGGAGAAGCCTCATTTACAGCAGTGTAATAACAGAAAGAAGGAAGCTAAAAAGAACAATAGAAGCGCACAAGTGTTGTTACAATTTCTTGAATGAATTTCAAAAGCTTCTGGACCAAGGCTATATTTATAGCCTTGGTCGGGGTGCATGGAAGGGTTCCAGGTGCCTGGGAGGGGATAAAATTCTATCCCCTTCGCAATGGATCACATTTGACTGTGATTCGATCAAAACTCAATTCTAGGCGCTCGGAATGGTTCCGGGCGGCAGGACCACAAAAGTCAACAAATGATCCGGGCCCTAAGCTCTGGTGCTACTCACCTCAATCCGGATCTTCCGCTCCGGCTCAGCTCGCTTGGGTGATTTCAGCCAACCGAATAAGGCTCACCCGAACCCAATTTCGGCCTTCTCAAGCAGGCTTTCGATCCGGCTTCTCGTCCCATGGAATCATCACGTGTTCTTTCTCGTCCACTAGTGTACTCATCCGCAACTCTTCATCCCTCAGACGCACTCTCCCATGCCGACCTTCTCGCTAGCTGCGTCTCTTGCTCCCCGTGCAATCTTCCACTCTGGCTTCTCATTTCTCGGAAACACCGCATGCTTCCTTCTCGTCCGCCGGTGTACTCTTCCACAGCGTCTCGTCCCTTAAACACACTCTCCTGTGCCATCCTTCTCACTAGCTGCGTCTTCTGCTCGACTTCCTGTACTCCTAACTCCTGCACACTTAAACACAAGGTTAAAACACCACATGACCTAACTTAACTTGTTGATCACATCAAAACAACCTTAGGTTTCCAACAATCTCCCCCTTTTTTGATGTGTACAACCTAAGTTAAGCTAGAGTAAATAGACATAAAAATGAAAGGGAAACGATTCTTGCCGCGACAACCCATCGTGACCCAGTTGGCAGCCCACGTGGACAACTCCACCTCAGCCATCTCTCTCCGCTTCATTCGCGATTCAAGTCCTCGGCGTGCCCTAACTTTCTTCTCCTCCCCTCGCAAAGCAGCAGCTACTGCCCCTTTCCCCACTCGTCAAAATCCTCGGCATCCCGTGCCCTAACTCTCTTCTCCTCCCCCTCGCGAAGCAACAGCGACCCCTTCTTCCCCCTTGGAATTTCTCCTCCTCCCCTCTCGCGAAGCAACAACCTCTATCCTCATCCCTCCACGACGAAGCAAGCAGCAGCCTCCATCCCGATGAAGCAAGTAGCAGCCTCCATCCTCATCTCTCCGCGACGAAGCAAGCAGCAGCCTCCATCCTCATCCCTCTGCGACGAAGCAAGCAGCAGCCTCCATCCTCATCCCTCCACGAGGAAACAAGCAGCAACCTCCATCCTCATCTCTCCGCGACCGACCTCGCTCCGTGAAAGATGAGTGAGTTTTTGCCTAACCTAATCTTGGGTGTTGCTAATTTCTGAATCTTGGCTTGTAGTTGTGCATTTCAACCCTCATCTCTGTTCTAGGTTTCATTGCTGATTTATAGTTATTAACTTTTTAGCATTTTGGCATGTTCTTTCCTTTCACATCCAAGCAGCAACGAGGATGTGACAGACCAAGTGACAGCCATAGTATTGGGTTACAGTTTTGCTGATGGAAGTTTCCTATGTTTGTGTTTAATGTGCATCGTCTTTGAGTTGTCTCTTGGAGCAAGTAGGCATGTAGGATCTTTGGGTTGAGTAAAATCATATAAGAATAGACATGAAAAATTCATTACATACTAGATATTGAATTTTAATGGCATTGGAAACACTTTTCAAGATGATGGCATTGGAAAATTTTTACAAAGCTATCATTTTGGGAACTCAATTCTATATTCTCTCATGCTATAACTGCTGTTGCTGCCTACATTATGTCGTGGAGGAATTTTTTTCTTTGACCTACTTGTTTGTTTGTGTTCTAAAACAATATACTAGCATTTGGTTAATGCTTGTTTACAATTACTATCTTGTCTCTGCTTTTGGATGTGTTGCTTCTTGGTGGAAGGATCTCTATAACTGATTAAATTGAAGAGTTTATTTTTCCATTTCTTGATACCTACTTTTTCCTTTATAATTCAAATTGCCTAGTTATAAGATCGTTCCCCTTCATATAATTTAGCTCCAGCTCCCTACAAGAGTGTTGATTCAAATTGCTTAGTAAATGTAGGATTTTTCATGTTTTTTTAATATGTCTATGTTTTTTATTCTGTAATTTTTTCTCCTCTATTTTTTGTTTTATTTTTGCTCAGATTGTTTCAGTTCTTGTCTATTTTCATGTTTATTTCAAAGGCTCTGTTATCTATCTTTTTCAGGGTTTGATTTCTGGTTTTTTTCATGGTGTCATCAAGTTTTAGTAGCATCGACAATATGAGATTTCAACCTGTAACATGTAGAGACTGCGGACGAAATACATTGGTGTGTGTTTCTAAATCAACTAAGAATCCTGGGAGACAGTATTACAGATGTGTGCAACATGGATGGCAACAGTGGGTGCCGACCGATAATAGTTCAGCTGACAAAAGTGAAATTGAATGCATTGCTGCTCATGGACATCTGAGGATAATCAAAGTACTGAAAATCATCTGGATATTAGTGGGCTTGAACTTGATTCTCTTAGCCATAATTTTGATTTTGGTGTTAGTTTATCTAGATAGGTTGTTTTAAATTGTGTTGATGTTGTAATGTAACTGCTGTATGTTTGGATTTTGAGACATAATGTTAGTGTTGAAATTATCGTTCCCCTTTTATTATTGATTAAATATTATTATTGAATTCATCTTGTTAATCCGCATAAAGCTTGTAGTGTGGACACAACAACAGGTGCCCGAGCTGTACTGATGGCAACCTATCTATACTGATGACGTGGTGCAATTGAGTCTTATGATGGATATCTGTATGTTGTTTCTTCATTCTTCTTGTAATCATTATGCACTTGCAGATATCAGAGTGGATGAAAGTTCATCAGGAGTCTGAGTTATCAGATAAAGACTATGCAACACGCATTGATTTGCTTACAAAGGTTTTTGGTCTGCTGCTGAAGAGTTCTTTGAAGGGTTACCCTTAAGTTTTAAGTCACATGAAGCATGCACTGCTCTCCTGCATTCATATGCTGCAAAAAAACAGATAGAAGAAATCCAAGGGCCAGGAGTTTCACATCTCTGATTGCAATAGACTGTTTGAGGCATTAAAAAAGACTGGCTTGAGTGACAAACTCATTCAACGACAACCAAGGATAAAAGCAATTGGATAATTTTTCATAGAACAATCTACCAACAACCAAAGACATAGTCGCTTGTTACCAATTTTCATGAAAGTTATGGTATATGTCCCATGGTCCATAAGCTATTAATATCAACATTGGATAGATATCCCAGCATTATCCTCTAATCTGGATCTTATACAACATCTAATAGGAGTGAACTTTTAAAACTTGCTAATGAAATCATATATGAGGTCAGATATGTCATGGGGCTTCTCCTGGTTGATGAAGTGCCCAACCCCTTCCATCACCACGATGTCCTCGAGCAACGGAACAACATTTTTGAATCCACCTTTGTGTATGCAGTCTTGGATGCCTGGAGAATGATATGCTCGGTCAAGATCACCCACAATGAATTTGGTAGGCACTTTTAATTGGACCCCAACCCAAGGTGCTATCAGTTCCCAAATCCTGCATTTTAATAAACGTAGAAATTATCAAATAATAATAAAAAAGGTAACCCAAATCTGCAATATTTGTTGATGGGTACAAGCCACCACTATTTTGGGTAAAACTATCTAAAGAAACTTACAAGTTCATGCACCGATAATAGTTCAATCCTCTAGTAAATCCTGACTTTTCAAATTTACTAGCGAAGTAGTTTATATCTTCTTCTGTGAGCCATGAAGGCATGTTGATTGGAGTTTCAAGGGAACCTTGAAATCCTTTCTCCTTAGGTACCATTATGGCTGCCGGAGTGCGATAGGTCAAGAACTTTTTAGGAATCGTGGCAGTACCAATTTGCACAAATTCAGCCTCTATTGTTTCGTGTTCCTAAACAATTCATAGGGTCATGATTTCACAAAAGGTATTCATGAAAAAGACTAATTCATGTTTTCACTATATGAAAAATTAGGAAATAGCATTATCATTCTTCTAAGAATAGTCATATTGCCATGTATCTCGACCGCAGATTAATGAGATGGTATTTGACAAAACAATAGCTTCCTAAAGCTTATGTACGAGAGATGATTCCCAATGTGACTGTGAGCACAATGTGAATAATCATAAAGTAAATGCTATAGCACAACAGCAGAATGAAGATTCTGGAACAAAGATGCAGAGCTTTCAAACTCATTCTCCGGTCCAAGAGGAAGAACCTCCTCCTCCTCCACTCCACTACGACCTAATCGAACCTTTGATGCAAAGAAAGATAGTTCTGTAACCTATACAAAGGAAAATAACACACAAAATTCAGATCCTCAAAGACATTGAAAATGTATGGAGTGTAGAATAGAATCAGAAGGAAGAGACCTGACAAGCCACAAATGAACAATCCAATACGCTCGCATCACCTCGTAACCCCCTCAAACAAGCAAGGAACTTAACAAAAACACATTTTGATGAAATGCATGGAGTCCAACCATTGACAATGTTCAGAGCCTGCACCAGCTTTTGCCTACATTACAGGTAGAATGAACAAATTAGAGTGCAATAAAACAATTGACAAATCTGAGTCAGATTAAATACTCTTACATCCAAGCCATCTTTTTTATGTCCCGTAAACATATTCATCTCCTAAACAAGATGAATGAAATCTGTATATGAATTGTTCAATTTGCTGCCCAATTGTAAGCTTCTAGAGACAAGAAATCCAACAGTTTAACGCAATTAAGTAGGCATGGCTCCAATAGGATTTCTAGAGCCAGTTCCCCCTTTCCCAACAGGATGGTATCCTCTAGTTATCATTTATTAATCAACAGAAATATATCAAACTTTAGAAGCCTGGATACAAAATCAAAACCTTTTGTGTCACAGTTTACAAACAACACATATTAATCAAGTCCAGTTTGATAACTTGGATACAAAATCAACAGTACATCAACAATTGGTTTCTTGCTTCACAAACCTACAAAACTCTAACTAACATTGGATAAATTCAAATATCAATAGGAAACTGCAACTTTAGACGCATAATCCATGTTCTTCCAAACCAGCACTTAACAAAATTTCATGTTCTTCCCTGTACTGAAAACTACCTGCAGAGAGCAATGATATCAAAGCCAATGATAGCTAAAACTGCCTTACAAAATTCTCCCTGCACCAAAGCCTTATAAAATTCTACTTGCGTGGAAATGGAAAACAAAAAACAATAACAATGATATCAAGCATTTGCATTGACTAACCTGAATTTTCATTCCATCTTGAACTAAAAAAGAGTACCAAAAGAAAAGCTGTACTCATAGCTGCAAGATAGATTATAAACAAACTTTAAACTAGCTAAAACAATAAAAATATACTTGTACAAAACAATAACACACAATTACTATTATATGCATCATATACCTTCTTTCGGTCCTTTGCAATTGATTTATTCATAATTTTTTCAACCTTAGATTGTTTCCTCTTTATGGGTGGACGACCTTTGGTTCTTACTTTCAATGGAGAGTGTACCACTTTTGCCCCAGTTGTAGATGCTTCTTCAAGTTGTCCAACCCTTGATTGCCCGTTCTCTATAGCAATAATGTTAGTTAGAGCCCTAGAGCCAATCATTTGATGATTGTATGGACTCATTGTATCATATTCTTGTATATTAATAAAGGCATTTGTTTGGTTATTATACTTATTTGTATTAGTGCCAAATAGACTAAGTATAATAGCGTCCCTGAGTAGAAGGTTCATACCTATATCAATCGATTAGTTGAATCGATAGTGAGATGATATAGGGAACACTACTCTAAATCATTCCTAGTCGAGTATTAACATTCAGGGACAATGTTAATGTAATAAGACTAGCATGTAGGTTAGCTCGATGACTTGATCTCACAAGTCATGGATATAGAGATATCAAGCTGACACATGGGTATACATTGGAGAATGTATACTGAATGACCCGCCATGAGAAAGTATCATGGATCGTTATATGAGTGTCATATACTTTCTCATGTGGCTATTAGTATGACTATTAGTCCTTAGACCTGAAGTCACCATGGATCCCTACATAAGGAGTTATGTACTTTGATTTCGTCAAACGTCACCCGTAACAGGGTGGACTATAAAGGCGATTACTGGGTATGTAACAAATTATGCAGAGGGATGTGAGTGATGTAGATGGGATCTATCCCTCCCATATGACGGGAGCGACATCAATATTCTTGATAGAGTTAGACCACGAAGTGCATGGCCATGCCCAAATGAGTCAACATTAGATGTTGAGCTCATTTAATCGAGTGAGTCTACTTGGAGTTCAAGATTTAGATTGATTAGAGGATGACACGGTCTATGCCTCATATTGATCAATCTAGATGTCTAGGATAGAAGGACAATGTCACATATTTTGTGAGGAGTCACAATTGGTAGTCACAAGGTGATGTCGGATCTCGACATTCTAGTAACTTGGGTAGTAATGATGTGTTGCTAGATACCGCTCATTACTTATGCTCCTAAATGGGTTTAGGGCATTGCCAACGTGACAAGAACCTATAGGGTCACACACTAAGGACAATTAGATAGAGATTTGGTTCATATGATGAACTAAGAGGATTAGATTCATTTGATGAATCATATTGGATTAAGAGTAATCCAAATTGCGCTAATTGAGTTGGACTCAAGTTGATTCATGTATTCAATGAGTCTAATTTAGATTATGATTCATTAAATCAACTTAATTTAATGAATTAGATTCATTATATTAAGTTGGCTTGAATCATATGGTTGGATTAGATCAACCATGAGAGAGATTTGATCAAGTTTGACTTGATTTGAGAGGAAGAGAAAAAGTCATGTTTGACTTGACTTTTGGCCACATCACTGGTGAGTTGGCAAGATATGGACCAATAGGATTGCTCCACATCATCAATGTGTGCCACCTCATGGAGGTTACAAGCCTCCATAGCATTTAATGTGGCCAGCCCACATTAAATGAGGAGGTTACACTTGTTGCCATGTCATTTAGTGAGGTGGCAAGATGTGGACCAATAGTGTTGATCCACATCATCCTAGAGTGTCACCTCATGGGGGTTACAACTCTTAATGGTCTCCACATTAATTGGAATTAATGTGGGGGTTACACCTCCTAAAGTGGCCGGCCACTTGATGGCTAAGGGGTTGTTTGAATTTCCTCTTATTGATTTTCATTCACTCTTCTTCTCCCTTGGGGTGCTCTCTCTTCTCCTTCTCCCATTCCTTGGCCGAACACTCCATTGGTGCTAGCACACCTTGTGTTTTGGTCATCTCCTTCTACTTGTGTCCGTGTGGATACATATAGAGGTTGTCTACTTTGACAACTAGAGATCCGGCGACATCTTGGACAAGCGGGAACGCGAAGGGCTTCGCTACAAGGGTAATGATCATAACTTTAGTGTAGATCTAAAGTTTTTACAAACTCGTACAAGAAAAAGGTTTTTCGATAATTTTGTTTACAAATCTTTGCATGAGATCCATGGCTTTGGGTGACTCGGGGTTTCCGCGACGCGAAAAAGCGATTTTCGCGGCCCGAAGAACGTAACAGTGGTATCAGAGCCACGTGCAAAGACTTGTATGAGTTCGTTTGTATTTTTATGAAAAATATACCTTCTGTGATTTTCTGTAAAAATTGAGTTTTTAGAGTTTTTATGAGTAATTTTTCCGTAGAAGCGAAGCACAAGTGTCTCGGCACTTGTAGGCTTCGGCTACCGGAAAGTTTTCTTTTAAACGGCTTCGTTTTGCCCCAAATCCGTTTGGGACAGTGGGATCGGGTGCCATTAGATCGTAAAGGAGCAACTCACGATGGTTAGATCGTGGGTAGGGGAATTGCCCCTAACCCCGCAAGGGAATTTGCTCCGCGATTGCACCTGAAATTGCTAAAAACGAACCCGCCGGGAAGATTTTTCCGAAACGGCAATGTCTCGACCCAAATCATTTTGGGACAGCGGGTTTAGGCGCTGTTGGATCGCAAAGGAACCCTCGCGATGGTTAGATCGCGGGTAGGGGCGCTGCCCCTGGGCCCCGCAAGGGGATCCGTTCCGCGATTGCGCCCGGAACCGCTAAACGGGACCGCCGGAAAATTTTACTCATAAAAATTGTAAAAATTATTTTTAAAATTACAGAAAAATTATGAATAATATATAATTTTGAATTATATATTAATTTGTGATAGTCATGGCCCAAAATACCCAATAAGATTGGATTTGTGTTGTAATTCATAATACGGTCTGTGTGCCGTCATATGATTGTGTGTGCTGTATTTTTATTTTTTTCACGGCCTGCGCGTCGTGCTTTTCTCTTATTCTGGTTGTAAATTAGATTTAGACTCGAATGTAACTCGAGTTTCAAATTGTAATGTACAAATTGGAGCGGTGGAGGGTCCACACGAGACGGAGTTCCGAGGCTAGCACGAGCAACACAAGGTGGTCAAAGGGAGGAGCTTGGAGAAGATGTTGACCCTAGGTTGACCATTCGATCTTCTCATTGGCTTGAGAAGATCGTAGTAGGGCCATGACTAAATCACAAATAGATTAATTAATTAATTGTTATGTATCTGATGCATGTTTAATAATTAATTAATTAATAAGTGCCTTAACGATTAGATTAGATCTAAGTCGTGCACATGATGCACCCTTGCGATTAGATTAGATCTAAGTCGTGCACAAGATGCAACCTTCTCGATTAGATTAGATCTAGATCAAACCAACTCTAAATGCCAAACCGTGCCGTGATACCTATCACTACCTCGATCACATGTATTGTTGAATCTGCCAAAGCAGAGTAATACATATTATCTTGGTAGGGTACGGAGGGACAATCTTGGTCCCGCCTATCAACGCATGGGTGAATACAAACTCAATTAGATTGAGTATTCCTAGTTACTCGGTTGGATCGAGTCAACTATAGGCATTCTTCCAATAGTTGGAAAGGTAGGGCAAAATCACGTTTATATTAACTCTCGGGCGTATTAGCCAAAGCTAACTCGAGTTTTAATATAAATATGGATCTTGATCCTATAAACAAGAGTTGCATAGAGATGTAATTGATAATCATTACCTACCGATCATACTAAGCCTTGGGCGTATTAGCCAAAGCTAACTCAAGGGTTAGTATGATGTGGATCTTGTCCCACAAGAATTATAGTATTCAGTGGGAGCATCATTTAGTTAAAGGCCTAATTAAATGATTTTAAAAGAATATGATATTTATTTTTGCAAATTTTTTGTAGATAACCATGACGTCGAATACGAACTCTTTCTCCCTGCGTTCTGTCCTTAAGAAGGACAAGCTCAACGGAGCAAATTTTCTGGACTGGTACAGGAACCTGAGAATTGTTCTCACTCAGGAACGTAAACTGTACGTTCTGGAGCAGCCCATTCCGGAGGCTCCTCTTGCCACTGCCACACGAGTAGACCGAGATGCTTACAAGAAGCATCAAGATGACGCATTAGATGTATCCTGTCTTATGCTCGCGACCATGAACTCTGAGCTTCAGAAGCAACATGAGTTGATGGGCGCTTACGATATGGTTGAGCATCTTTGTCACCTATATCAAGGACAAGCAAGGCACTGGAAGAGGAACTCCAAAGAATACTTGGAAGATCTTAAGAAGAAGAGAAATAAGATTTCTACTTCAGGTATACATGTTATAGAAGTCAACCTATCTATTTCCTTATCGTAGGTATTAGATACCGGATGTGCTTCGCACATTTGTACTAATGTACAAGCGCTGAGGAATAGCAGGGCATTGATGAAGGGTGAGATAGACCTACGAGTAGGCAATGGAGCACGAGTTGCTGCTATTGCTGTAGGAACTTATCATCTATCTCTTCCCTCTGGGCTTGCACTAGAATTAGATGATTGTTGTTATGTGCCTGCCTTGACTAAGAACATTATATCAGTTTCTTGTTTGGACAAGAAAGGATTCTCGTTTATAATAAAGAACAAATGTTGTTCTGTCTATTTAAAAGATATGTTCTATTGTAGTGCACCACTAATAAACGGACTCTATATTCTAGACCTTGAGAGCCCTATCTATAACATTAGTACCAAGAGGTTCAAGTCAAATGACATGAACCAAACCTACCTCTGGCACTGTCGCTTAGGTCATATAAATGACAAGCGCTTATCCCAGCTCCATAAGGATGGTTTGCTGGACTCATTTGATTTTGAATCATATGAGATATGCGAGTCATGTCTACGAGGCAAGATGACCAAGACTCCTTTTAGTGGGCACAGCGAGAGAGCGATTGATTTGTTAGGACTCATACATAGTGATGTATGTGGCCCTTTCAATGTCGCTGCTAAAGGCGGTTATAGGTACTTCATCACGTTTACTGATGACTTCAGTAGATACGATTATGTGTACTTGATGACACATAAGTACGAATCCTTTGAAAAGTTCAAAGAATTTAAGAATGAAGTACAGAACCAGCTTGGCAAGAGTATTAAAATACTTCAATCAAATCGAGGTGGTGAATACTTAAGCCATGAGTTTCGTGACTATTTAGCTGAGTGTGGGATTCTATCCCAACTCACTCCTCCTGGAACACCACAGTGGAATGGTGTGTCCGAAAGGAGGAATCGTACCTTATTAGATATGGTATGAACTATGATGAGTCACACAGATCTTCCAACATATCTATGGGGATATGCTCTAGACACGGCAGCTTTCATTCTCAACCGAGTTCCATCCAAGGCCGTGATAAAGACACCATATAGGATATGGACTGGGAGAGATGCCCAGGTGTCTTTTATGAGGATTTGGGGTTGTGAGGCTTACGTACGATGTCAAGTCTCAGACAAATTAGAACCCCAATCCGACAAGTGCTATTTCATCGGATATCCCAAGGAAACTAAGGGATATTACCTCTACATTCCCTGTCAGCACAAGGTAGTTGTGGCAAAGACTGGGGTCTTTCTAGAAAGGGATTTTGTTTCTAGAAAGACTAGTGGGAGCACGTTCGATCTTGAAGAAGTTCAAGATGCGAACAATAGCACTGATGCCTCGATGGAAATTGAACTGGAACCACAAAGTGTTGTGGATGATGTTGTTCCACAAAGAGTTGAGGAACAACAACCGGTTCAAGTAGACATACCTCTTCGCAGTTCTGATAGGGTATGTCGTCAGCCTGAGAGATATTCATTCCTCTTGTCTGACCATGATGACGTTGTACTCATAGAGGATGAGCCTACCACCTATCAAGAAGCTGTGACGAGATCAGATTCTGAGAAATGGCTAGAGGCCATGAGATCCGAGATGGATTCCATGTACACCAACCAAGTATGAACTATGGTTGATCCACCTGATGGGGTAAAACCCATTGGGTGTAAGTGGATCTTTAAGAGAAAGACTGACATGGATGGACTTATCTATAAGGGTCGCTTGGTAGCTAAAGGTTTCAAGCAGATTCATGGTATTGACTATGATGAAACCTTTTCTCCAGTAGCGATGTTTAAGTCCATTCGGATCATGCTTGCTATTGCAGCCTACCATGACTATGAGATATGGCATATGGATGTCAAAACCGCGTTTCTGAATGGAAACCTACTCGAGGATGTGTACATGATACAACCTGAGGGTTTTGTAGATCCACAGCATACTAGCAGAGTATGCAAGCTGCATAGGTCCATTTATGGACTAAAGCAAGCTTCTCGGAGCTGGAATCTTCGTTTCGATGATGCGATCAAATAGTTTGGTTTCAACAAGAACAAAGATGAACCTTGTGTCTACAAGAAGGTTGTAGGGGATGTAGTTGTCTTCCTCATATTGTATGTGGATGACATACTACTCATTGGGAAGGACATCCCTATGCTTCAGTCTGTCAAGACCTGGCTAGGGAGTTGCTTCTCAATGAAAGACTTAGGCGAGGCATCCCGCATTCTAGGGATACAGATCTATAGAGATAGATCTAAGAGATTGCTTGGCCTAAGTCAGAGTACATACATTGACAAGGTACTCCTTCGGTTTGCCATGCAGAACTCCAAGAAGGGATTTCTGCCGATGTCACATGGCGTGAGTCTTTCGAAGACTCAAGGTCCTTCTTCTAGAGAGGAGAGAGACCGGATGGATCAGATCCCTTATGCCTCAGCCATAGGATCGATCATGTACGCCATGCTATGTACTCGACCTGACGTCTCGTATGCTTTGAGCATGACGAGCAGATACCAGTCAGATCCAGGTGAAAGTCTATGGATAGCGGTCAAGAATATTCTTAAGTACTTAAGAAGGACTAAAGAATATTTCTTGATATATGGAGGCAATGATGAGCTAACTGTAAAGGGTTACAGTGATGCCAGCTTCCAGACCGATCAGGATGATTATTGATCGCAGTCAGGGTTCGTGTTTTGCTTAAATGGTGGTGTTGTGAGCTGGAAGAGTTCGAAGCAGGACACAGTAGCTGATTCCACAACAGAGGCCGAGTATATTGTTGCATCAGAGGCAGCAAAGGAGGCAGTTTGGATCCGCAAGTTCATCACTGAACTTGGGGTGGTTCCTAGCATCGCTGACCAAGTTGAGCTCTATTGTGACAACAATGGAGCTATAGCACGGGCGAAGGAACCTCGCTCACACCAGCAGACCAAGCACATACTACGGCGCTTTCATCTCATTCGAGAGATTATCGATAGAGGAGATGTGAAGATTTGCAGAGTACCTACAGAGGCTAACTTCGCAGATCCCTTGACCAAGGCTTTGGCACAGAGAAAGCATGATGGTCACACTAGGTCATTAGGCCTTAGAGCCTATACTGATTGGCACTAGTGCTAGTGGGAGATTGTTAGTTAGAGCCCTAGAGCCAATCATTTGATGATTGTATGGACTCATTGTATCATATTCTTGTATATTAATAAAGGCATTTGTTTGGTTATTATACTTATTTGTATTAGTGCCAAATAGACTAAGTATAATAGCGTCCTTGAGTAGAAGGTTCATACCTATATCAATCGATCAGTTGAATCGATAGTGAGAAGATATAGGGAACACTACTCTAAATCATTCCTAGTCGAGTATTAACATTCAGGGACAATGTTAATGCAATAAGACTAGCATGTAGGTCAGCTCGATGACTTGATCTCACAAGTCATGGATATAGAGATATCAAGCTGACACATGGGTATACATTGGAGAATGCATACTGAATGACCCGCCATGAGAAAGTATCATGGATCGTTATATGAGTGTCATATACTTTCTCATGTGGCTATTAGTATGACTATTAGTCCTTAGACCTGAAGTCACCATGGATCCCTACATAAGGAGTTATGTACTTTGGTTTCGTCAAACGTCACCCGTAATTGGGTGGACTATAAAGGCGATTACCGGGTATGTAACAAATTATGCAGAGGGATGTGAGTGATGTAGATGGGATCTATCCCTCCCATATGACGGGAGCGACATCAATATTCTTGATAGACTTAGACCACGAAGTGCATGGCCATGCCCAAATGAGTCAACATTAGATGTTGAGCTCATTTGATCGAGTGAGTCTACTTGGAGTTCAAGATTTAGATTGATTAGAAGATGACACGGTCTATGCCTCAGATTGATCAATCTAGATGTCTAGGATAGAAGGACAATGTCACATATTTTGTGAGGAGTCACAATTGGTAGTCACAAGGTGATGTCGGATCTCGACATTCTTGTAACTTGGGTAGTAATGATGTGTTGCTAGATACCGCTCATTACTTATGCTCCTAAATGGGTTTAGGGCATTGCCAACGTTACAAGAACCTATAGGGTCACACACTAAGGACAATTAGATGGAGATTTGGTTCATATGATGAACTAAGAGGATTAGATTCATTTGATGAATCATATTGGATTAAGAGTAATCCAAATTGGGCTAATTGAGTTGGACTCAAGTTGATTCATGTATTCAATGAGTCTAATTTAGATTATGATTCATTAAATCAACTTAATTTAATGAATTAGATTCATTATATTAAGTTGGCTTGAATCATATGGTTGGATTAGATTAACCATGAGAGAGATTTGATCAAGTTTGACTTGATTTGAGAGGAAGAGAAAAAGTCATGTTTGACTTGACTTTTTGCCACATCACTGGTGAGTTGGCAAGATATGGACCAATAGGATTGCTCCACATCATCAATGTGTGCTACCTCATGGAGGTTACAAGCCTCCATAGCATTTAATGTGGCCGGCCCACATTAAATGAGGAGGTTACACTTGTTGCCATGTCATTTAATGAGGTGGCAAGATGTGGACCAATAGTGTTGATCCACATCATCCTAGAGTGTCACCTCATGGGGGTTACAACTCTTAATGGTCTCCACATTAATTGGAATTAATGTGGGGGTTACACCTCCTAGAGTGGCCGGCCACTTGATGGCTAAGGGGTTGTTTGAATTTCCTCTTATTGATTTTCATTCACTCTTCTTCTCCCTTGGGGTGCTCTCTCTTCTCCTTCTCCAATTCCTTGGTCGAACACTCCATTGGTGCTAGCACACCTTGTGTTTTGGTCATCTCCTTCTACTTGTGTCCGTGTGGATACATATAGAGGTTGTCTACTTTGACAACTAGAGATCCGGCGACATCTTGGACAAGCGGGAACGCGAAGGGCTTCGCTACAAGGGTAATGATCTTAACTTTAGTGTAGATCTAAAGTTTTTACAAAATCGTACAAGAAAAAGGTTTTTCGATAATTTTGTTTACGAATCTTTGCACGAGATCCATGGCTTTGGGTGACTCGGGGTTTTCGCGACGCGAAAAAGCGGTTTTCGCGGCCCGAAGAACCCAACAAATAATAAGTCTTTCCTTAGTGTCTTTCATGATTTCCACCAAAACAGAACAAAGCTCATCACTTTCGCCTCCAATTTGTTGAACCTCTTGCATCAATGGGGTGAGAGTATTATACTGAAGTATTTTTTCACTACAACCATATTCATCATATATGTTACTGATGCTTTGGTACCCACGCTTAATATCTTTGCGTCATTGGTCCATAATATAACTCATAGAAACCTCAATAACCTTCATTCTCTTCAACACTTTGATCACATGCCTACATAAAATTCCCCGGAACTAAAACAGACGGCACACACACTTCGATTGGCAATCTAACTCGGTATAATGTACCCTAAAGGAAACTTCTCTTCCAGGTTGTCCATTATTTCCCAACATATTTTCTACTACTTCAAATATTAAAGTTGTCCCTTCTTCCCTCAACAAAGAGGCATCGCAAAACATCAACCCTCTTACTTGGAACAACTTAAATATATTGTTAGTGTAGGCATTTTGGAATTGTCTTTCAATAGAATGAACAAGAATAACTGGCATGATAGAATTAAAAGAAACAAAATCCAATTTTTTTTCATTCTCAATATTCTTCTTCAATGCACTATCATACTGCTCAACAAATTGCTTCAAAGATGTTTTAGAATGAACATAGTCATCAAAAAATGCATTCATACTTTCACTTCTTTGAGTTGTGGACATACCAGCCCAAAAGTGATCTTTAACATACACAGGTATCTATCTATGTCATTCATCATATAAAGATTTCAACCAATCATTGTTCTCCAGCTTAAACTCCTCAATCATTTTTAACCAATTCTCATCACATTCATCAACTGTAAGAGAGTTATAAACAATGGTCTTTAATTGTTTCTTTATCATTTTGTATTGAGCATGACCACCTAACTTCATTGGGAGTTTTTTCATAATATGCCAAAGACATAGACGATGATGAGAATTCGGAAATACCTCTTCAATTGCGATTGCCATTGCACGACATTGGTCTGTGATGATAGCCTTTGGAGCACATCCGTGCATACATGTCAACCACGAGTTGAACAACCATGTGAATGTTGCTGAGTCTTCACTTGATATTAATCCACATCCCAACAGAATATATTGCCCATGATGATTCACCCCAACAAATGGAGCAAAAGGCATGTCATAACTATTAGTCAAATAAGTTGTATCAAAAGTCACGACATCACAAAAGTAATCATACGCAACCCTACATCTTGCATCTGCCCAAAAAATATTCTTTATTTGAGATTCACCATCTAAATCCAGTACATAAAAAAAGTTTGGGTTCCTACTTTGCATGCGGCAAAAATAATTACCCAAAGCTTCAGCATCTCATTCCCCTAACCTCAACCTTCTAGCTTCTGAAATATAATTTCTACATTTTCTCTCATCAAATGATAAATTCTCATAACCTCCAGCCTCAGCTACACAAGAGTGAAAACTTTTGCTTAAAGTTATTCCATCTTGATCATTTAATTCTAATTTTATCTTCGTAGCTGAATCCAATACTTTATTACATCTAAAATGTCGTGACTTTCCAGGGCTCAAGAGATGATTTTGTTCAAGGTCTACACTAGTTATCACAAAGTTCCCATCATTTCGAACAGTTACATTAATCTTAGCTTTGCAATTTATCTTACTAGAAGGTCGAGGGTGTAAAGCCTTTTTTGCTTGAGATACTTTTTTACGATTTTTGGCACATCCAATAGAAAAATATTTTTGTTTTCCATCATCTCCATTCCTACAACCTAACTTCGAAATACCAAAACCAACACTGGTAGCATAGGAATTATAAAACGTACGAATTTCTTCTTCAGAGGAAAATACCATTCCAATCTCAGGTAGCTTGACTTCTTCGACGGTAGATGGAGGTAGGTCTTGATCCACATGATCGGTATTATCTTTCATCTCATTTGAATCAAATTTTCCTTCTTCCATGATAGTTTCTTCACCTACATTTATTAAGAGAAAAGTTAATAACATAAACCATAAAAAAAATAGAGAACATGCCCTAAAAAGTTAACCCCATAAAATAAATCAGAAATGAAACATAAAACAAAGATGAGGGTTGCAATGCACAACTACAAGCCAAGATTCAAAAATTAGCAGCACCCAAGATTAGGTTAGGAAAAAACTCACTCATCTTTCACGAAGCGAGGTCGATCGTGGAGAGATGAGGATGGAGGTTGCTGCTTGTTTCGTCGCGGAGAGATGAGGATGGAGGTTGCTTCTTGTTTGGAGGTTGCTGCTTGTTTCGTCGCGGAGGGATGAGGATGGAGGCTGCTGCTTGCTTCGTCGCGGAGGGATGAGGATGGAGGTTGCTGCTTGCTTCATCGCGGAGAGATGAGGATGGAGGCTGCTGCTTGCTTCGTCGGGATGGAGGCTGCTGCTTGCTTCGTCGCGGAGGGATGAGGATAGAGGTTGTTGCTTCGCGAGAGGGGAGGAGGAGAAATTCCAAGGGGGAAGAAGGGGTCGTTGTTGCTTCGCGAGGGGGAGGAGAAGAGAGTTAGGGCACGGGACGCCGAGGATTTTGACGCGAGGGGAAAGGGGTAGTAGCTATTGCTTCGCGAGGGGAGGAGAAGAAAGTTAGGGCACGTCGAGGACTTGAATCGCGAATGAAGCGGAGAGAGATGGCTGAGGTGGAGTTGGCCACGTGGGCTGCCACTAGGTCGCTGTGGGTTGTCACGGTGGGTTGTCGCGGCAAGAATCGTTCCCCAAAATGAAATAACTAATTTTTCAATAAGTGCAAAAAAAAAAAGAAAAGAAAACTGTTGTCTACCTCACTTGGAAAACTTAAGACAAATTTCTGAAAAAAAATATTTGTTAAACATTTTCACTTAGAAATTTCTTTGAAAATTATTGCAAATTTTTAGTAATATCAAAATAATTTTTCAAAGTTTTTCAAAATTATTATCCTCAGATGTTTTTTTAACCCCAATTTTTTATGTGATCAAAGGGTAGAAGGAAAACTATAGCCTACCTCCCCCTAGACTTATAATTTTCCTTCTCCCCCTTTGATCACATAAAAAATTGGAGTTAAAAAAAAATCTAAGGGTAATAATTTTGAATAACTTTGAAAAATTATTTTGATATTACTAAAAATTTGCAATAATTTTCAAAGAAATTTCTAAGTTAAAATGTTTAACAAATAATTTTTTAGAAATTTTTCATAAGTTTTGTAAACAAAATTATTTTGGAGAATAAGTAAAAATTTTAAGCAAGAAAATTTTCTAGGTAAAAGAAAATTCTAACTTAGGAAATTTTTAGATAATTTTGACAAATGTTTTTAAAAAATATTAAAAAAAACATTTTAAAGCATTATTTACTTTCAATACTTTATTAGTAAGTTAATTAAATATTTTATTTCAATATTTTGGCTTCCACACACTGGTGAGGCACTAGGTCTTCTTGGTTATTGGAGCAACAACCACTTTCTTAGACAAGGCCTCATAAAGAAATTAGCTGTTTAATTTTCTTGTTGAAAGCGCTAAGTCTAATTCATAGTTTAGGTTAGTGATGTTTAAATTTTCATTTTAGTTTTTCATAATTTCTCAAATTTAAAGCAGGGAATTTTGAACATGCAGAAAATTGTATTTGTTCCTTTAGCATGTCATTTTCTCTTGTTAATTTTTCGAGATTCTTTAATCGTCAATCTGTTGCTAGAGTTTCTTTAAACTTGCTATTCTTTGTTTTATTTTTAATTTCTAATTCTCAAAAATGCTTCGATAATATAATTTTTAACTTGCAAAAATCTTTCGATGATATTTTAACCGAATTAAGCAATTGGTCAGGAGGTGGAGACCGTACCTGACTTACCATGTCGACTTTTGATGCTCCCCTTGTTGAGCTGCCTTCTTCTAAAGAGTCTCCCCCTTCATCGATACTTATCTAGGATGAATTTTCTGTGTCCTAAGGATAGAATTCGGTTGTTAGGGTTGTCCCTGCAATTTCCTCCGTTTCGAATTCTCCTTACGATGGCTCGATGTCCATCATGGAGTCAGCTTCAAATGGTTCTTCATAGAGCTTAAGAACTTTTCCCAAAGTTCTTTTGCACTTTTGTATTTTCTGACTATTTCGAGATCCTGGGCAGGTAGTAGACTCAGGAGGCGGGATTAAACCTTATCGTTTGTCATGAATTCATCACACTGCTCGTCAGTCCATTGATACTCCTCAAGTTCTTCTCCTTTTGTATCCTTTGGAGCTTCATAACCATACATCATTATTAATAACATATTAAAATCATTTTTAAAATAAACCTCCTTTCGTCGCATCCAAGACACGAACTCCCCCTCGAATGTTGGTGGATAGATATTTGCTCCAGCCATATCGTTGCTTCAGTCGGCGGTTTGTCCTTCTGAGGCTTCCTCGCACTGATACCACTTGTTGGTCGCTTTGGAGGCCGGCTGGAAGGGGGGTTGAATAGCCCTGCAAAAATAAAAAGAAACCCTTCTCGGACTTTTAAAGTTACACTTGCATATATAATTAAAAATAGAACTTTAAAAGAAAAGAGACACCGAATTTGACTTGGTTATAATCAGGGAGGTTGTTAATCCAAGGAAGATGATCACACTAAATTCTCTTTCAGGCGAAGAACCCTCTTTTACACCAGTGTAATAACAGAAAGAAGGAAGCTAAACAGAACAATAAAAGCGCACAAGTGTTGTTACAATTTCTTAAATGAATTTCACAAGCTTCTGGACCAAGGCTATATTTATAGCCTTGGTCGGGGCGCCTAGAAGGGTTCCAAGTGTCTGGGAGGGAATAAAACTTTATTCCCTTCGCAACGGATCGTGTTTGACTGTGATCCGCTCAAAACTCAATTCTGGGCGCCCAGAATGGCTCCGGGCGCTCGGACCACTAAAGTCAACAAAGTTGCTTTTGGTTCGGGCCCAATGCTCCGGTGCTGCTCGCCTCGGTCTGGGTCTTCTGCTTCGGCTCCGCTCGCTTGGGTGATTTCAGCCAACCGAAATAAGGCTCACTCGAACCCAATTTCGACATTCTGGAGCAGGCTTCCGCTTCAGCTTCTCGTCCCTCGGAATCGTCGCGTGCTTCCTTCTCATCCGCCAGTGTACTCATCCGCAGCTCTTCGTCCCTCGGACGCACTCTCCCGTGCCGACCTTCTTGCTAGCTGCATTTCTTGCTCTCCGAGCACTATTCTGCTCCGGCTTCTCGTTCCTCGGAAACACCGCACACTTCCTACTCGTTCGCCGATATACTCTTCCGCAGCGTCTTGTCCCTTAGACGCACTCTCCCATATCGTCTTTCTCCGTAGATACATCTTATTCTCGACTCCCTGTGCTCCTAAGCTCCTGCACACTTAGACACCAGGTTAAAACACCACAGGACCTAACTTAACTTGTTGATCAAATAAAAACAACCAATGGAAGTCTTGAAGAAAATATCCATATGAAGCAACCAGAGGGATTTATTGCAAAGGGCAATGAGTATCTAGTTTGTAAGCTAAATCGGTCTATTTATGGACGAAAACAAGCTTCAAGGTCTTGGAACATCCGGTTTAATGAAGTAATCCAGTCGTATGGATTTATTTAGTGTCTGGATGAATTTTATGTATACGAGAAGTGTGATGGAAACGTGATTGTATTTCTTGTACTATACGTAGATGACATTTTGTTAGTTGGATACAATATCAAAGTGTTGTAGGAAGTAAGAGTATGGTTGTCCATGTAAGTCGATATGAAGGACTTGGAAGAATGCGCACATATTCTTGGGATCAAAGTAATAAGCGATTGCAAGAAAAGAAAGTTGTGCTTATCGCAAGTTTCATATATCGATACAATCCTAGCTCGTTTTAGCATGCAAGACTCCAAGAAAGGTTTTCTATCCTTTAGGTATGGAGTATCTTTATCTAAAGAGATGTCTCCGAAGACATCAAAAGAGATTGAAGAGATGAAGGCAGTTTCTTATTCTTCAGCTGTAGAAAGCCTAATGTATGCTATGTTGTGCACAAGATCGGATATCTATTTTCTCGTGGGCATGGTTAGCATATATCAAAGTAACCCTGGACAAGGACATTGGACTGCAGTAAAGCATATAATGAAGTACCTGAGAAGGACTAGAGATTATATGCTGGTTTACCAAGCAGATGATTTGCTTCGTGTGGGTTACACGGATTTTGACTTTCAATCAGATAGGGGCACTAGTAAGTCAACCTCGAGGTTTTGTGTTTACTTTAGGAGATAAAGCCATAACAATGGAGGAGTGATAAACATAGATGCTTTTCGGACTCCGCCATGGAAGCTGAGTATGTGGCAGACTCTGAGGCAGTCATAGAAGCTGTATGGCTCAGAGACTTCATGATGGACTTAGATGTGATTCCTGGTTTATCCAAAATTATTACAGTGTATTGTAATAATAAGTGGTGCAGTAGCAAACACATAGAGCGCAAATACCACCCAATACGAGACATTGTATAATGAGGAGAAGTTGTTGTCGCCTAGATTGCATCAGATGATAACCTGGGAGATCCTTTCACTAAGGGTCTTAAGGCAAGAGTTTTTGATGGACATGATGAAGGAATGGAAATCAGATGTATGGCAGCATAGTCTTTTAGTATAAGTGGAAGATTGTTAGAGTGTATACTAAAAGCGTAGCTTTTTGTAAACATTTATTTTGAAATAAAGAATCACATTGGTCAAATATCTACATTTATATGCTAAGTGTAGTTGTTCAATTAATTTATATTGTTGATAACATGGTGTGTGGTGTCACACACACAAGATCATGTTATCAGTTCCTTATAAGTTATAAAAAGTAGCTCACGACTAAGATGGAAAGGAACAAACCATTGGAACAGTCATAGTATAATTTGGTATTAGTTTATCTTGACTATAAAATTACACTAGTACACTCTTAGTGTATTGAGCAGGACCATTTGAGGTAGTTTCTTTTTATACTGACTATATAAAAGAACAATACCTCTGTTATTATGGAAGTGTGTACTCTTAATCATAATATAATAACAAGCACATATACTTAATACTTATTTCTTTAATTTATCAAAGGGTGCAATTTAGCTTGTTAAATCAATAGGTCCGATAAGTTGGAAATGATATTATTTATATGGTGTGTTGTTGATTATAGAATGAAACTGTGTCCTAGTAATCTAGGTTTATGATGTCCCCTTGAGGAGCTCAAAAGGATTGTCATGTAAACCCTGCAGGTGGATTTAATCTGACATGATGATAAGGTTGAGTGGTACTACTCTTGGAGCTAGATATTAATTAATTGAGTTGCCAGTAATTCATTTAATTAGTGGGCATTCAATATCTTAAACACAAGGAGACTAACACACTCATGATAAGGAACCCAAAATGTAATCTGGGATTGGTGCAGTAGTTCAATAATAGCTCTTAGTGGTATGAGTTATTATTGATGAACTTGAGTTGGGTGTTCGGGACGAACACGGGAAGCTCAAGTTCATCGGGAGACCATAACCAATTCCTCCTCTCGGTCCCTATTGTAACCTCTTATATATAGCCATATATCCACCCAAAGCCTAGCCTCTTAGCCCATGCTAGGGGCTGGCCTCTATCCTTTCTTGGAGCCCAAGCAAGGGGTCGGCCAAGCCAAGCTCGGAGCTAAGGCTAGGGTCAGCCAAGCTTTGCTTGGTAGGGATGTAAACGAGTCGAACCGAGCCGAACAGTATTAGGCTCGAGCTCAGCTCATTTAAGTTATATTCGGACTCGAGCTTGGCTCAAGCTCGAATCAAACTTTTATCACAAGGCTCGAGCTCAGCTCGTTTTAGAATTATCAAGCTCGCGAACAGTTCAAGCTCGGCTCCTTATTAGCTCGATTATCAAAGTTAATGATCCTAACTCATTAAGCAAGCTCGGGCTCATTTTCGGGCTCGTTTAGAGCTCGTTTTGGCTCATTTAGAGCTCGTTTTGTGTAACACCCATAGGGTCTCTAATAATTCATGTAGATTTATGCATGATTAATATATATTTATGCATAATTAAAATAAGCCTTAATAATTCAAATAGATTTATACATGATATAATATGGGCCTTATGTGGATTCTTCTTTAGAAAATAAAATAAAAAGGACCAAAAAGAGGCATGACCAAGGTTTGAACCTTGGACCTCTTGGTAAATGGTTTCATGTCATAACCAATAGCCCCAGCAGGGGTATGCTAATATGAATAGAGGGGAATTGTTGTTAAAGGTAAGGAAGTGGAGACTCTCTTTACTAAGGAGGAGAAGCCCAAGTTTCCTTTCTCTTCTCACAATGAAAAGAAAGTTTTTACTTTCTCCCTTCCATTAAGGATGAGTAAAGGAAAAGGGAAGGAAAAATTCATGTTTTCTTCTTCCATTCTATTGGAATAAAATGAGGAAAGAATGAAAATTTTCATTTTTGTTGCTCTCTTTCTCCTTCCTCCTCGTCTCCACCGAAACCACCCTCCTCTCCCTCACCATTGCCGAACCAAGCAAGAAGGGTTGCTCTCTAGGAAAAGATTCACAACCAAGGATTTCTTCTCTTAGAGAGTTAAGCAAGGGATGTAAGTATCCTCTCACCTGCAGTACAATAGTTTTCGTACGCTTGACGTTTAAAAATTGTTTGAAAAAAAACTTAGGGATTTTCCTTGTAAGTTCGGCCAAGATAAGGAGTTGTGGTCACTTATGGTTGTGAAGTTGAAATTTATGCTTCATGTTGTAACAAAAAGTTGGAACCTCACTCTTGAAGTTTCGGCCAAGAGAGAATACAAGGATTAGAGTAAAATTTTGAAACCTAAACATGCTTATTTATGCTCCTTCATGATACATGAATTATTATATGTTGTTGGATAAGTTTTTATGCTACATGATGTATGAATAAAACCTAGGACCCTACCTTAGGTTTCGGCCAAAAAAAAATATAAGGTGTAGAGTAAGATTTTGAAATCTAAACATGCTTATTTATGATCCTTCATGATACATGATCTATTATATGTTGTTAGATAAGTTTTCATGCTACATGATGCATAAACAAAACCTAGAACCTTTCTTTAGGTTTCGGCCAAAGATGAATACAGGGTCTAGGGTAAGATTTTGAGACCTAACTGTACTTGTTTGTGCTCCTCATGATGTATGATTTTCTATGCAAGGTTAGATTGAAATTTTCATGTCTTATGTTGCATGAAAACCCTAGAAAGCCTACACTTAGGTTTCACCCAAGGTTGAATTAAAAAGGCTTAGAGAAAAGTTGTTGACCTAACTATACTTGTTTGATGTTTCTTCATGATGTATGCTTTCTTATGCTATGTTAGGATAAATATCCATGGCTTATGTTGCATGAAAAACCTAGAACACCACCTTGAAGTTTCGGCCAAGTTAAGAGACAAGGTCTAGGGCAAAGTTTTGAAATGAAAACATGCTTTTTTATGTTGTTTCATGATACATGATCTCTTATATGCTGTTAGTTAAGAGTTTTATGCTCCATGTGGTATTAAAAATTTAGAATCCTTACCTTGATGTTTCGGCCAAGTTGGAAATAAGGTCTAGGGCAAGGCTTTGAAATCTATTCAGGCTTGTATATGCTTCCTTATGATGTATGATCATTATTATATGGTTGGTTTAAGTTTCATGCTTCATGTTGTATTTAAAAGTTAAATGCCTCACATTTAGGTTTCGGCCAAGGTTGAAATTGTGACTTAGGGCAAAGTTTTGAAACCTAACCATGCCTATTTATGCTTCCTTATGAAATATGATGTCTTATATGTTGTTGGTTTCATGCTACATGTGGTATTAAAAGTTGGAACCTCACCTAAGGTTTCGGCCAACAAGGAATTAGGGTTGTAGGAAGATCAAAACCCCCAACCATGCATGATAATGACTCCTTATGATGTGCTATGAAATTTAGGTCACCATGTTGTATGTTATATGCTTTATGTTATGTGCACTTATGACATCATGTTACGATTCTTTAGGATATGCTTTATGTTATGTGCACTTATGACATCATGATATGATTCCTTATGGTATGCTTAACGTTATGTGCACTCATGTTATGATTCCTTATGATATGCTTTATGTATGTGCGCTTATGACATCTTGTTATGATTCTTTAGGATATGCTTTATGTTATGTGTACTATGACATCATGATATGATTCCTTATGATATGCTTAATGTTATGTGCACTCATGTTATGATTCCTTATGATATGATTTATGCTATGTGCACCTCATGCTATTATGATATGTTTATGAAAGGCTTATGTAAAATGAAAAGCCTAAGAGATGCTTCCCTTGAGATGGGATCAAGAGCACTCTTCATGATATGACAAAGAGATGCTTCCCTTATGTTGGGATCAAGAGCTCTCTTCATGATATAACAAGAACATGAAATTCTATGATATGCTATGATATGACATGATATGACATGCTATTTTACTTTGTATGGCTTGTACCAAGGGTGGGCTCCATAAGCGCCCCTAGGCCGACGGACTATGAACAGGTCTAGTAAAAAGGGATGGGCTCCTTAGTACGCCCCTAGGTCGATTGTCGTAGTACGGACCTAGTTCCCTAGTAGGTTCAGGGATAGCTACCCTGTCCTAGGGATTGCGTGCATTCATGTATGTATGTGGTACAAGCCGGGCCCTCATGTTGAGATTATGTTTAAGTATGTATACGATATATGTTTTCAAAAGGACATCTTACATATACTCATTCACGATTCATGTTTTCAAAAGAACATCTTGCATCTAGAGCTCATGATATATGTTTTCCCTTATGCTTCTTTAAGATGCTCTTGAGATATGTCCATGATGTTCATATGATATGATATGATCTTATGTTATGTTCACATGATATGATATGATTCTATGTTTATGTTCACATGATATGATAGGATTCTATGTTTATGTTCACATGATATGATATGATTCTATGTTTATGTTCACATGATATGACATGATTCTATGTTTATGTTCACATGATATGATATGACTCTATGTTTATGTTCACATGATATGATATGATTTTATGTGTATGCCTCACATGATATGATATGACTTATTGTTATGCTCTCACATGTTATGTTAGGATTTACCAAATGAACATGCTATCACTTTATGTTCATGCATGAATTATGGTTTTTGTGAGTAGGAAAGGAACTTACTAAGCCTATGGGCTTATAGTTTTCTTTATATTTCCTTGTACTGCAGAAAAAGGAAAGGAATGACTGAATTAAGAGGAGCAGCAGGAAGGGCAAGTGTGCGTGTGGCAGTGGCATGGTGGAAGAAAACAAAACTGCTATATGTTTTATGTTCTAAGTTTTGCATATGAACCATGTGTTGTTTTTATGCCTTGATAGTACTTTAACTAGAATGGATAGTTCTGCACTTATATCCTTCATGTTTCATACTAGTATGCTTATGATATCATGAATTATGTTTCAAGTTGTTGGCATTAATTATGTAGTATGCATGAATAGTATGTTTACATGTTCAGTATGATAAGCCTGATGTTTACTGCAGTTAGTGAAGAAATAATAAAAAAATATTTAAATAACTGTTTCCGCTGCCATGAATTCATATGTATGCACGTATGTAAGTAAGTAACCCTGCCCCTCCTTGAGCAGTGGGAGGACGGGCGTTACATTTTGTTGGCTCATTTTAAAGCTCATTTTAAGGCTCATTTTAGAGCTCATTTTTTTGACTCGTTTTAGAGCTCATTTTTTAGCTCTGTTTAAGGCTCATTTTTTTTGGCTCGTGAGCCTATAAATGAACATATTTGTGAGCTCACAAGCCGAATATCCTTAAGCTCGAGCTCGGCTCGATAAAACTATCGAGCTCAAAATCGAGCTCGAGCTCGGCTTGATAAGATAAACGAACGAACTCAAACGAGCTTTTTACCTGCAATACCCACTAAGCTTGTAAGATAAATATATGAATATGAGATTTTTGCCTTAGAAAAATAATAAGAAGTGAGTTGAAGCAAAAAGAAATAAAATGAAATAAAAAGAAGAGGAAGTCAAGGATTGAACCTTGAACCTCTTATATGATAATTCATAGAATTAACTAGTAGAAACCAATTGGGATAGAGAGAAGATATTGATAGCAAGGAAAGGGAATGAATGATAAAGATAGGAGTAAAGATCTAAGAAGAGAAAGAAAGAAAAGAACAAGAGAAAGGCAACTTGCCTTCCTCCCTTTCTCTCCCTCTTCCTCTTTGATTTTTGCCGAAAACTTAAAGAGAAATTAAGGGGATTCATTTCCCCTTATTTTATCATGAATGGTGAGAATAAATAGAAAATAAAATAAATGTAAGAAAAATAGAAAATGGGTTAAGGGAGAAGGAAAACAAAAATCAATTTTGCTACTTCTTCCCCCTTAACATAAAAGGGAGCAAGAAAAGAGAAAATTATTTTTCTCTCATTTTCTCTCATTCATCCTCTCCCTCACCGAGAACACAACAGTCCCCTCTCCTCCATCTTTGGCCCCAAAGCCAAGTTTGTTCCCTAAGAAAGCCTAAGATACAAGGAGGACTTAGCAAAGGAATCAAGGGAAAGGAACTAGAAGAAGAGGCTACTCCTTCTTCACCATACCATAGATCCACAAGAGAAAAGGATGTAAGCTTCCCCTCACCTGTGGTACAAGCTTTTTTATGTGATTTTCGGATTTTATAAGGATTAGAAAACCTAGGAAAGAATTTAAGAAAAATTCGGCCAAAGAAAGGGTTTTCAAATCTAGGAAGGTTTAAACAAGTCCTTATTTCATGATATTTTATCTATGCTATGTAGGAAGGATTTTCTTCATGTTTTTATACCTAAATGATGCTTGATCAGAGGAGTACCTAACCCTAGAATTTCGGCCAAAAATATTTTAAGGAGGTTAGGGAAAATATTGTGTAACCAAACTAGTGCAAGATTCTCTCCATGAACTATTAAGGATCTTTTATTGGTTTTCTTGCTTAAAAGTTACTTGGAACCAAAAGAAATCCATTTATATGTTTCGGCCAAGAAAAGGGCTTAGGGTTAGGAAGACCTTTAAATTTAAGAAACCATGTTTGTATGATAGAATATAGAGTTTTCTTAAAGAATTGCATGTTGAACATTGCTAGAAATTCATGAACTCTTATTTTAGATTTTCGGCCATGATATGATGGATAGTTTAGAAAAGCTTAAAAAAAATTCTAATATGCTCAAGACCTCTGTGATATTATCATATGAAGGTTGTTTAATGTTCTTATGTTTAAATTGAGTATAGGAAAATTAGTTACATGATATATGACATGTAAGATCACAAGGGTCTTAGCTTGTTTATGAACCAACTTTGTATATGATGTTCTTAGTAATTTTTGCCATGAAACTTACTTAGGTTTTCCATGCTTTAGGCCACTTATAACCTAGTTTAAAGATTGGTAGGTTTCGGCCATGAGGAAAAATAAAAGAAAAAGGGAAAGAAACCTAGGAAGCCTAAGACACAATTCACATGTATGTTTATTATGCTTGTCTTTATACATGATATGAAACTTGTATGATTTCTTATGATTTTAGGCTATTTGAAGCAAGTTTATATACTGTTGAGTTTCGGCCAAGTAGGGTTTAAAAGGCCTAGAGGCCTTAGAAATGGAACCAAATGTGTTAAAAGTGCTTCTTATGAAAATAGGATAATGTGTTGATTGTGTCACATGCTTGTATAATTTTTCCATGACCTAAATGGACCATTGTATGTTTCGGCCATGAAGGAATAGATGCCCTAGAAACCCTAGAACAAGAATTAAATATGCTTATGTTACTTTACATGGAATATGATAAGTAGAAAGACAAAGTTCCCATGCTATATGTTGTTTAATGACCAAATTGAGGCTAGGGTAAGTTTCGGCCATACATGTTGTATAATGTCTTGTTATGAATTTATACATGATGTTAGTTCAAGTTCACATGCTTGTATGTTTGTTTTTAGCCCTAATGAACACTTGTTAAAAGTTTGACTATGACATATGTTAAGGGCTTGAAGGACTTAGGAACTAGCTCAATATGCTTACTATGTTACTTGAAAAAAAATGCTATAAATATGGTTTAAGGTTTCCATGCTTTCATGACAATTGGGACCTTGTTTATATACTGATAGGGTTCGGCCACATGTGTTTAAGGACTTGGAGAACTTAGAAACCAAGTAAATCATACTTATAATGCTTCCTATGAAATTCATGTAATGATAATTTAGGTTTCACATTCTTGGAGGTTGTTTTTACCTAAATTGAGACCTAAGGGGGTTCGGCCATGATAGGAACCCAAGGGTTTAGGAAGCTTAGAACCCAAGTTAACTATGTTACCATGTTTCTTATGATAGTATAATCACATGATACACCCTTATGCTTAATCATGTATGCTTGTGATTTATACCTTTTTATGATATGATATGTGGATAGAGATATGCATGTTTTAATGATATGTTATGTGCTTAGAAATATGCATGCTTTCTCAAGACATGATGTATGCCTAAGTGATGCATACTTTTTATGATATGATGTATGCCTAAGTGATGCATACTTTCTCAAGACATGATGTATGCCTAAGTGATGCATACTTTTTGATGATATGATGTATGCCTAAGTGATGCATACTTTCTCAAGACATGATGTATGCCTAAGTGATGCATACTTTTTATGATATGATGTATGCCTAAGTGATGCATACTTTTATGACATAATGTATGCCTAAGTAATGCATACTTTTATGCTATGCTATGTGACTAAATGATGCATTTTTATACATACTACTTTACTTTGTAAGGCTTGTACCAAGGGTGGACTCCTAATCAGTCTATAGGCCTTGCTTTGTGATCTAGGCTAATAAGGGATGGGCTCCTTAGTACGCCCTAAGCCTTGCTTTGTGATCTAGGCTAATAAGGGATGGGCTCCTTAGTACGTCCTTAGGCCTTGCTTTGTGATCTAGGCTGATAAGGGATGGACTCTCTAAGTATGCCCCTAGGCCATGCTTTGTGATCTTGACCTAGTTCCTAGTATGATTCAAGACTTGCTACCTTGGATATACTTAGGACGCGCGCATTTATGTTATGTATGTATGGTACAAGCCGGGGCCCTGAATATATTGATATTATGTTCAAGTATATATGTAAGAAGAAATGGTTTTAAAAGATCATGAGACATACACATGTTTTTCGGATATATGTTTTCAAAATCATATTGCATATACTTTATGATCATGTTGTGATAATGCTATGATTTATGATATGCCATGATTAGATATGACTATGATATGTTTCATGTCATGCTTTAAGAGATGAGATGCTATGATTAGATATGAATTATGTTATATTTCATGCTATGCTTTAAGAGATGATATGCCATGACTAATTATGATTTTGTTATGTTGCATGATATGCTTAAAGAGTATGATATGTTATGCCATGACTAGTTGAGATCATGTTATGTTGATATATTCTTTGATTATGTAATGATTTATGGTTTTAGTGAGTTGGAAAGGAACTTACTGAGCCATGAGTGCTCATAGCTTACTTTCCTTGTACCACAGATAAAGGAAAAAGCTGGATGAGTTAAAGGAGCAGCAGGAGGGGCAACGAAGATGTGTGTGGCGGTGGCTAGGCAACTAATTAAGAATCTGCTTTAAAACCTTTAAGAACTATGCTTTGGTTTTGTGAAATGTAATACAATATGGGTGACTTGATGTTAAGTTTTTATTTATTTTGTTATCATGTTATGAAACCATGTTAGTGTAGTTCGGTTTTAATTAAGTTAAGAAAAATAATTTTAAGTCTTCCACTGTAATACGTACGTAGAGTATCGTAACCCCGTCCCTTGTTGATAGCAGGGAGGGCGGGCGTTACATTACCGAATCTAGCTCTAAGTAGCTCACGAACCGTTTGGTTCATTTACATCCTTATTGCTTGGTGCCCAAGCAAGGGACCGGCTAAGCATGAAAAGGAAAGAGAGTTTTATTAAAAATAAATTTTTGATAAAATCTTTCCTTTTATGTTTTTATCCACATGGTTTTAAAAGAGAGTTTTAAATTTTAAAATCATTCCTTTTATAGATTTTCTACAAAGGATTAAAAGAGAGATTAGATATCTTTCCTTATTTGTAGTTATCTATAATGTGAAAGAAAGATTTTAATTTTTTTGACAAAACTTTCTTTTTTTGTAACTATGATATAAAAGGAGTTGTATTTTTAAATCTTATCTTTTATAGATATCCATAAAATAATTTAAAAGAGAGAGATTTTAATTTATAAAACATTCCTTTTATAGCCAACCACAAAAGGGATTTATAAAAGAGAGATTTTAATTTTTATTTCAAATCTTTCCTTGTATGATTAAAGAAGGTGTGGCCGGCCATAGAGAGGAATAAAAGGATGTTTTATTTTTTGTTATAAAACTTTTCTTTTTTGGATTCACCAAGGAATATAAAAGAGGGGGAGAGGGTGCCTTCATGAGACACAACTTATTCTATTGTTCCTCTCCTCCATCCTTGGTGGTCAGCTCTACCTCTTCTCTTTCTCTTCTTCATTGTGGCCGGCGGCATTATCTCTTGTGGAGCTCTTGGTGGCTCGTAGCTTGGAGGTGAAGAAATAGAGAAAGGAGGCATTGTTTTCTAGCATCCCTTGGAGCATTGTGGTGATGGCCAAAACTTAGAAGCAAGGAAGGCTTTGGTGGTTTTCTTCTTGGTAGATCGTCGCCCACACGACGTACAAGAAAAGAAGAGGAATACAATAGAAGATCAAGAGGTTGTTGTTAACAAAGAAATGTATAACTAGTAGTTTTATTCTGCGTCATACTAGTTTTCTTTGTAAGGATTTTGAAATACAAAACACAAGAGGCTAACGATTCTAGGTTTCGAATTTATGATTCGAGTTTGTGTTTCTTTTGTTTTTTCGATCTTATGTTTCGATTGTTCTTAATGGTTAAACCTAGGGTTACTATAAGGAGATTAAATATTGAATTTTGTTGAAAGGCTTTGTCTTAGAAGTGGTGGATGATCTCATACTCAAGAAGGCCTAGTGCCTCGCCATGTTTAACCTGGAAGCCGATCTCTGAAATAAATATTTAATCGCATTTGTAACATGGGTGGATTTGGATTAATAATGTTAAACATCATTTGCAATCCAAGTCTAAATCTCAAAGAACAGATAAGTTGAATTTGGAATCAATAATGATAAGTTTTGTTTGTGATTCCAAATTTAATTTCTAAAGAACACAATAGGGTGTTAGTAATGGTTCAGGACTTGTACAAAATTTTTATACAGGGGAACCGGTACGATATTCCGAGTAGCAACCAACAACTTTCTCACCTGTAGCCATGCTTAAATCCATTCGGATACTCTTGGCCATATCAACTCATCATGATTATGAGATATGACAAATGAATGTGAAAATTGCTTTCCTTAATGGAAATCTGCTCAAGGACATGTATATAAAACAACCCAAAGGTTTCATATAAATGTCAACCCACTCTATGTAGTAGGGATATGTAGGTTTAATTTAGACTCAATTTCTACTTTTATTTGGGTTGTAATAAAGCCATAAGCTTAAAATGGCTAAGTAGTCTACATAGGCCTTTACTAAATGGGCCTTCTTTTGGCCTTTTAGGGTTTTTTGGTCACCTTATATATATAAATAAAGGGGGTGATGGCCACACATGTATTTTTGACATATTTTTCAATATAAAGCACGGTGAGGCTTTGTCTTGTTGGTTCTTCATTGAACTTGAACTTATCAAGGCATCTCCTTGTGGCGTTCAAAGACTTATTAACCTCAATCCCAAGGTTGTGGGGTCTTCCATCTCGTATACCAAGGTTCGTGCTTTTTTAAACTATTTTCTAAGCATTGGGTCGAGGTTTCTTTCATCCATCTTATCATCTTTAGACCCTCCTTCTTTTTGTTTTCAATTCGTTGTGGGTTCTTGAGATATCTTTCTCATTGGGTTCACATCATTTGGTATCAGAGCTTTGGTTTTTCTAAATCGATTTGGTTATCCTTTTGTTCTTTGTGTTTGAAACTTTGTCTATATGTTCAAAATTATCTGCTTATCATTATCATCTTGATCTTAGTGAGTTTTATTCATCTTGGTGCTATCAAATTATTTTCGGCAAAAAAAAGGGGCCGAAATTTAAAAACAATATATATATATATATATTCGGCAAAAAAAAGAGTAAAAAAATATCGAAAAAAAATAGAAAAAAAGGTGAGTGTAGAGATTGTTATTTCTATACTTACACTTTTCAATTCCGCATTTCCTTTAAAGTTTTGCCTATTATATTTGCACTTTCCAATTCTGCATTTCCTTTAAAATTTTGTCTAGTATATTTGCACTTTCCAATTCCACATTTCCTTTAAAGTTTTGTCTAGTATACTTTCACTTTCCAATTCCGCATTTCCTTTAAAGTTTGCCTAGATTTAATTCTGCACCTGTCTAGATTAAGTTCTAGCAAATTCCTTTTCAGTTCTTATTTCAAATATCTTTATCTTTTAGTCTCGCATTCTCATAAGTTTTGCCTAGATTCAATTCTGGCAAATTTCCTTTCTAAACTTAATTTAGGTTTTCAATTCTACAATTTGAGTTCTTCTATCAATTCCTTTCTTTTATCCTATACCTTTGGGATTTTCAATAAGTCAATGATCGTTTACAAGGAATTGCCACAATTCTAAGTTCTTTAAAGAGCTAACATTAGCGAGTTGAGTGATTGAATGACAACATATTGCATTAATGGCGACAAGTGGAGAAGAAGCAAGACCTAGAGAAACACTTGAACAATGTACCTTGAGACATCACTTGGAATGCATGGAAATCAGATTTAATCAAATCCTCTACAGATTGGAGAGACAAGATGTTGTAATTACTGAATTGCAAAATAGCCAAGCTGGTAGAGTTCCTACACGATGTTCGAGACAATATAATTGTGAAGACAACAATGATGATGATGATGACATTTCTGAGGACATTGATGATAGAGCTTCTAGTGGCAGATTTGGTGGTATCAGAATTGGTGGTAGAAGGGGAAGGAGGAGTGATTATGTTGATAGAAACTTGGGAAATATCAAAATGAAGATTCCTTCTTTTCAAGGCAAAAGTGATCCAGACGCATATTTGGAGAGGGAAAATAAAGTAGAATTAGAATTTTATTGTCACAACTACTCTGAAGAGAAGAAGGTAAAACTTGCTGCTGTTGAATTTATTAATTATGCTATTATTTGGTGGGATCAAGTTATTCTAAGTAGGAGAAGAAATAATGAGAGACCTGTTGGCACTTGGAAAGAAATGAAATCAATTATGAGAAAGAGGTTCATTCCATCACATTACTATCGAGATTTGTACCAACGACTACAAAGTCTAACCCAAGGATCCAGGACTGTGGAGGAATACCATAAAGAGATGGAAATTGCCATGATTTGAGCCAATGTGGAGGAGGACCGAGAAGCAACCATGGCAAGATTTTTACAATGTTTGAATTTAGAAATTGCAAATATAGTAGAGTTGCAACATTATGTGGAGCTGGAAGATAAAGTGCATATGCCCATGAAAGTTGAAGGCAACTCAAAAGGAAGGGTTCAATCAAGCATGGTCAAAGTTATAATTCATCCACTTGGAAATCTAGTTGGAACAAAAGAGATGATAAAATTGCATCAAAAAATAAGACTTAGTTTTTGAATAATAAAGATGCTAATTCTCCATTGGTTAAAGGTAAAGAACCTATCCAATCTTCAAGAAATAGATATATTAAATGCTTTAAGTGTTTGGGAAGAGGACATGTTGCTTCATAATGTCCAAACAAAAGAAGTATGCTTTTGAAAGAAAATGGTGATATTGAAACTGAGAGTGAGTCCGAAGATGATAATGCCTTGCCACCATTGATGGAAAGTGATGTAGAAGAGTATGATGTTGAAGGGGAGGCCCTTGTCACTAGGCATGCTCTAAATGTGCAAGTGAAGGAAGAAGATGAAGAACAACGAGACAACATATTTCATACCCGTTGCCACATCAAAGACAAGGTATGTAGTATGATTATAGATGGAGGAAGTTGCACTAATGTTGCTAGTACTATCTTGGTTGAGAAATTATGCTTACCTACCACTAAACATCCTAGACCTTATAAACTACAATGGTTGAATGATTGCAGGGAGGTTAAGGTCACTAAGCAAGTGTTGGTTTCATTATCCATTGGTAGGTATCATGATGATGTTCTTTGTGATGTAACCAATGCATGCAAGTCATTTGCTTTTAGGTAGACCATGGCAATTTGATAGGAGGGTCATGCATGATGGGTTCACAAATAAATATTCTTTTAAGATGCATGATAAACTTGTAACTCTTGTACCATTGACTCCTAAGCAAGTATATGAAGATCAATTGAGGATAAAAAATGAGAGTGAAAAAAGAAAAGATTGTGAGAGGAAAAAAAAATGGAAAAGAAAAGGAGTGTGAGAAAAGAAAAAGTGAGGATGAGAGGAGTGAAAAAATGAATGAAAAAGAAACAAAAAATCTAGAGAGTAAAAAAGGGAGCTTTTATACAAAAGAAAGAGAGATTAAGAGAGCTTTTTATTCCCAACAATCGATGATTGTACTTTTGTACAAGGAGGCTTACTTCAACACTAACATCTTCCGGCGAGAGGAACGCGAAGACGTGAGCGGATCGTCGAGAAGGTCATCTACACCGGAATTCTAGCGAATAGAATCATAAAAAATTACGAACAGGAGGTAAGAAACCCCTCACCTGCAGTATAATAGCTCCGTTTGATTTCCTACGCATTAGTTTTAGCTATATGCAGGTTTTTCCTGCGCTTGGGGTGTGTTTAAACCCTCCTCGAGGATTAGGGATCTAGTTGAGCACCTCTAGACGGGTCGGACACGTTGTTCTCCTTTAGTTGGAGATTCTAGACGTTGTCGGGTGCCTAGAGGTGACCTCCCTATTAGAGGAGAGAGTTGGAGCACACCAAGTGTTCGGTAAAATGTTAGTGTAGCTAAATACCACCTCAGTTATGTTTAATAGCTCAGTTAAATGCATTAGAAGCGTTTAAAACAGTAAATAAGTGTATTTTAGCTTATATGGGACTACGGTCCAATGGGTGGGCTCCCATAGTCGCCTCTAGGTTCAGACAACCTAGATCGAGGTTCAGATAACCTAGAAACAGCAAGTTAGAATAGTTAGCTATTTTCAGTATTTTATTTTCAGTGGCACTGTACTGGATCAGATATCCATTGGGTTAGACTCCCACAGTCGTCCCTAGGTTTAGATAACCTAGTTAACCCTACTAAATTCGGGACTTGCAAACCCGGGTCTAGTTAGGGATGCGCGCACAGCAAGTACAGTTGCCGGGCCCAAACAACATGATTATGTATTTTCACTTACTATGAAATAGTTTTCGAAACTCAAAACTTGTTATATTAGTTGAGGTTGATTTCAGTATCAGTTTAGCTTCAGTTTAGCTCTTCCTTGTTTATACCTTATGATAGCTTATGTTCAGCTTATGTTATGCCATGCTTTGTAAAATACCATGTCATGCCATGCTTGCATATTCAGTATGTTCTTTTCAAATAGCATGATTTAAAATCATATTTGCATCGTTGCATGTTTTTGTGAGGTAGATGGTTTCTTACTAAGCTTCAAGCTTACAGATTCTACTTTTCCTTATACTGCAGATAAAGGTAAAGGAAAGATGGACTAGCAGTGGAGGCTGGAGGACAATGCAAAGGATGGTGTGTGTGGCAGGAACTGGAATAAAAGATCCTCTAGGGATTTGCACCTACTATAGCATTTTACAGTTCATTAGTTTAGTTTTCGTGGTTTATGCACTTTTGAAATGCTAGAATGTTTAACTCATAGAAGATTGGTTTAAGTTGTTAGTAATTATGTTAGAGTACTAGTTTTTATGTCATCAGTATGTTCCTCATGTAGTGTATAACTCATGTGTGAGATTTTAGCACGAACAAGTGCTGAAATCAGAGTTCAGGGCTGAAATCAGAACTCTGATCGGTCTCCAGACCGATCAGGGACTGGGCAGTGTCACTGGATCCAGACAGATACAGTAGGCTACTGTATCCTCCTGGATCGGTCAGCCGACCGATCCAGCACGATACAGTAGTGTTCCAGAGAGTTTCGGGTGCCTGGATCGGTCTGTCGACCGATCCAGACATACATGGATCGGTCTGCTGACCGATCCAGCCACACCTGGATCGGTCTGCCGACCGATCCTGTTGGGAACAGAACGACCGCAGCTCCGATCAATCTGTGGATCGATCGGCAGGTTCGGTAGGTAGTTGGGAAGTGTAGTTTATTGTCCCTAGCTCAATTAGGATGTCCAGTTTCCCTCCCCTAGCATGTGTACAACTCTTAGGTACACCTAGAACATTCTGATTAGTTTTTCAAAGATAATAGTTAGCAAAATTTTAATTAGCCCAGCTTTCCGCACAGTATAGTTTAGCATTAACTGTAGCGATTCGCCTTACAGCCTAGTACCCAGAAGGTGGGTCGTTACAGAGTGGTATCAGAGCAGTATTCCATACTTCCTACACACACATCCGCATTGTACCTGCAGGTTCCAAGTAAGGATACCTCTACTCTCTTTATTGTTTCTTGCTTTCTAGTTACAGTTCATGTTTATATGTCTATTGCCTGTTAGTCTGTGCTAGTATTTTAACATGATATCAGTAGTTATATAACTGCAATTACCTTAGTTATGTTATGTTCTCTATGTCTTTAGAAATGGCTCGAGGACGCCCAGCTAGAAGGGCACTAGCTACTGAGCCCCAGCAAGAGGCAGGCAGTTCAGTGTCTCCTGCTGACCTTACAGCACTAGTGGCTCAGTTACAGCAGCAGCTAGCTGAATAGCAACAAGAAATAGCCACCTTAAAGGCTAATCAGCAGAGTACCCCCACAGTCACCCCGGAACCGAATTTGACTACTCCGGTAGTCTTGGAGGTTCCACCAGCAATAGACCCAGCAGCTGAGCCAAGAAAGGAAGCCTATCTGATCCAGTGGCAGCGAGTCAAGCCAGAGAACTTCTCAGGCACTAGTGAACCATGGGATGCACAAGCCTGGTTCAAAACACTGGAGAGCACGATGGAGCTTCTGGACTGGCCAGAACACGAGAAGGTGAAGTGTGCCTCCTTCTGCCTGACAGGAGACGCACGCATGTGGTGGGAAAGAATCAGAACGAAGCGCCCAGTGAACCAGATGACATGGGCTGACTTCGAGAAGGAGTTCTTCGAGGAATTCTTTCATATGCGGGTTACAAACCGCCACTACGACGAGTTCACAGAGTTTCGTCAGGGCAACCTTTCAGTTGAGGAAGCCGTGAAGAAATTCAACTGGTTGGCTCGTCTATGCCCAGAGCTGGTCAGCACAGAGAAGGAACGGATCCGGTTGATGCTCAAGATGCTGAGGCCAGAGATAGCAGTGAACGTGGCTGGTGGCATACATAGGCCACAAACCACAGAGGAGTTGGTGAGCTGTGCCTTGACCACAGAGCATTACCAGAACAACATAAAGCAACAGAAGCAAGTCTCCTCAAAGTCCAAAGGCCAAGGAAACTCTCACACCCAGAAATAGCAAGGCCACATCTCTAACTGGAAAGGGAACTCCAACAGCAAGCGCAAATTAGGGAGTGACTCAAAAGGAGAACCATCCAGCAAGCGACCCAGTTATCCAAAGTGTGCCACTTGTGGGAAATTCCACCCAGGGGTTTGTCGCAAGGGCACACGAGGATGCTTTGAATGTGGACAAGAGGGACACATGGCTAAGCAGTGCCCGAACAAGACCGGTCTTCCTCAGCCACAGCAGATTCAGTACGCAGGCCAGCCAGCTTAGTTATATCAGATGCAGGCCGCTCTAGAAGGTCCACTTATCAGCCAGGGCAGATTAGAAGCCCCTCCAGCTATGGTGAATGCGAGGATCTACTCACTCACCAGAGAGGACGTAGCCAATGCCTCGACAGTCGTCACAGGTCAGATTAGCATTTTTCAGTATAGTGCTACTGTTCTCTTTGATACTGGGGCAACCCATTCATATATAGCCAGGATGTTCTCCGAAAAGTTAGAAATATCCCCAGAGGTACTCAGTGGTCAGTTTCTGACGGCACTACCTTTAGGAGAGGTCATGGCATCCACGCACTGGCTCAGAGTAGTGCCAGTCATTATAGCAGACAGGGAACTCTTTTGCGATCTGATCCTGCTAGAAATGACTGACTATGACATCATCCTTGGAATGGACTTTCTGATCAGATACGCTGCTTCCATAGAGTGCCGTAAACAGAAAGTCGTATTCCAACCCGAAGCAGAAATACAGTTTGAATACCACGGAGAACCAAAGAGAAAAGCCAGAAAATTTCTCTCAGCAATGAAGGCACAGAAGTTGATGGATTCGGGATGTACGGGGTACCTAGCACATGTAGTCAATACCAGCCAGGACCAGGGCCAACAGCTAGCAGAGGTCCGAGTTGTATGTGACTATCCAGCAGTCTTCCATGAACAGTTACCAGGCCTAGCACCAGTCAGGGAGATTGAATTTGAGATAGAGCTTTTCCCCGGCACCAATCCTATTTCCAAGGCGCCTTACCGCATGGCTCCAGCAGAACTGAAGGAACTTCATGAGCAACTACAGGAGTTGCTTGACAAGGGTTTCATACGCCCTAGTCACTCACCATGGGGAGCGCCCGTACAGTTCGTGAAGAAGAAGGATGGAAGCATGCGGCTATGCATAGATTACAGAGCACTGAATCAGGTCACGATCAAGAACAGGTATCCTCTTCCCAGGATAGATGACCTGTTCGACCAGTTAAAGGGAGTAGCAGTGTTCTCTAAGATTGACCTCAGATCAGGATATCACCAAGTTAGGGTCAAGGAGGGTGATATACCGAAGACAGCATTCAGGACCAGATACGGACATTACGAGTTCGTAGTCATGCCTTTTGGCGTGACAAATGCTCCAGCTACATTCATGGATCTCATGAACAGAGTATTCAGGGAGTATTTAGATAAGTTTGTTATTGTGTTTATTGATGACATTCTTATCTACTCAGGAACTCAGGAAGAACACTCAGAACACCTGAAACTAGTATTGCAGACCCTTCAGCAGAACCAGCTTTATGCCAAGTTCACGAAGTGTGAATTTTGGCTAGATCAGGTGTCCTTCCTGGGTCACATCATCTCAAAGGATGGTATTATGGTAGATCCCAGTAAGATAGAAGCAGTAAGTAACTGGAAGAGACCTAAGAACGCCAGCGAGATCAGGAGCTTTCTGGGATTAGCAGGATATTACAGGAAGTTTGTAGAGGACTTCTCCAGGGTAGCCTCCCCACTAACAGCTCTTACCAGAAAGAACAGAAAATTTCAGTGGACAGAATACTGTGAGAACAGCTTCAGCGAGCTAAAAAGGAGGTTGACCAGTGCTCCCATTTTGGCTCTACCAGACGACACCAGCAGCTTTGACATCTATAGTGATGCCTCTAAGTTGGGACTAGGAGCAGTACTGATGCAAAATGGCAAGGTGATCGCCTATGCCTCCAGACAACTCAAGGATTATGAGAAGAATTACCCTACTCATGACCTTGAGCTGGCAGCAGTAGTGTTCGCTCTCAAAATTTGGAGACATTACCTATATGGAGCTCAGTGCAGAGTGTATACAGATCATCAGAGTCTGAAGTATTTCTTCACTCAGAAGGATCTGAACATGCGACAGCGCAGGTGGCTTGAGCTGGTCAAGGACTATGATGTAGACATCCTCTACCATCCAGGGAAAGCCAATAAGGTAGCAGATGCACTTAGCAGAAAATCCAGTGCTACCTTATTATCTCTTACAGCCATGTCACCGCCCCTACAGAAGGAGATCGTAGATTTCGGTCTCGAACTCATCATTGGACAGCTCTCTACTATGACCTTAGAGTCTACCTTGCTTGGTGATATTCAGTCAGCTCAGGAACAGGACCCTGAAATTCAGAAAATCAAGCAAGGGCTAGCAGAATCAGAGAGTAGAGAATTCAGAGTGTCGGATAGCGGGGTGTTGTATTTTGGTGACAGACTCTGTGTTCCAGATCAGGAGGACCTACGGAGACAGATTTTAGATGAGGCTCACAGGACTCCCTATGCGATGCATCCAGGTTCCACCAGAATGTATCAAGACCTGAAGAACCATTTTTGGTGGTCCGGGATGAAGCGAGACATTGCCAGATATGTTAGCATCTGCCTCACCTGTCAGAGGGTCAAGACAGAATATCAGCGACCAGGAGGAGTTATGCAGCCTATACAGATTCCAGAATGGAAGTGGGAGGATATCTCCATGGATTTCATTGTGGGACTACCCAGAACCACGAATGGTTTTGATGCCATCTGGGTAATAGTCGACAGGTTGACTAAATCAGCCCACTTTTTAGCTATCAAGATATCCTACTCCATGGAGAAGCTAGCTCAGTTGTATCTTCAGGAGATCGTCAGACTACATGGAGTCCCACGAACCATCATTTCAGACAGAGACAGTAGATTTACATCACACTTCTGGGAGTGTGTACAGTCAGCATTGGGCACGAAGTTAAAGTTCAGCATAGCATCCCATCCTCAGACAGATGGTCAGACAGAGCGAGTAAATCAGGTACTCGAAGATATGCTCCGAGCATGTGCCCTAGATTTCAAAGGAAGTTGGTGCAAATATCCGAGTCTAGCAGAATTTGCATACAACAACAGCTATCAGGCCACTATCGGCATGGCACATTACGAGGCTCTCTATGGGTGGAGGTGTAGATCTCCAATCTGCTGGTATGAGAGTGGTGAACAGAAGGAACTAGAGCTTCAGACAGATCTAGTCGCAGATACCACAGCAGCTATACAGCAGATCCGCCAGAGGATAGAGACAGCTCAGAGCCGCCAGAAAAGCTATGCTGATACACGGCGCAGACCCTTAGAGTTCTCAGTCGGGGATACAGTGTTCCTCAGAGTAGCTCCCATGAAGGGAGTCATGCGTTTTGGGAAGAAGGGCAAGCTAGCTCCCAGATATGTGGGACCATACCTTATCAGCAGAAGAGTGGGGAAGGTAGCATATGTGCTAGAGCTACCCCAGGAAATGTCAGCTGTCCACAACGTATTTCATGTCTCTATGCTGAAGAAGCATACCCCATATGCCACCCAGGTGATTGAGCCCCAGCGGGTACAGATCCGCGAAGACCTCAGCTATGATAGTCGGCCTATTCAGATAATAGACCGAGCAGTTAAGAAATTGCGGAACAAGGAAGTACCATTAGTCAAAGTCATTTGGCACAGTCACACAGCAGACAGAAGCCAGCATGAGACAGAAGTACCCAGAATTATTCTAAGTTCGAGGATGAACTTTTTATAAGGTATGGGGAGTTGTAACGCCCGAAAATTCTCAAATTATTTTTAGAAATATTCTATGATTTTTTTGGAATTTTTAGATATTTTTCCGGAATTTTTCGACTAGCAGAAGTAGCAAAAATAATTAGAGCCGCAAAATAGCTTAGGCGGGAATCGAACCCGAGACCTATGGTATACGGGATAATATTAGTAACCGGTGAACCCAGCAGGGCCGTGCTGAAAGAAAGAGGAACCAATTATATTTATATTGGAGTTGGGTTCAATAATCCAATTAATATAAATTAAGAACTTAAGTTGAGTTTGGTTTATTTTAGATTTTGGTTCGGCAACGTCCCTCTCCACCGAAACTCTCACGCCACCCTTCTCCTCTTCCTCCTTCTCTCGGCGCCACACCAAGCTAACACTAGGGTTCCATCCCTAGGGTCAAGGGAAAATCTTCCGGCGACGACTCCAACACGAAAGAGGTTCTTCTCTGCGAGAGGAACGCGAAGACGTGAGCGGATCGTCGAGAAGGACATCTACACCGGAATTCTAGCGAATAGAATCGTAAGAAATTACGAACAGGAGGTAAGAAACCCCTCACCTGCAGTATAATAGCTCCGTTTGATTTCCTATGCATTAGTTTTAGCTATATACAGGTTTTTCCAGCGCTTGGGGTGTGTTTAAACCCACCTCGAGGATTAGGGATCTAGTTGAGCACCTCTAGACGGGCCGGACACGTTGTTCTCCTTTAGTTGGAGATTCTAGATGTTGTCGGGTGCCTAGAGGTGACCTCCCTATTAGAGGAGAGAGTTGGAGCACACCAAGTGTTCGGTAAAATGTTAGTGTAGCTAAATACCACCTCAGTTATGTTTAATAGCTCAGTTAAATGCATTAGAAGCGTTTAAAACAGTAAATCAGTGTATTTTAGCTTATATGGGACTACGGTCCAATGGGTGGGCTCCCATAGTCGCCTCTAGGTTCAGACAACCTAGCTCTAGGTTCAGATAACCTAGAAACAGCAAGTTAGAATAGTTAGCTATTTTCAGTATTTTATTTTCAGTGGCAATGTACTGGATCAGATATCCATTGGGTTGGACTCCCACAGTCGTCCCTAGGTTTAGATAACCTAGTTAACCCTACTAAATTCGGGAATTACAAACCCGGGTCTAGTTAGGGATGCGCGCACAGCAAGTACAGTTGCCAGGCCCAAACAGCATGATTATGTATTTTCACTTACTATGAAATAGTTTTTGAAACTCAAAACTTGTTATATTAGTTGAGGTTGATTTCAGTATCAGTTTAGCTTCAGTTTAGCTCTTCCTTGTATATACCTTATGATAGCTTATGTTCAGCTTATGTTATGCCATGCTTTGTACGATACCATGCCATGCCATGCTTGCATATTCAGTATGTTCTTTTCAAATAGCATGATTTAAAATCATATTTGCATCGTTGCATGTTTTTGTGAGGTAGATGGTTTCTTACTAAGCTTTAAGCTTACAGATTCTACTTTTCCTTATACTGCAGATAAAGGTAGAGGAAAGATGGACTAGCAGTGGAGGCTGGAGGACAATGCAAAGGATGGTGTGTGTGGTAGGAACTGGAATAAAAGATCCTCTAGGGATTTGCACCTACTATAGCATTTTACAGTTTATTAGTTTAGTTTTCGTGGTTTATGCACTTTTGAAATGCTAGAATGTTTAACTCATGGAAGATTGGTTTAAGTTATTAGTAATTATGTTAGTGTACTAGTTTTTATGTCATCAGTATGTTCCTCATGTAGTGTATAACTCATGTGTGAGATTTTACCACGAACAAGTGCTGAAATCAGAGTTCAGGGCTGAAATCAGAACTCTGATCGGTCTCCAGACCGATCAGGGCCTGGGCAGTGTCACTGGATCGGTCAGCCGATCGATCCAGACAGATACAGTAGGCTACTGTATCCTCCTGGATCGGTCAGTCGACCGATCCAGCACGATACAGTAGTGTTCCAGAGAGTTTCGGGTGCCTGGATCGGTCTGCCGACCGATCCAGTTGGGAACAGAACGACCGCAGCTCCGATCGATCTGTGGATCGATCGGCAGGTTCGGTAGGTAGTTGGGAAGTGTAGTTTATAGTCCCTAGCTCAGTTGGGATGTCCAGTTTCCCTCCCCTAGCATGTGTACAACTCTTAGGTACACCTAGAACATTCATATTAGTTTTTCAAAGATAATAGTTAGCAAAATTTTAATTAGCCCAGCTTTTCGCACAGTATAGTTTAGCATTAACTGTAGCGATTCGCCTGACAGCCTAGTACCCAGAAGGTGGGTCGTTACACATAGTCTTATGAGATTCTTATGATTTCCTTATAAATTACTGCTCAGGATCAAGTACTTGATCAGAAGTTGCAATCATATGAAGTTCTTTATATATATAATCATTCAAAATTATGCTCCCGGTCAGAATTCATAGTCTTATGAGATTCTTATGATTTCCTTATATATTACTACTCAGGATCAAACACTTGATCAGAAGTTACAATCATATGGAGTTCTTTATGTATAATCATTCAAAATTATACTCCCGATCAGAATTCATAGTCTTATGAGATTCGTATGATTTACTTATATATTATTGCTCAGGATCACGTACTCGATCAGAAGTTACAATCATATGGAGTTCTTTATCTAAAATCGCTCGAGGTTATACTCCCCACCGGAGTGCATAAATCCTAGGGAATTTTTCACATAAAGTTGCTTGGGATTATACAAACTTCTGGAATACGGATGGAATCTTATATTTATATATATATATATATATATATATAGTCTTGCCTGATTGAAGTTCAAGGAGTTTATGGAAAGTCTTATTGTTCAAAATCATATGATCAATTAAGATACCACAAATGGAGGAGTTTATCAAAACAGTGCCTAACTTCAAGAAATAAGAAAGAATTCTTGAACAAGATAGTACTTATACTCACGAACATCTCAAAGGAAGCAGTAGCAAGATAACAAAGGTCAGGAAAGCAGGTAAGTACAAATTTTTACAAAAATGCAAGTATTTAATTACAAGTCTTTTATGAATACATAATCATTCTTACTCAAAATTGCTTGTCAAGTTTTCAGGCAATTCCTGATTAAGTCTGCGACGATTTATGAATAGAGAGGAGGGTTCTCAAGATAAATAACCACCTTCCCTTAATTGTTGAATAACCCCTGTTATGGAATGATTTAAAGTCCCTATCATACGGTGGACATATTCATCATTAAACTTCGAAGACGTCAGATAGGTTAAATGCTTGTCCTCCCATCGGTCTTCCTGATGCTCCTTATAACTCTAAAATTCGGCTTGTAGTTTAATATTTTCATCTTTGAAAATGTCTCTTTCCAATTTAAGTTGTTCTAGTTCTTTTTGGAGTGAGCATATCTCTGCATCCTGAGCCTTTCTTTGTTCTTACTCTTGTAGAAGAGCAAATTCTTTTGATGATAAATCTTGAACCTGCTCCGAAAGAAAAATATTGTGAAACCTCTCTACTTTCTCAAAGACAATGTTTTTATGAGACACATCTGGAATAGCTTTGTCCTTCAAAGTAGTTTCCACCTGGAGGCTGGAGTTTAACCGATCCACTTGTAACTCCAAGGTTTTCCTCTCAAGATCTTTGTTTTCTAATAATTGGTGTCGATGCTGCAGTTCTTTCTTCAGAGCTTCCAATTGTTGATTCTGTAAGGCTGTTTTGTTAGAATGTATACTAAAAGTCTAGCTTTTGGTATAAACATTTATCTAGAAATAAGAATCACATTGGTCAAATGTCTACATTTATGATAAATTTAGTTGTTCAATTAATTTATATTGTAGATAACATGGTGTGTGGTGTCACACACAGAGGATCATGTTATCAGTATCTTATAAATTATAAACAGTAGCTCACGACCATAATGGAAAGGAACAAACCATTGGAAGGTCGTAGTGTAATTAGGTATCAGTTTATCCTGACTGTATAATTACACTAGTACACTCAGAGTGTATTGAGTAGGACCATTTGAGGTCGTTTCTTTTATACTAACTTTATAAAGAAACAAAGACCTCAGTTATTATGGAAGTGTATGCTCTTAATCCTAATATAATAACAAGCACATATATTTGATATTTATTTCTTTAATTTATCAATGGGTGAGATTTAGTTTGATAAATCAATAAGCCCGATAAGTTGGAAATGGTATCACTTATAGTGTGTGTTGTTGATTATAAAAGGAAACTGTGTCCTAGAGATACTAGGTTGATAATGTCCTCAAGAGGAGCTCATAAGGATTGTCATGTTAAACCCTGCAGGTGGACTTAGTCCGACATGATAATAAGGTTGAGTGGTACTACTCTTGGACTAAGATATTAATTAAATGAGTTGTCAGTAACTCACTTAATTAGTGGACATTCGATATCTTAAACACAGGGAGACTAACACACTCATAATAAGAAGGAGCCCAAAAAAATGTAATTTGGGATTGGTGCGGTAGTTCAATAATAGTTCTCTAGTGGAATGAATTATTATTGATAAAATTAAGTTGTGTGTTCGGGGCGAACACGGGATGCTTAATTTTATCGGGAGACCAAAACTAATTCCTCCTCTCGGTCCCTATCGTAGCCTCTTATTTATAGAGTACTATACCCACCTATACCCACCTTCATACCCATGAGAAAGGGGCCGGCCAAGCTAGCTTGTGGTTCAAGCTAGGGCCGGCCAAGCCTTGGTTCATGGGTGGCCGACCCTAGCTTGAACCCAAGCTTAGGTGGCCGGCTCCCATTAAATTAAAAAGAATTTTAATTTTAATTTTTATTATGTGGAAGATATAATTTATTACAGAGAATTAAAATTAAAATATCTCTCTTTAAAAAGATCTACAAAAAGATTAAAAGAAAGAGATTAGATCTCTTTCCTTATTTGTAGATTGGAAAGATATTTTATTTTTTGTCTCTGGAAAATTATTCACATGTTGAAAATTAAAATTATAGAAATTTCTTTTTATCAACCATGAAAGGATTTTAAAAGGAAATTTTATTTTTTAAAATTTCCAAAGACAAAAAAGGAAGTTTTAATTGTTGATTAAAATTATCCTATTTGCCCTACATGAGGTGGCCGGCCACATACAAATAATTAGGAAAATTTATTTAATTTTTTATTAATTAATTGTTGTCAAGGAAAGTTAAGGAAATTTTATTATAAATAAATTTCCTTATTTGCCAAAGCCAAGGAATATAAAAGAAGGGGTAGGGGTGCCTTCATGGTGTACAACCTCTATTATTTTTCTCCCTCTTTTCCTTGGTGTGGTGGTCGGCCCTTCCCTTTCTCTCTTCTCCTCTTGTTGGCCGAAACCTATCTTCTTGGTGGAGCTTTTGTTTGTGGCCGGATCAAGGAAGGAGAAGAAGGAGAGAAAGCAAGTCTCATCTCTAGCATCCCTTGGAGCATTGGTGGTGGCCGAAATTATTCATCCTTGAAGAATATTATTGTGGCCGGCCATCCTCTTCCTTTCTTCCTCTTTTGTGGTGGCTGAAACTTATCTCTTGCTTGGAGTTCTTGTGGTGGCTGGATACTACTTGGAGAAGAAGAAGAAGAAGGAGAGAAAGCTTGTATCCCTTGGAGCTTGGTTGGTGTTTTGTTCTTTGTCCTTGGTGAAGCTTCTTTGTGTTGGCCGAACCTAGTTAGGAGAAGAAGAAGGTGCTTGGTGGTTTCTCATCTCGGAAGATCGTTGCCCACACAACGTCCGAGGTTAAAAGAGGAATACGGTAGAAGATCAAGAGGTTTTTCTACAAGGTATAACTAGTAATTTTTCTTTCCGCATCATACTAGTTATTTATGGAAATAATACCAAATACAAGAGGATTACGATTCTAGAATTTCGAATATGTTTTTCGATGTTGTGTTCTTTTGTTTTTTCTTTTCCTTGTGATTTGATTGTTCTTTTCGGTTAACCTAAAGTTATTTTAGGAAATTAAATATTAGCGTTCTATAAAAGGTTTTGTCTAGTCGGTGGTAGTTGCTCCCATATCCAAGAACGCCGTGTGCCTCGCCACGTCAGTACTGGGAACCAATTATGGAAATTAATATTTAATGGAATTAATAACTTAAGGTGATTTGGGTCGAACGTGTTAAGTTCCGCAGGAGATCCAAGTCAAAACCTAAAAGAACAAATAGATTAAGTTTTGGATCAAACGTGTTAAGTTCCGCAAGCGATCCAAAATTTAATTTAAAAGACACATGGTAGCTAGGAAAAGGTTCAGACCTTTGTACAAATTTTTTGTACAGTGGAACCTCTAGGTTTTCCGAGTAGCAACCAACATGTTTTTTCTCGTAATTGAGGGAGATCATTGTGGGAAGGAGGAAGAATAGCTTTCAAAGCTTCTATTTGGGCCCTTAATTTACTATTATTCCTTTCGATAGCAATGAGCAGCTAGTCTAAATGAAGACTTGAGGCAAGGAACTAAACAAAATAATAATGCGGTTAGAGGAAGTGATAAGAAGTTAATAACATATAATTAAAAACACTTACAACTATAGCTTGACGACTGTGACTCCACGTTGTGCGACAAATCGAATCATGTAAGGGTTGGTGATGCCTCGTCGTGCGCCTCCAACATTTTCTTACCGTCGAAAAGCAAATCATAATCAAGGAAGTTCTAGAAAAAGTGTGCAGTTTACCAAGTGTAATAAAGAAAGATGGAAGAAGAATAAGGAAAAAATAAAAACTCATGTATAGTCAGTCAGTTGACACCTCCTTCGACTAGACTTGGAGGGAAGGCTAGTGATATGGGTTAGGTCTAGTGGGTCCCTGATAAAAAGGAGATAGTAGAGTTAAGATAGGCCAATATTGGTTGGGATAATACCTTAAGAAAGATAGGCCAATATTGGTCGAGATAATACCTTAAGAAAGATAGGCCAATATCGATCAGGATAATACATTAAGAAAGATAGGCCAATATTGGTCGGGATAATACCATAAGAAAGATAGGCCAATATTGGTCGAGATAATACCATTAAGAAAGATAGGACAATATTGGTTGGGATAATACATTAAGAAAGATAGGCCAATATTGGTCGGGATAATACCTCAAGAAAGATAGGTCAATATTGGTCGAGATAATACCATTAAGAAAGATAGGCCAATATTGGTCGGGATATGATACGAACCCCACCAAAAAATGTGATGGAACCTGAAAAAAGGTTGATAGAACCCCAAGAACTAAACGACAAGAGTGTGATCCTTGACCCGTAACCAAGAATTGGCACGAACCAAGCCTACGAAGGAAAGAAACGCCACACCTAGGGGTGATAAGTTTTGATGGGTTGAACGCCACGAGAGTAGACTCGATAAGTTCAGCAAGTTCTTTCAAGAACTAAGAGAGCACACAATCTCACCAAAAACTAATTTGCTTCGTACTAAGATGTCCCTCCCTTATATAATGGGAGTGAACAAGGAAAAATACAAGATAAGTACATGCACAATTGGAGTCCCAATGTTGCATGCCTCATGCAAGTTATCTAGAAACCCAAAACAAAATAAATGCATGCATAATTAGAGTCCCAAGTTGCATGCTTCATTAAACAATCTAAAATATTTAAGTCTCCATGCATGAACGAATTCCCATGCATTGCATGCTTATTAGCGTTCTTCCGTTAAGCGCGGCCAATCATGGATGGTTATGCCCGATAACGTGGATTAGGCCACGACTAGCAGTTGCGATTATCTTAGTTTTTCCTTGCTCATGGTCCTCCCAATATTTTTTGATTAGCCCATTTAGTGCTTCCTTGAAACGCTTTGCCCGTAGTCATGTAATTGGGCCTTCCGGAAGTGATAACTGATCTCTCCTATCTTCAGCCCTTGGGCATACATAATAATACATTAAGAAAGATAGACCAATATTGGTCGAGATAATACCTTAAGAAAGATAGGCCAATATTGGTCGAGATAATACCATTAATAAAGATAGGCCAATATTGGTCGAGATAATACCTTAAGAAAGATAGGATAATATTGGTCGAGATAATACCTTAAAAAAAATAGGCTAATATCGGTTGGGATAATACATTAAGAAAGATAGGCTAATATTGGTCGGGATAATACCTTAACAAAGATAGGCCAATATCGGTCTGGATAATACATTAAGAAATATAGGCCAATATTGGTCGGGATAATACCTTAAGATCGATAAATCAGGATTGTTTGAGTTAGCACATCTAGACATCGACTAGTATTAGTTGAGTGTATATGATCGCCTAGGTATGAAAAGATGCAGGATTTTATAGAATTTATAGTATATTACTGGGCAATTAGGATCTATATTGAACAATAGAAATAACCAGCCCGGACATAACTTAGGTTCAATCCTGTTCAATATAAATCATAACATAATATCGGGCTGTCTGTAACCTAATAAGAACAAAGTAGGCAAGTATGGACGATAAATATATCTCTATATAGCTTATAAGACAGGGCGCGAACAAATATCTTAAGAATATTCATAAATAGCTTAATGAAGATATTTGTAGTATGTGATTGTATAACAGGTTTGCTAATTTAGCAGGAAGAATGTTTCTAGACTTTTCTACAGGCACTAGGCAACAAAGAAGGTACATCTGGGGTATAATAAGATTCCTTAAAAGTTATTTTGTGCAAGTACGTGGCTTACGTCATCTCATAATAAACTCTAACAAACCGGGGTCCACTTCATGACTACGGAGGTTATATGAAGTGGTATAAAAAGGGGAATCCTCTCCGTTGGCCATGTAAGTTCACATCACTACTCACATTCATAACCCTCGTTTTCAACTACTGTTCATCTTCTTCTTCCTTTTTCCCTTTTCCCACACAAAGAGAGATCACTGACTTGAGCGTCGAAGGGCCTAGCCAAGGATTCCCAGCCCAGTCTTAGTTCAATGACGATAGTGTTGGTTGGTCTCTTGTGCGAAGGAAGCCTTGGAAGCTCCAGATTTGGGTTTTCTTCAGTCTGATTTCTTTCTTGCCATTGGAGCTTCGCACCAAAAGGACATTCCGAGACTTCATTCTCTTAGATCCGCTTTGGGTTTCTCAGATCAGTATTCAGTCAGGTATTACTCTTCATCAGTAGTAGGTTTTCTCCCAACTTTTCGTTTTGTCAAGCTTCTCAGACAGGATTACTAACCATCAAAAAATGTTCTTTTTGCACTAGTTAGATAGAGTTTCTTGGTTATATTGTTAGTGCTAAGGAGTAGCTAAGTTCGACACCATTACTTGCATTACCTAACTTTGCTAAAACTTTTGAAATTGAGGGTGAAGCATTAGGAATAGGTATTGGAGTTGTGCTAATACAAGAAGGTCTACCCCTTGCTTATTTTAGAGAGAAACTCAGCAGAGCAGCTTTGAACTATCCAACTTATGACAAGGAGATGTATGCATTGGTGGGGGCTTTAGAGACTTGGCAGCATTACTTGTGGCCCAAAGAATTTGTTATTCACATTGATCATGAATCGTTGAAGCATTTGAAGAGCCAAAGTAAGTTGAATAGGCATCATGCAAAATGGGTAGAATTCATTGAATCATTCCCTTATGTGATCAAATATATAAACAAGGTATGGAAAATATTGTTGTCGATGCTTTGTCTCGAAGGTATACTTGATCTCTACTTTAAACACTAAATTGTTAGGATTTGAATACATTAAAGATCTATATTCTAATGATTCTGATTTTGGAAATGTGTTTGAAGTTTGTGAACAAGCTACTTTTGGGATGTTTTATAGGCATGAGGGGTTTCTTTTTAGAGTGAATAGGTTGTGTGTGTCTAATTGTTCATTAAGGGAATTATTAATCCAAGAATCTCATGGTGGGGGACTAATGTGACATTTTGGAGTAAGAAAAACTCTAGAAGTATTGCTAGAGCATTTCTTTTGGCCACACATGAAACAAGATGTAGTTAAATTTTGTGAGAAGTGTATTACATGTAGGCAAGCAAAATCTAGATCTTTACCTCATGGACTGTATACACCTTTACCAATTCCTAGTGAACCTTGGGTTGATATTTCCACAGAATTTGTTTTAGGTCAACCAAGGTCCAAACGAGGTATGGATTCTATTTTTATAGTTGTGGACAGATTTTCTAAAATGGCTCATTTTATTCCTTGTAGGAAAACAGATGATGCTAACCATATTGCTGATCTATTTTTTAGGGAGATCGTGCGGCTTCATGGAGTACCGAGGAGCATAATTTCAAATCGTGATGCAAAATTCCTAAGCTACTTTTGGAAGACACTATGGGAAAATTGGGAACAAAGCTTTTGTTTTCTACAACTTGTAATCCACAAACAGATGAACAAACCGAGGTACTAAATCAAACTTTATCTACTTTATTAAGAGCTATCATTCAAAAGAATTTAAAAGGTTGGTGATAAACATGCTTTCATTGCATTATTTTGATTCATATATGCATGGTTTGATGTTGATTTCATAGGTTAAAATCATGGTTACATCACATTTTGAGCATTGTGTGTATTTTTGGACTTAATTACAAATTACTTTATTTTTTATATTATTTGATGCTAATATTTGATTCTTATTTTGTAGGCATAAAGGATCTTGGATTTGAATCTATTTGGACCGAAATTGGGCTCGAATCGGAGTTTAAACGAGAAGATCAAGCTTTGAAGCATTATGGGTCGTTTATCAAGAATAGGAGAGATCTGTACCATCCGTTGAAGATCTGGCCGATCCATCCTAAGGGGGAGCAGATCTGAGCCATTGATGAAGATCCAGAAATTTTGATCCAGATCTGAGTTCATCTAGCCATTGATCAAGCTAGATTAATCTGGGCCGTTTACTGAAGATCGGCAGATCTGGGCCATCCAGTGATGATCTGATCGACCTGACCTACGGGAGGGTAGATCCATACCCTAGATCAACAACAGTACCTTCGGATCGGATTTTGGATGACTTTTCACCATTGATTTAGCCCGGAATCATCTCAACCGTCCATTCCAAATCCAGATCTGATTTAAATAAGAAGCTACAGTATCCAGCCTCTCCGTCGATTCTCCTGTGCTTCGCGTCGTGGCGTTTCCAGTGAGATTTCGACCACCATCTCCTCTTCCAGATCCATTTTTCCGTCGATTTCATCGGCGACGATGCCCTCAGTTGCTTGCGACCAGCTTCCGGCCATCTGAGCTCATTCAATGGTGGTCTAGCGGCGAGAATTCTGCTCCGCAAACCTCTGCATCTGCCGCTACCGATTGTGAGGTGTTCCTCCAATCGGTGGTTCCGTTTTCCATCCGAGAGCTTTGGCGGTGTTCCTCCATTACTCCTGGACCGTTCCCGACGACAATCCATCCACCATCAGCTCCATTTCAGATCTAAGGTTGCAGTCGCAAATTTACAGATTTCCAGAGTTGGGCAGCTCCGATCTTCATCAGCTTCGTTTGGAGTGGTCTCCGATGGTGCTGGTAAAGGTTGAGCTGAGTGTAGCTACTGAGATTGTCTTTTCCGATTACAGTTGGAGTGTTCTCCGTTGTTTCCTTGTGTGACGGCAAGGAGAAGTTGCCGTGAGAAGATTGGTTTGGAGTTGAGATGGTTTAGGGTTTCTTTTATGCATTCTTTTTATTGTTGGTAGATTTATTTGGATTCAGTAATCATAGTTTTCTTTTAGCTTAATTGTTTTAATTCAAATGTTTGGAGTAATTTAGTTTCAATTGATTTTAAAGTTGTTATTAATCTTGCGTAGCTTAGGGTTAAGTATTAGTGAGTAATTTAGTTTTCTGTAGTTTAATTAGCTTTAATTTCAGCTGTAGTGTAGTTTCTTATTTGCTTGGATTTCATTTGTTAGATTTAAATTCAAGCTTAAATCCCCCCATTCCATTTTTATATCGAAAACCCCAAAAATATGAATAATAAGACAATCCTAAATTACATTCTACCGTTGGTTCCTCAGGATCGATCCTGGGCTCGTTACTACAACATTATCATTTAGTTAAGGGGTTCAGTGGAAAATACATTTGTACAATTTGATTAGCGGATGTGGCAGATTCGATACACCAAATTTTGGCGCCGTTGCCAGGGAAGTTATATACATTGTAGTAATTTTAGGATTGTTGTTTTGATTGCTTTCATGATTATATATTCATGTGTTGATTTTATTTGTTCCTGAGTCTTCTGATTTTATTTGCTAGTGTTTCAGTGTAAGAACAGGAAATTCATGTGACCATGGATCCATATCATCAGTATTTTGGAGATGGGATGGAGAATTATTTTTATCAGCCTCAGACTCAGTTCTATCAGTCTTATCTACCTATGGAGCAGCGGAATAGGTATGAGGATTCACAAGAACAAATTGAAGAATCAATGTGGAAATGCAATGAAGTTATGCAACAAATGAGAGAGCATCAAGAGCAACAATTTGCAAGGATATAGAATATTCAGAGTCAGTTAGATCAGATTGCATCATCCATTAATCAGTTACAAGCACATAACTCCAGTGGAGAGATGGAGAGTAGTGATTTTGTCAGGCCTGACCCTATTCCCATTTATTCACAAGATTTATCTAATTTTATTTGTGATGATGATGTAGTTGTTCATATTTTTGATTCTACTGATAGTGTTGCTTTAGATGTTGTTGAAGATGCAGGTATTGTTGCAGAAGATGATATAAGTGTAGGGGAGTGCTTACTGGAAGCATTACCTCAAGAATCACCAAGGATAGAAGATGTAAGTGTAGGGACTTGTGCTATGGAGCCAAGCACCCAAGAATCACTACATGAAGTTGAACATTCGCCAGAACTGGAGTCTGAGCATTTATTTGAGAAGAAAGAGGTAACAAACACCACTCCAGGTACTTCTCAAGATGACAAGGTGAGTATTTTGTGTAATTTTTCAGAGAATTTTATTGAGGTACAAATTATTGAATTTATTAGATGTGATGCATTTCTTGATATATCTTTTACCCACACTAATTTTCTCCTATTTTCTTTTTATCCCATATGCGTATGGGAGGTGTTTTGCTTTATTGATTATGTAGGAGAAATTAAGCTTCCGGAGTGGGTGCTTAAACTGAACCGACTTAGACCTCAAGAAAGAATTTTGAAAGGAAAAATGAGTAATAAGAAGAATTTGAGTGGAACTACGATTACTCCACTTCCGGGGTGGCTACTACTTCTAAACCTTCTTCAACCACCGGGAATTAAAGGGGAGTTGGTTCCAATCTTGCTTGCTCTTGCATTTTATTTCGTGCTTTGAGTTTAATAAATTCTTTATACATTTCTTTAGTTTCATACTTTGCAATTTTGCATTTTATTTTCATACTTTGCATTTAGTTAAGTACATAGCATTTCATTTGAATAAAAGCCACCATGGGAATTTCCTAAGTAATATTTGTAAGATGGTAAAAGTTGTTTTAAATTTGGCCATCAATTTTAGGTCATTTAAAATGATTGGATGCTTTTCTTGCATGATATTAGTTAATTTGGTGGTGGATTCCAATGTGAACAATTAAGCTTAATTGCATGAATATTTCCTAGAGAGGACCACTTAAAGCCTAAACTCTATTATTTTCTTTGTGTGGCATGCACTCATAGCAATTAAACTCTAGAACTTGCTTAGTTTCTTTTCAAAGTCACAATAGCATTTGTGTGCATGGAAATGAAGGATTGTTTTCATTCTTGATCCCTCATAAATTCCAATTTCTTTCCTCACAATTTTCTTTATACATTCTCATCTAGCATTCTAATTCTTAATTCTCTTTGCTTGTCATATTTCTTTTATTTCGTTGAGAGTTTTGGATTAATTACTTGATGAGTTAGCTTGATTAAGATGACAAGGTTCTAAGTGTGGGGGAAGATTTTGGACAAAATTTGAGGACTTGAAGGAATTTTTGATGGCTTCATGAGGGTTGCTTTTTGACTTTCGGGAATGAAATGGAAGTGACAAGAGTCCTTCATCTCTATGATTTGCTAAAAGTGATAATTCAATGATGTACAGAAATCCCTTCATCTCTTTGATTTATCTTCGTGCCAATTAAAAGGTTGTTTGCAAGTTATTAGAGGAAAGCTGAAGCTAAATGCTGAACTTGATTTGTGCCAACTTCTTTTACAAACTCTCTGAACAGTGTCAAGTAAATGAAGAAAACCTGAAAATCACAGCAACAAAAGCTTACTGCTGTTTTTGAGTAGAAACTCCTTCAATTGAAGTTCATAACGATTCATTGTTATTTGTTATGTATCCTTATGTGGTGATGCTGCCCAGGATGTGTTAGACAATGAAATCAGGGGGTGTTGGAATTGGAAATGCAGAGATATGGAAGAGAGCTATAAGACAAGAAATGTGCAGGAAGCTGTTTGAAAATGCAGAAAAAATGTGCCAAGATCTTGTTTCAGGAATGTGAATGGTTGTAATAAGGGACAAGTGCATTTTTCAAGATGTTTAGGAGAGCTGGAAAGTCTGTAAACGCAACAGAATACAGAATAAAAATGTGCCAAGTCTGATGAAGATTTCTGATCAGCAAAGAATTTAAGTGAAGACCCTACTTTTGCTGCTAATGAAAAAGCTGTGTTTTGTGTAACTAGTGCATGGTGCAAGGGAATAAAATTCAGAAACAGCCTAGTTCAGTTGTAGTTTCTGTTTTCAGTCCTGCAAATCAGTGACAAATTGATACAAAATTCCAGAATTGAAGAGAAAATGAAATCTGCATCTTGCTGCACAAGTGGAGTTTAAAAAGTTTACAAGACTTTTAGTAAAGAAATTTGATACCAAACAGGGAAACAAAGCAAGCAACTGAAGGCTGTTTTTGGGTATATTATTCTAGTTGTTTAGTGATCCTCATTCAAGGATTACAAATTAAGCTTTAGAAGGAGATCTTGTTGGTTGCTACTCGGAAAGCCTAGAGGTTCCACTGTACAAAAATTTTGTACAAAGGTCTGAACCTTTTCCTAGCTACCATGTGTTCTTTTAAATTAAATTTTGGATCGCCTGCGGAACTTAACACGTTTGATCGAAAACTTAATCTATTTGTTATTTTAGGTTTTGACTTGGATCTCCTGCGAAACTTAACACGTTCGACCCAAATCACCTAAAGTTATTAATTCCATTAAATATTAATTTCCATAATCGGTTCCCAGTACTGACGTGGCGAGGCACATGGCCTTCTTGGATATGGGAGCAACCACCACCGACTAGACAAAACCTTTTATAGAAAGCTAATATTTAATTTCCTAAAATAACTTTAGGTTAACCGAAAAGAACAATCAAATCACAAGGAAAAGAAAAAACAAAGAACACAACATCGAAAAATATATTCGAAATTCTAGAATCGTAAGTATCTTGTATTTGGTATTATTTCCAAAAATAACTAGTATGATGCGAAAAGAAAAATTACTAGTTAGACCTTTTAGAAAGACCACTTGATCTTCTACCGTATTCCTCTTCTAACCTCAGACGTTGTGTGGGCAACGATCTTCCGAGATGAGAAACCACCAATCACCTTCTTCTCCTCCTAGCTAGGTTCGGCCACAAAAGGTTAACCAAGGATGAAGAACAAAACACCAACCAAGCTCCAAGAGATGCTAGCTTTCTCTCCTTCTTCTTCTTCTTCTTCTCCAAGTAGTATCCGACCGCCACAAGAGCTCCAAGCCTTTAAGAGTTTCGGCCACCACAAAGAGGAAGAGAGAAAGAGGATTGCCGGCCACTCCAAGCAATAAAAGAGGGAGAGAAATAATAGAGGTTGTCTCATGAAGGCACCCTCACCCCTTCTTTTATATTCAATTGCCTAGGAAAATTAGGAAATTTAATTACAATAAAATTTCCTTACTTCCCTTGACATGATTTAATTGAGAAAAATAAAATAAAATTTCCCCAATTAATCTCTAATGGTCGGCCACATTAAAAGAGATAAATTAGACAAGTTTTAATCAACAATTAAAACTTCCTAATTTGTTTCCGGAAATTTTAAAAAATTAAAATTTCTTTAAAAATCTCTTCATGGTTAATAAAAGGAAATTTTTATAATTTTAATTTTCAACATTTGAATAATTTTTCAGAGAGAAAAAATAAAATAACTTTCCAAACTACAAATAAGGAAAGAGATCTAATCTCTTTCTTTTAATCTTTTGTAGATCTTTTAAAGAGAGATATTTTAATTTTAATTTCTTGTAATAAATTATATCTTCCACATAATAAAAATAAAAATTAAAATTCTTTTAAATTTAATGGGGGTCCGCCACCTAAGCTTGAGTTCAAGCTAGGGCCGACCACCCATGAATCAAGGCTTGGCCGGCCCTAGCTTGAACCACAAGCTAGCTTGGCCGACCCCCTTCTCATGGGTATGAAGGTGGGTATAGGTGGGTATAGTACTCTATAAATAAGAGGCTACGATAGGGACCGAGAGGAGGAATTAGTTTTGGTCTCCCGATAAAATTAAGCATCCCGTGTTCGCCCCGAACACACAACTTAATTTTATCAATAATAATTCATTCCACTAGAGAACTATTATTGAACTACCGCACCAATTCCAAATTACATTTTTGGGCTCCTTCTTATTATGAGTGTGTTAGTCTCCCTGTGTTTAAGATATCGAATGTCCACTAATTAAGTGAGTTACTGACAACTCATTTAATTAATATCTTAGTCCAAGAGTAGTACCACTCAACCTTATCATCATGTCGGACTAAGTCCACCTGCAGGGTTTAACATGACAATTCTTATGAGCTCCTCTTGAGGACATTATCAACCTAGTATCTCTAGGACAAAGTTTTCTTCTATAATCAACAACACACACTATAAGTGATACCATTTCCCAACTTATCAGGCTTATTGATTCATCGAACTAAATCTCACCCATTGATAAATTAAAGAAATAAATATCAAATATATGTGCTTGTTATTATATTAGGATTAAGAGCACACACTTCCATAATAACCGAGGTCTTTGTTTCTTTATAAAGTCAGTATAAAAGAAACGACCTCAAATGGTCCTACTCAATACACTCTAAGTGTACTAGTGTAATTATATAGTCAAGATAAACTAATTCCTAATTACACTACGACCTTCCAATGGTTTGTTCCTTTCCATTTTGGTCTTGAGCTACTGTTTATAATTTATAAGGTACTTATAACATCATCTTCTATATGTGACACCACATACTATGTTATCTACAATATAAATTAATTGAACAACTACAAAAAAATGTAGATAAATTGACCAAATGCGATTCTTTATTTAACCTAAATGTTTACAAAAGCTTAGGCTTTCTGTATACACTCCAACAATCTCTCACTTATACTAATGACTAAGCTGCCATATCTTCTACCATACATCTGATTCCCATTCCCTCCACATGCCAATCAAAAGCTTTCGACGGAAGGGCCTTAGTGAAAGGATCTGCCAGGTTTTCCGCTGATGCAATTTTGGCGATGACAACTTCTCCTCGCTTCACGATATCTCGTATCAGGTGGTACTTGCGCTCTATATGTTTACATGCCTTATGAGCTCGTGGTTCCTTCGAGTTTGCAACTGCACCGCTATTATCACAATAAATTGTGATAATTTTGGGCAAACCAGGAATCACATCTAAGTCCATTAGAAAGTTCCTGAGCCATACTGCTTCTTTAGCTGCCTCAGAGGCTGCTACATACTCAGCTTCCATCGTTGAGTCCGATACGCATTTTCTCTTAACACTCCTCCATGAAATGGCTCCACCTCCTAAAGTAAACACATAGCCTGATGTAGACTTACTATTGTCCCTATCTGATTGGAAATCTGAATCCGTGTAACCCATAGGGAGCAAATCGTCTTCTTGGTAAATTAGCATATAATCTCTAGTCCTTCTCAGGTACTTTAATATATGCTTTACCGCAGTCCAATGTCTTTGTCCAGGGTTACTCTGATATCTGCTGACCATGCCCCCGGTAAAACAAATATCAGGTCTCGTACATAGCATTGCATACATAAGGCTTCCTACAGCCGAAGCATAAGGAACTGCTTTCATGTCTTCTATCTCCTTTGATGTCTTCGGAGACATTTCTTTAGATAGAGCTATTCCATGCCTAAAAGATAAGAAACCTTTCTTGGAATCCTGCATACTAAAACGAGCAAGGATTGTATCTATATATGAAGCTTGGGACAGATACAACATTCTTTTCTTGCGATCCCTTATCACTTTGATCCCAAGAATGTGTGCACACTCTCCTAAGTCCTTCATATCAAATTGTTTGGACAACTATACCCTTACGTCTGATAATAACTTGACATTGTTGCCAATTAACAAAATATCATCTACGTATAGTACAAGAAATACCACCACGTTTCCGTTACACTTCTTGTATACACAAGACTCATCCGGACACTGAATAAATCCATACGACTGGATTACTTCATTAAACCGGATGTTCCAAGACCTTGAAGCTTGCTTCAGTCCATAAATGGACTGATTGAGCGTGCACACTAGATGCTCTTTGCCTTTTTCAATGAACCCTTCTGGTTGCTTCATATGGATGTTCTCTTCAAGACTTCCATTAAGGAAAGCTGTCTTGACATCCATTTGCCAAATCTCATAATCCATATGAGCAGCAATGGATAAGAGTATCCGGATAGACTTAAGCATGGCTACCGGTGAAAAGGATTCCTCATAATCGATTCCCTCTTTCTGAGTGTACCCTTTCGCAACAAGCCTAGCTTTGAAGGTTTCTACCTTCCCGTCTGTCCCTCTTTTCCTTTTATAGATCCACTTGCATCCAACGGCTTTTACACCATCAGGTGGTTCTACAAGCTCCCAGACCTTATTAGAGTACATAGACTCTATTTCAGAATTCATTGCCTTTTGCCAAGATGTTGCATCTATATCTTGGAGTGCTTCGTCATATGTTCGTGGATCAGGTTCATGTTTACCCGGGATCAAGTCCGAAGACTCTCCCAAAAACATGAATCTTTCAGGCTGCCTTACAACCCTCCCACTACAACGAGGCACTGTCTGTGGTTGTGTATCATGTGTGACACGTGTTGCAGTCTCTTGTGGTACTTCATCTTGTACTGTTGGTACTGAAGTAGACGTGTCCTCTCTAAGTTCTTCTAAAACAACTTTGCTACTGGGCTTGTGATCCATTATATAGTCTTCTTCTAAAAACTGGGCATTGGTGCTAACAATGACCTTCTGGTCTTTAGGACTATAAAATAAACCACCTTTCGTTCCTTTGGGATATCCTACAAACACGCGAACTTCTGTACGGGATTCTAACTTATCAGCATCTGGTTTCAGCACATGTGCTGGACTACCCCAAATTCGAATATGTCTTAGACTAGGTTTTTGCCCATTCCACAATTCTATGGGAGTAGAAGAAACTGATTTAGAAGGTACTAAGTTCAGAACATACACTGCTGTTTCCAGAGCATATCCCCAAAACGAATTTGGTAATTCTGAATAACTCATCATCGATCTAACCATCTCCATAAGAGTCATATTCCTTCGTTCTGCCACACCATTCTGTTGGCGTGTACCAGGTGCGGACAGTTGGGATTGAATCCCGGCCTCTGATAAGTAATTCCTAAACTCTCCTAAGAGGTATTCGCCACCACGATCTGACCATAGTGTCTTGATACTTTTACCTAGTCGTTTCTCCACATCAGCCTTGTATTCTTTGAACTTATCAAAGCACTCGGACTTGCGGCGCATTAGGTAAATGTATCCATATCTTGAATAATCGTCTATGAAAGAGACAAAATATTCAAAACCTTCTCTTGCCTGGATAGACATAGGACCACACAAATCAGAGTGAACCAACTCTAACACTTTTTTGGCTCTATACCCCTTGGCCTTGAACGACCTCTTGGTAATTTTACCTTCCAAGCAGGATTCACAAGTTGGAAAATTTTCCAACTCTAATGAACCCAAAAGTCCATCGGCTATAAGCCTCTGAATCCTACTTAAGTTAATATGACCAAGCCTTAGATGCCAAAGATATGCTTGGTTCATTTCCGAAGGTTCTTTTCTTTTATTTGAGTTAGAAGATGAGTTATAAATTTCCATGTTTTGCTTTGTGGAAGAAATTGGATTTAAAGTATACAAATTGCCAACTAATGTACCAGAACAGATAATCACTTTATTTAACTACATCGTTACTGAAAGAAACTGAATATCCATCTAAAAATAGTTTAGAAACTGAAATTAAATTCTTTCAAAAACTGGGTATATAAACACAATTTCTTAAAACCAAATTCCTATTTCTACTAAAAGATAAGTAGGCGTCTCCCACTGCAACAGCTGCCACCTTAGTAGCATTGCCCATGTAGACAGTAATTTCTCCTTCAGATAGTCGTCGGGTTTCCTGTAACCCCTGCAAGGAATTGCAGACATGATCAGTGGCTCCCGTATCTACACACCAGGTGCTGGTAGATAACACCGCTAAACATGTTTCAACAACTAGAGCATGAGATATACCTTTGTTTTGGTTCCTACGAGGACAGTCCGCCTTCCAATGTCCTGGCTGCTTGCAGATGAAGCACTTGCCCTTCGACTTCTTCACTCCAGCTTTAAATCCCGTACTCTGAGACTTATTCACTTTCTTTCCTGAACCGACTTGTTTCTTCTTCTTCTTTCCTCTCGGCTTAGAAGTAGAACCATTTTCAGCATAGTGAATTTGAGCATTGTGATGAAATAATCCTTCTGCTGCCTGAAGTTCTGTCAGTAGTTCCGCCAATGAATATACCCTTTTATTCATTTTATAATTCAGGCGGAATTGCTCAAAACTTCTAGGTAGTGTTTGGAGGATCATATCGATCTGGGTTTCCCCATCAATTTCTCCTCCAAGGATCTGTATCTTGTTCAGATAAGCCATCATCTTTAGGATATGATCCCTTACAGGAGTACCCTCTTGCATGGTGGCTGTCATTATCTTTCTCATGGCTTCTTGCCTAGAAGCCCTATCCCGATGACCAAAGAGTTTCTTGAGATTGTTCATAATATCATAGGCTGCTGGTAAATCTTGATGCTGATGTTGCAATACATTTGACATTGAAGCCAAAATGTAACACCGCGCCATCTCATCTGCTTGTACCCATTTCCTATGATATTCAATCTCCTCTTGGGTAGATTCACCAGTAGGTGCTTCAGGGCACTGCTTAGTCAATACAAATTTATAGTTTTCAGCAGTCAGAACAATGTCCAGGTTTCTTTTCCAATCTATGTAATTAGGTCCAGTAAGTCTATTCTGTTGAAGTATGATGGACAGTGGGTTGAAATTCATCCTAAGAATCACAAATAACTTTTAGTCAGAACTCTAAATTTAGAATAATATTGATTCCTCAAACAATACTATTTTAAATTAACCAACACCTCATAACACCTTGAATTTTGTATGCCACGTTAGTGTGGACGTATACAAATTCAACATTTGTAAAGGAGGGTTTTAACACATTAATTTTATTATCTTGTCAACCTAACTTTTTGACAAATAAAATTAATAGTTGGCATCATTTGGTCACACAAATAATAGCAGTGACTCCGATGGAGAGGATACTATTAGATGTGTCTAAGTGTATACCATTACTTGACACTAAGTCCATTAATAGGATTATGCCCCTTCCGTTGGGGAAGATCACACGCTCTTAATTAACTTCCTATAGTCATCCAATAATGGAAGTTTGTTCTAGTGATCTACAAACAAGCTCATCCGTTATGGAGGAAGGCACTTAGAGCCAACGCGCAAGCTTGTTTGCATCACTTACAAACCAGTAATGGAGACCATGGGATTTACTTAAAAATCCCTCTCCCACTTAGTTATTTATAAATGAGGAATTTTAACTATGCTAGCCTACTAAACTTGTAAACTAACATGCATACACAGCACAATATAAAAGTAATAAATAGAAAATCTAATTTTCAACTATTATGGCTTTTATCTCTAGTTGTCCTCCGTGCGTTGTCATCCCAAGCTACTGTCATATTTGGCCACCGCCACCGGGTCTAGCTATCGCATCCATCTTGCTCCTAGTTCCGCTGCGCCTCTGGTCCTTAGAAAGTTCCACACTTTGCAAGATTTGATCCGCGACATAAATAGAATTTTACATTTTTGATCGTATATTCCATAAAAGGAATGTACATGTATCTAGATCAAAAATAAAATCCTAATAAAACTAAATACAGCTCCTGCTGTATTTTAATACAATCATGCACACACATATAAATGCCCTTGACATGTCCAAGGGTCCAATCACAAACATAATAACTAAAAGCCATAATAGTTTGATCCTGCATCCACAAAGTTACCACATCCTACTATTAACCTACCTAAATTATGTATGACATGTGCATAATTAAACTAATACCAAATACACAGAGGCAAAACCCTAGCTCTGATACCAATTGTTGGTTGCTACTCGGAAAGCCTAGAGGTTCCACTGTACAAAAATTTTGTACAAAGGTCTGAACCTTTTCCTAGCTACCATGTGTTCTTTTAAATTAAATTTTGGATCGCCTCCGGAACTTAACACATTTGATCCAAAACTTAATCTATTTGTTCTTTTAGGTTTTGACTTGGATCTCCTGTGAAACTTAACACGTTCGACCCAAATCACCTTAAGTTATTAATTCGATTAAATATTAATTTCCATAATCGGTTCCCAATATTGACGTGGCGAGGCACATGACCTTCTTGGATATGGGAGCAACCACCACCGACTAGACAAAACTTTTTATAGAAAGCTAATATTTAATTTCCTAAAATAACTTTAGGTTAACCGAAAAGAACAATCAAATCACAAGGAAAAGAAAAAACAAAAGAACACAACATCGAAAAATATATTCGAAATTCTAGAATCGTAAGCCTATTGTATTTGGTATTATTTCCAAAAATAACTAGTATGATGCGGAAAGAAAAATTACTAGTTAGACCTTTTAGAAAGACCACTTGATCTTCTACCGTATTCCTCTTCTAACCTCGGACGTTGTGTGGGCAACGATCTTCCGAGATGAGAAACCACCAACCACCTTCTTCTCCTCATAGCTAGGTTCGGCCACAAAAGGTTAACCAAGGATGAAGAACAAAACACCAACTAAGGTCCAAGAGATGCTAGCTTTCTCTCCTTCTTCTTCTTCTCCAAGTAGTATCCGGCCACCACAAGAGCTCCAAGCCTTTGAGAGTTTCGGCCACCACAAAGAGGAAGAGAGGAAGAGGATGGCCGGCCACTCCAAGGAATAAAAGAGGGAGAGAAATAATAGAGGTTGTCTCATGAAGGCACCCTCACCCCTTCTTTTATATTCCTTGGCCTAGGCAAATTAGGAAATTTAATTACAATAAAATTTCCTTAATTCCCTTGACATGATTTAATTGAGAAAAATAAAATAAAATTTCCTCAATTAATCTCTAATGGCCGGCCACATTAAAAGAGATAAATTAGACAAGTTTTAATCAACAATTAAAACTTCCTAATTTGTTTTCAGAAATTTTAAAAAATTAAAATTTCTTTAAAAATATCTTCATGGTTAATAAAAGGAAATTTCTATAATTTTAGTTTTCAACATGTGAATAATTTTTCAGAGAGAAAAAATAAAATATCTTTCCAATCTACAAATAAGGAACGAGATCTAATCTCTTTCTTTTAATCTTTTGTAGATCTTTTAAAGAGAGATATTTTAATTATAATTCCCTGTAATAAATTATATCTTCCACATAATAAAAATTAAAATTAAAATTCTTTTAAATTTAATTGGGGCCGGCCACCTAAGCTTGAGTTCAAGCTAGGGCCGGCCACCCATGAATCAAGGCTTGGCCGACCCTAGCTTGAACCACAAGCTAGCTTGGTCGACCCCCTTCTCATGGGTATGAAGGTGGGTATAGTACTCTATAAATAAGAGGCTACGATAGGGACCGAGAGGAGGAATTGGTTTTTGTCTCTCGATAAAATTAAGCATCCCGTGTTCGCCCCGAACACACAACTTAATTTTAACAATAATAATTCATTCCACTAGAGAACTATTATTGAACTACCGCACCAATCCCAAATTACATTTTTGGGTTCCTTCTTATTATGAGTGTGTTAGTCTCCCTATGTTTAAGATATCGAATGTCCACTAATTAAGTGAGTTACTGACAACTCATTTAATTAATATCTTAGTCCAAGAGTAGTACCACTCAACCTTATCATCATGTCGGACTAAGTCCACCTGCAGGGTTTAAAATGACAATCCTTATGAGCTCCTCTTGAGGACATTATCAACCTAGTATCTCTAGGACACATTTTCCTTCTATAATCAACAACACACACTATAAGTGATAACATTTCCCAACTTATCAGGCTTATTGATTCATCGAACTAAATCTCACCCATTGATAAATTAAAGAAATAAATATCAAATATATGTGCTTGTTATTATATTAGGATTAAGAGCACACACTTCCATAATAACCGAGGTCTTTGTTTCTTTATAAAGTCAGTATAAAAGAAACGACCTCAAATGGTCCTACTCAATATACTCTAACTGTACTAGTGTAATTATATAGTCAAGATAAACTAATTCCTAATTACACTACGACCTTCCAATGGTTTGTTCCTTTCCATTTTGGTCGTGAGCTACTGTTTATAATTTATAAGGTACTGATAACATCATCTTCTATATGTGACACCACATACTATGTTATCTACAATATAAATTAATTGAACAACTACAAACAAATGTAGATAAATTGACCAAATGTGATTCTTTATTTAACATAAATGTTTACAAAAGCTTAGGCTTTCAGTATACACTACAACAGATCTTTGCTGCAAAAACAAAAATTAACAGAGAGGCAGTAATCATGGAATTTCAGAATTCTGCAGAAATGAATTGGGCCCTTTTTGTGCCAATTTGGGAATTGAATTTAAAATGAGCTACATGGTGTCAAGCTGCTAGATCCCTGAAAAAGCGTGACCCAACTGTTGTTCAAGCATGGTTAAAATGATTATCTTATTTTTCTACAACTTGCATGATTTTTAGACTTTGAAATGAACACAAATCCAGAAATCTGGAAGTTCTAAATGTTGTTGTTAAATCTAGAAATAGTTGTTGAAGAGTAAAACTTTCTAATTTCTTGAATCTGATTGCATAATCTTATATGCTAAATATTTAATACAGTTTCTTGGTTAGTGGAAGGGCTCAAGTAAGTTTTGAGCTCAGTTAAATTGTTGAATAACTTGAGGTACATCTTAAGTTTAGGACATGTTTTGGGAAACCAGAAACTACAACCTGAATCTGGTTCATAATTCATGCTTCAAGGAATCAGATTCAAGGGAACTGCAGTTAAGAATTCATGCTTAAATTCCAGTCTGCAATTCTACAAACTTCTTGTATTTACAGTTTGTTAATCAGATTCAAGGAATTTATTATTGAAATCTGCAGTTTTGTGGAATCTACAATTGATGTATCAGTTGTTATAGGTTGTGTGCCAAGATTCAGTTTCAGACTTGAAGTTAGCGAGAAAGTAGTGTTAAGCCCTTGTATTTACACACACAAATTGTAATCTTCTATCTCCATGACCTCTAGATGCTGTGTACTGAATTTCAGAGCTGTGAATGCAGTGTTGATTCTGGACAGTGCATGCTGGCCTCAGTTCATTAAGTCGGAAACATTGTTTAGTATTCAAAGAAGTTTAATGTACAGTGAGGAAAAGCAAGTGTCATGATTCAATCTACACAATGATAATGCAAGCTTCAAAGATCAAATTCGGCATTCCAACTAAATTACAGCAAGTTCATTTATGAAATGGAGTATCAATGGAGTCTTGATTTGGTACAGCAATGTATGCTGAAATTGATCCATTGAAGCTGATCCTTTTGTCTGATTTCTGAATCTGACCAGCAAACTTCAGTGCAAGAATTCAGTAGGTTGGCTTGAGTTGGATTTGTCATAGTTCTGTTTCATAATGGGCCTTTTTGATGGGTAGTCTGTAACTTAATTAAGTAAGTTCATGCTTACAAGTTTAATCCTTGTTGAAGAGTTTCAATAGAGAACAGAACTGCAGTTCAGTTTCAGCAGGATTATACTCCATTCCCTTAGCAAATTTCCTGTTTTCCTTAGTTTTTAAGATACGAGCTGCTGTGAAAAATTCCAGCAGTTTTTCTGATATCATTAGCACTCACAAAACAGAATTTTGGGCAGCTAAACTCCATTGAATCCTTGTTGAAATTGGATCAGACATGTAGAAATCTGTGGGTGCAGAAATTAAGAACTAGAGTTGGAATCTATAAACAGGAATTGATAAGTCCATGTTAATTAAATTTGTAAGCTATTTCAGAAGGGATTGACACTAAAATGCTTATACATTATTTTAGTGGCAAAGATGAAGGATTTGAGGGGAAGCATACTTGATAGATAATGGGATCATCCATCCTCTGGAATGGGAAATGTAGGGAAATACATCACAGAAAGAAACCTTAGGAAACTGTTGTGTGCCAAATTTATACTTGGTGTTCAAAGCTTCTGATTTCTAAGATTACATAGATGTTCTACTGAATTATGAAGAAGAATGCACCATTTAATTGGCATCAATTTGAGCAGTTACCTCTCTTACAAAGTTATAAAAATAGAACAAGAAAAGGAAGAGAAGGAAGTGGAGAAGGGGCTGGGTAAGTGAAACTCTTGAATTTCCAGCAACAATTGTTAATTGTTTCCTTTTCATTCTTTGCAAACTTGCCGGACAGAATACTTGCTGGAATCTGAAGTTGCTGCATTCTCCTAAAGAATCTGAAGTTTGGAACCATCAACTTTCAGAAGCTGCTAATTTCTGAATTCTTGCTGAAATTGACAGCTTAAAGTGGTTTGGATGAGGGTACTGCATATGGAAGAGTTGAATGGAGAATTGATGGGAGATGATCACTGAAGTCTTCTGTGGAAATCAAAGATCAGTGGGAGTTATTGTGGAATACTAGAATGAAGTTCTGAATTTTCATAAAACAAAACAGGGCTGAATTTGAAACTGCAGTGTGCAGTAAATCAGAAGTTGATGCAATATGTTTGGCTATTGATTTTGCAACTATGGGAATTAAAATTCGAGCTGTAATTTTTATGTAATTTTAAGAAAATGTGGTTGCTGAAATTCTAGAGCAGAGTAGCTGATTTCTGAATGAACAGTGATACAAAGAAGAGTATCAAGAAATTGGGCTCAAGATGAATTTGGTACATCACTGAAGCTGTAGTCATAATCATTCTTCCATTATTTCAGTTCAAAATCCTGCTTAAATCAAAATGCTGGAGGAGAAGAATAACTTGATATTCATAAGAATAGGGAAGAGAATTTGAGAGAAGGGGAATTTCTGTCATTAACCAAGTGCTAAAGGCAATATCGGCAGCTGTTATGAGTGCTGAAATGGCTGAGTCTAGATGTAGAGATGCAGTTGTGATGAATCAGCTGTGTGCCAAGATCCTTATACAATTTTGCTATCAATGAAAAGACTAAGTAAAGTTCATGCTTACTCACTATCAAATGGTGTATATATATATACAAATTGAACAAGGGCTGAATTTGGTCCCTGAAATCAGTGATTTTAATCTGAAATGCACAGAATGCAGAGATGTAATTTCATTTCATGGAGAAGTTTATTTCCAGAATGTTGCTCATTTCTTTGTGCAGTTTTTTGGATATTAAATTTCATTTAATCTGATTGCTGACAGAAGAAGCAACAAACTGATGCTGAAATTGATTTGTGAAGTTGTTAGTCTTTGTTGGACAGAGTTGCTGGTGAGAGATTTTCAAAAGTCAAAAGGTTGTTGAGATTTCATCTACTTAGATATCAAATTAAATTGTTATTCTTCAAGGGAGGTCATGCTTTTCTTTTCAAACATCACTTGCTTTCTGAAATCAGATTCTTCATTGATTTAAGATGAATCATTTTGAATCCCAATTCTGAAACGTAAAGCTTCAAATCTGAAATTCTGATGTTGAATTCTAAGTGCTGAAGTTTTCCTTGCAACCTGCTGATTAGTGTTGAATCAATGGACATTAAAGGGCTTAAGCAAAGTTCTGATTTCTGAAACTTTTGGAGCAAGCTTCTGAGTGAGAAGCAGTAAAAGCAGAACAAGCAGTAAAGTGGCTGATTTTGCTGATTGGGAGCTTGATAAAAAAGTATCAGGATTCATGAATAACCAATTGCATGCCAAGTTTCCTTTACAGAAGCACCTCCCATTTTGTTGCTAATGGATAACCAAATCTTTAGAAATATTTCTCATGATATGGGTCTACAATTTCATAGAGTTTGAATTCCTGAAGTTGAATCCTATTTCTGATCAACTTTACATTTTCATTACAGCAAAGAATTCAGAAACATGTTATGTGCCAAGTGATTTATGAAATTGTGAAGTGAAGGTCTAGCAAAACTTTTTAACTGGACAGTTATGAATTTTGATTCAGAATTCGAATTTGAGCAGGGAAGATGGTTACATTCTTTAATCTGATTGAAGTTTTCTTTGAAGGAAGTAGTTGAAGAAAGTGTGCTGCTGTAAACAAGTTAAGACAGAAATTGAGAACAGAATTTGCAAGAAAAAAAGACATAGAATGTTTTGATTAAGTTACTTTGTTGAAGTTTCTGATCAATGATATTTCAAGTGGAATTCTGTTAAGATGTGTTCTTTACTCCATGCTAAACCCTCCATGATTTGAATTGGGATCACCTAGACTTGTGAACTCTGAACTTAATGAAAATCTGCAGTCTAATGTGCTGAAAATTTCAATTTGGCTCTATTTAGAAGTCTTAATTTCTGAATTGCTCTAAGCAAAGTTATCCAACAAACTGAAACAGAACACAAAAATGTTGTAAGCAAAAGCCATACAAGTAACTAGAAGCATCAAGTATATGAAAATAGAAGACCAATGAAGCTGTAAATGAGTTGCAAAATTCTGTTTGCAGGTTGTCAGATTTTGAATTCCTAGTACTGATGGGTGTTATAGCCATTGTGTAATTTGTAGATCTATAAAGAGATGAGCCATGGCAATGCAAAAATCTGTGAATTCTGCAAATTGGTGCTTGCATAATTCTGTGATCAAACTGCAGGGGAGGTTGAATTCTTGTTGAATCGAACTGAAGGTCCTATACAGCAAATTTCATATTGCTTATTTCAAACTGGAATCACTTTAAAGCATCAATTCTGTAACTTCAGATTTTTGGTAAGGGAGAAGTTTTTAGTTAAAATAGTATACGTTATCTGATATTAGAATTGCTGAAGTGCAGTAATGAATATGTGCCAACCAGGGAAAGCTGTAATGATCTATTCTATGGCAGGATTTAAGGTTCTGAATCAAGTTTCTTGGTTGATTGAGTATGAAAGAATAGAAAAGGGAAAAGAGATGGAATTGAAACAAGTGTAAGGGATTATCATTGCTATCTGGATAATTGTTTAACTAGCAGCATGCTATCCAACAACAAGAGCTGCAGCTGATGAAGTGTGGATTGTTGAAGTTAAGAGCACATTTTTCTGTGAACTTGATTTTTAAAACTGTTTGATCCATGAATTTGAATTATGTTACTGGTGGAAATTATTGGTGTTTAAGTAGATTGCATTGGAATTTTTAACCAAGTTCAGTAGCAAGGTCAAAATATTTCAGAAGTGCTCCTAAAATTCAGCCAAGATAAGGAACTCCAATGCAGAATCAAAAAATTTTTTTTTCAAGTAAATTGGAATTCTGTTTCAGAAAATTTTCAGCCGGTAGTTTTAATTCTTTATATTTTATTGCTGGAACATAAGTTGCAGAATTGGAATGGAATGTTTAGCAAATTCTTAAACTGGTCAGTAACTTCAATTCTGCTGTTGAAGCTGTTCTTCCAGTAGCTATGTTTATAGCTAAATCAAATGGTGTTATTATGTAGAAGTGATTTCTTTGTTCAATTTCTGAAACCTTTTTTGTGGGAAAATTGTACCTACAAAACACCTCAGAACAGAGGTCTACAGAATGAAGAATGGACACAAGTAGAATTGCAGAAATATTATATAGTTTTGCTGTTTTCTGTAGTTGATGCTGGAAATTTGGTTTCTAGTTCGAGAGGAGAGACAGAAAAAGAAATTTTATGGAATGAGAAAAGGTGGCTTCAAGAGTGTTAATACATTGGATACATGTGGTTTTTTATTGTCCGAGACGGACAATAGTTTAAGTGTGGGGGAGGGAATTTTTCTTCATTAATTGAGTTGAGATTATTTGAGTTTGCAAGTGATGAAATTGAAGAATTAATGCAGAATTGAAGTGGAAAAAACATAAAAAAAAAATAGCAAAACAAAGAGTATCAAGAGTGGAGATAGAGTATCAAGAATTTTGGTTAGCTATCAAATTGAAGAAGAGTTTGGCTTGGTCTTTTATATTGATAAAAACAAATGGTATTCATCTCTTTTCACATCAAAATGGTCAACTCATCAAGTATATTCCTCCAATACTCTTACCTTCTCATTTTCTTCATTAATGTCTTTTCTTTTGTCTATTTCATTCACTTCTATTGTTCTTTTTTTTTTTTGCTTCCATTTCAATTCTTGTTGATAAATTTCTTTTGATTCATGTATGCTATGTTTATAGTGGTAGAGAATTAGAAAATAAGGAAGCTGATGGTAGTAAAATGTTGTGAGTTGCATTGAGTGAGCTCCACTTATACATGCTTGAGTGTGAGAGATAGAATAGGTGAATCCCTTGTGAGTTGCAACTTGCTTTATTTTTCAATTGGATTGAAACTATCATACCTACTGATTATTGTTTGGATTGTATGTAACGACCACCCTTCTTACTACTACTACTCTCTAAGGATGACCGTTACTTAACTACTAACTCTACTTAACCGGTATGATTAAATATCACATGGAAACCCTACCGAAAAATTTCGGCAGAGTCTCCCCTGTACCGGTGACCAAATCTATAATACAAACATAGTATACGCAGCCACAGACGGCTGGAACATATTTTCCACAACCACGCAGTAATAAAAATCACAATAAAAACAAAGAAACTACTCTAGCAATAGCAATGACTACCGCACTCCACAAATAAAAGAGACAAGCTAGACATGCGGAAATAAACTCAACTACAATCCCAAATTTAATATAACATTAACAGAGAACTAAAAGAAAGTCTTGACAATTTTGCCAGCTACTTCTGGATCTCTCCACAGTCCAGTCACCACACACCTTCATCACCACCACCATCCTGTCGTCTCCCTTCATATCTTAGCTTTTCCTTTATCTGCGGTAGGAGGAAAAAAAAACAAAAGATCTATAAGCGAAAATGCTTAGTAAGTACTAATCTATCTCACAAAAACATCGAAGTGCATAAAAAGAATGCAACAATACTAAAACTGAAATGCTAAAAGCAAAGCTGCATGTACCCATGGTATACAGAAATAAAACTGAATACTAAACATGCTCACTAACTGATAGGAAAGTAATGAAACAACTACTATAAGCTTAGAATTAAAGAACTAAACTTTTATTGATTCTAAGCATAAAACTTGTTTCATTTTCTTATATCTTTATACCAGAAATTAATCTTTTAATTTCTCTTTTACCTTCTTCTTCTTTTCTTCTTGCTTTACTTATACTAGAAATTAATCTTTTAATTTCTCTTTCACTTTCTTCTTCTTGTTCTTCTTTTCTTTTCTTTTCTTCTCTTCTTTGGGCCCAGGCTTAGTACCATCTTTGTTTTGCGCGCTCTCTAATAGTGACTGAGGTAGCGAGCCTCCAGTCCTATGAGGTAAAGACCTTGGTCTTACCAGGGCCAAGACCTTGGAATTGGTCACCTGGATTTGTTTAACGACAACCTTGGAAGTCGGGTACTAGCCTCTTACTTTAGTTTACTTGTTATCTCTTTTTAACTAGACCTTGGTCTTTTTCTTTTTACTAAGTTTTCTCATAATCCTTTATTAGAGTTTATTGGAATCCTTTAGATATACCTAACAAGTGTAGGATTACAATTAACTAAGCATGCTATATAAAAACAATACAAGGGAAACAAATCTAAACTCTCCCTAAGCATGTTATAAAACAAAGCAACAGAAAAGCAAATCTGAACTTCCTAAACATGCTGTAAAACAAAGGAAAAGAAGCACATCTGAACTTACTAATCATGCTATAAAATAGAGCAAAAGAGAGCTAATTTGGACTTTCTACACATGCTGTAAAATAGAGCAAGAGAAAGCTAACTTGGACTTTCTAAACATGCTGTGATAAAAGCAAAAGAAAGCTAATCTAACCTTACTAATCATGCTACAAAATAGAGCAAAAGGAAGCAACTTTGAGCTTACTAATCAGGCTATAAAATAGGGCAAAAGGAAGCTAACTTGGACTTTCTAAGCATGCTGTTTTTTTTTGAAAATGTTAATTAAATAATCTGAAAATAAAGTTCCCATCCAAGCTAAGCATGTCTATTCCAAAAAGGCAAGATGTACTACCTTAAAAGTCAACTTAAAAGACTATCCGAACTCTGGAAAAATCCATTTTGTTGCATCTTTGTAACATCTAAAATGTGCTATTGCTATGATTCTGTAAGAGTAGTTTTCCAACTTTCCAAAATTCATCTCATGCCTTAATTCTCTACATAGAACTGTAAAGCTAGCCAAATTAATATCAGACGCACTTCCATTAATTAGCTTGGAATCTATAGATGTAACAAGCAACAAACAACAAAGAAGTTTCCAACTACGTGCAGCATTAAAGATCTAGAGAATTATTGTGGTTCAAGTTTGTAATAAGACTTTATGCATGCTTAAAAACAAAGTTCTGTACATGTTTAGAAACATGGAAATCCAAGGCTGAAATACCAACTTAAAACTAATCAGGTGCATGGCATTAGCAAGGAAAACTAAGCTACTATGTAAAAAGGAAGGATCTGCCTCTGCTTAAGGGAACTAAGCTGGAGTTACTCGTGCTCAAACCAATGGCAGAGTGAAAACAACTAACAGCAAAGGAACAAGAAAATTGTTCATGCTTGTAACCGGTAAAGGAAAGAAACAAGAATCAATAATAAATGGAAACTAAATGATCTGCCCATGCATATCCATGTAAACTAAGCTTGCTATGTTATTAAACAGAAAGAATACTAACACCATGTACCTAAATTGAGAGTTGTACGTGCCCAACTAAAAAAAACTAGTGAAATTTAGGAAACTTGCATGCATATCTAATAACAAATAGTAGCTACTGGTGTCCAATTAACAGAACCCGAAGATGGCATCTCAACAGAGCAAGGAGAAAACCCTAACACATTCTTCTACTCGGCACAACAAAACCGAAAGCAAGGGACAAAACCCTAAAGCTTGTCTCTGCCTATTGCATAGCACAAACAAACTGACAGTAAGCTTCAAAAAGGTTGTCCGGCTTAACAATCAGAGCAAGGGAAAGAAAACCCGCATGCTTGAACCTAAACTATCACAACACAGCAACCTTAAGGCCGTTCTTATTCGGTTCAGCAAGGAAAAATTGAAGAGTCCAAACTACATAGCACTACACAGCAACATAACCAAGCAGCAATTGAAGAAAAGAATGAAACTAATCCCTAGCATCATCTATCCGGCACTGCAAATCCCGTGAGCAAGGAAACAAAATCGGAGACTCGGAGCTACTCCTACCACAGGTGAGTAGTACTTACCTAGGGTTTTCCTGCACTTACAACCGAGAAGGAAGGAAGGAGGCTTTTAGGGTTCGGGCGAAGCTTCTCCGCAACTCCTTTGTGCTTCCGAGCTCCTTCCGTTGGGATGATCACGCACGGTGAAGCTTGAAGATCGGCCGGAAGAGTCCTTTCGCCGGCACCAGAGAGGAACCCTAGCGCCGTCGCCTCGGTGTGCTCACCGCCCGCACAGCCGCCGCACGCGAACGAGAGGAGGAGAGGAATTTCGAGAGGAAAAGTTAGGTTTTCTAAAATCCCAAAACTTATTTCCTTTTATAAGTAATCGGATATAACTCAACTATACTATAACCTTATTTAACTCTATTTGAGATTAACATCAATCCCTTATCCCAGCTGGTCAAGCCGGTTTGGCTTGGTTTGGTCCGACCCGAGGCCGCGGGTTCGAACCTCTTCTCCAACACTTTTTTTTTTTTTTGCTTAAACTTCTTTGGCTTTGTAAAAATACTAAACGACCTCCAAAAATTACGTAAAAATACTCTAAAAATTCCTAAAAATCTCTAGAATATTTTAACAGTATTTTCAAACATTTTTATGGACGTTTGAAACTCAGAATAGGGAAAATTGGGTCGTTACAATCCCCCATACCTTATAAAAAGTTCGTCCTCGAACTTAGAATAGTTCTGGATACTTTTGTCTCATACTGTCTTCTTCTTGCCATCTAATTATGCAAGGTAAATGCTTGATATCTTACTTTAACCCTTCTAATAATACGTAAATACGAATAAAGAAAAGAGAAAACTAAATCTTTGATCTTACTTAAGTACTAAAAAAAATAAGTATTCTATACTGCAGTTAATAATAAGAGAAGCATAATAAAGAAAGAATTTAAATACTTTCTTACTTGGAGACGGCGAGGATGATGCTGATGTGTGAGTGATGCTGGAGAATGGAACACTGCTCTGATACCAACTGTAACGACCACCCTTCTTACTACTACTACTCTCTAAGGATGACCGTTACTTAACTACTAACTCTACTTAACCGGTATGATTAAATATCACATGGAAACCCTACCGAAAAATTTCGGCAGAGTCTCCCCTGTACCGGTGACCAAATCTATAATACAAACATAGTATACGCAGCCACAGACGGCTGGAACATATTTTCCACAACCACGCAGTAATAAAAATCACAATAAAAACAAAGAAACTACTCTAGCAATAGCAATGACTACCGCACTCCACAAATAATAAAAGAGACAAGCTAGACATGCGGAAATAAACTCAACTACAATCCCAAATTTAATATAACATTAACAGAGAACTAAAAGAAAGTCTTGACAATTTTGCCAGCTACTTCTGGATCTCTCCACAGTCCAGTCACCACACACCTTCATCACCACCACCATCCTGTCGTCTCCCTTCATATCTTAGCTTTTCCTTTACCTGCGGTAGGAGGAAAAAAAACAAAAGATCTATAAGCGAAAACGCTTAGTAAGTACTAATCTATCTCACAAAAACATCGAAGTGCATAAAAAGAATGCAACAATACTAAAACTGAAATGCTAAAAGCAAAGCTGCATGTACCCATGGTATACAGAAATAAAACTGAATACTAAACATGCTCACTAACTGACAGGAAAGTAATGAAACAACTACTGTAAGCTTAGAATTAAAGAACTAAACTTTTATTGATTCTAAGCATAAAACTTGTTTCATTTTCTTATATCTTTATACCAGAAATTAATCTTTTAATTTCTCTTTTACCTTCTTCTTCTTTTCTTCTTGCTTTACTTATACTAGAAATTAATCTTTTAATTTCTCTTTCACTTTCTTCTTCTTGTTCTTCTTTTCTTTTCTTTTCTTCTCTTCTTTGGGCCCAGGCTTAGTACCATCTTTGTTTTGCGCGCTCTCTAATAGTGACTGAGGTAGCGAGCCTCCAGTCCTATGAGGTAAAGACCTTGGTCTTACCAGGGCCAAGACCTTGGAATTGGTCACCTGGATTTGTTTAACGACAACCTTGGAAGTCGGGTACTAGCCTCTTACTTTAGTTTACTTGTTATCTCTTTTTAACTAGACCTTGGTCTTTTTCTTTACTAAGTTTTCTCATAATCCTTTATTAGAGTTTATTGGAATCCTTTAGATATACCTAACAAGTGTAGGATTACAATTAACTAAGCATGCTATATAAAAACAATACAAGGGAAACAAATCTAAACTCTCCCTAAGCATGTTATAAAACAAAGCAACAGAAAAGCAAATCTAAACTTCCTAAACATGCTGTAAAACAAAGGAAAAGAAGCACATCTGAACTTACTAATCATGCTATAAAATAGAGCAAAAGAGAGCTAATTTGGACTTTCTACACATGCTGTAAAATAGAGCAAGAGAAAGCTAACTTGGACTTTCTAAACATGCTGTGATAAAAGCAAAAGAAAGCTAATCTAACCTTACTAATCATGCTACAAAATAGAGCAAAAGGAAGCAACTTTGAGCTTACTAATCAGGCTATAAAATAGGGCAAAAGGAAGCTAACTTGGACTTTCTAAGCATGCTGTTTTTTTTTGAAAATGTTAATTAAATAATCTGAAAATAAAGTTCCCATCCAAGCTAAGCATGTCTATTCCAAAAAGGCAAGATGTACTACCTTAAAAGTCAACTTAAAAGACTATCCGAACTCTGGAAAAATCCATTTTGTTGCATCTTTGTAACATCTAAAATGTGCTATTGCTATGATTCTGTAAGAGTAGTTTTCCAACTTTCCAAAATTCATCTCATGCCTTAATTCTCTACATAGAACTGTAAAGCTAGCCAAATTAATATCAGACGCACTTCCATTAATTAGCTTGGAATCTATAGATGTAACAAGCAACAAACAACAAAGAAGTTTCCAACTACGTGCAGCATTAAAGATCTAGAGAATTATTGTGGTTCAAGTTTGTAATAAGACTTTATGCATGCTTAAAAACAAAGTTCTGTACATGTTTAGAAACATGGAAATCCAAGGCTGAAATACCAACTTAAAACTAATCAGGTGCATGGCATTAGCAAGGAAAACTAAGCTACTATGTAAAAAGGAAGGATCTGCCTCTGCTTAAGGGAACTAAGCTGGAGTTACTCGTGCTCAAACCAATGGCAGAGTGAAAACAACTAACAGCAAAGGAACAAGAAAATTGTTCATGCTTGTAACCGGTAAAGGAAAGAAACAAGAATCAATAATAAATGGAAACTAAATGATCTGCCCATGCATATCCATGTAAACTAAGCTTGCTATGTTATTAAACAGAAAGAAAACTAACACCATGTACCTAAATTGAGAGTTGTACGTGCCCAACTAAAAAAAACTAGTGAAATTTAGGAAACTTGCATGCATATCTAATAACAAATAGTAGCTACTGGTGTCCAATTAACAGAACCCGAAGATGGCATCTCAACAGAGCAAGGAGAAAACCCTAACACATTCTTCTACTCGGCACAACAAAACCGAAAGCAAGGGACAAAACCCTAAAGCTTGTCTCTGCCTATTGCATAGCACAAACAAACTGACAGTAAGCTTCAAAAAGGTTGTCCGGCTTAACAATCAGAGCAAGGGAAAGAAAACCCGCATGCTTGAACCTAAACTATCACAACACAGCAACCTCAAGGCCGTTCTTATTCGGTTCAGCAAGGAAAAATTGAAGAGTCCAAACTACATAGCACTACACAGCAACATAACCAAGCAGCAATTGAAGAAAAGAATGAAACTAATCCCTAGCATCATCTATCCGGCACTGCAAATCCCGTGAGCAAGGAAACAAAATCGGAGACTCGGAGCTACTCCTACCACAGGTGAGTAATACTTACCTAGGGTTTTCCTGCACTTACAACCGAGAAGGAAGGAAGGAGGCTTTTAGGGTTCGGGCGAAGCTTCTCTGCAACTCCTTTGTGCTTCCGAGCTCCTTCCGTTGGGATGATCACGCACGGTGAAGCTTGAAGATCGGCCGGAAGAGTCCTTTCGCCGGCACCAGAGAGGAACCCTAGCGCCATCGCCTCGGTGTGCTCTCCGCCCGCACAGCCGCCGCACGCGAACGAGAGGAGGAGAGGAATTTCGAGAGGAAAAGTTAGGTTTTCTAAAATCCCAAAACTTATTTCCTTTTATAAGTAATCGGATATAACTCAACTATACTATAACCTTATTTAACTCTATTTGAGATTAACATCAATCCCTTATCCCAGCTGGTCAAGCCGGTTTGGCTTGGTTTGGTCAGACCCGAGGCCGCGGGTTCGAACCTCTTCTCCAACACTTTTTTTTTTTTTGTTTAAACTTCTTTGGCTTTGTAAAAATACTAAACGACCTCCAAAAATTACGTAAAAATACTCTAAAAATTCCTAAAAATCTCTAGAATATTTTAACAGTATTTTCAAACATTTTTATGGACGTTTGAAACTCAGAATAGGAAAAATTGGGTCGTTACATTGTATTCATGATTGTTTGTGATCTTTAGATGGTCTTAGTTAAATTCTTTTTACCATTTTTAGATATTACTAGGGAATTTTCTATGGAGATGATTTTGAGTTTTCTTTACTTTCACGGGACATTCAAGACTAAGTGTGGGGGGATTTGATAACCATGATTTCATTGCATTATTTTGATTCATATATGCATGGTTTGATGTTGATTTCATAGGTTAAAATCATGGTTACATCACATTTTGTGCATTGTGTGTATTTTTGGACTTAATTGCAAATTACTTTATTTTTTATATTATTTGATGCTAATATTTGATTCTTATTTTGTAGGCATCAAACGATCTTGGATTTGGATCTATTTGGACCGAAATTGGGCTCGAATCGGAGTTCAAACGAGAAGATCAAGCTTTGAAGCATTATGGGCCGTTTATCAAGAATAGGAGAGATCTGTACCATCCGTTGAAGATCTGGCCGATCCAACCAAATGGGGAGCGGATCTGAGCCATTGATGAAGATCCAGAAGTTTTGATCCAGATCTGAGTTCATCTAGCCATTGATCAAGCCGGATTAATATGGGCCGTTCATTAAAGATCGGCAGATTTGGGCCATCCAGTGATGATCTGATCGATCCGACCTACGGGAGTGTAGATCCAGACCCTAGATCAATATCAGTACCTTCGGATCCGATTTTGGATGACTTTTCACCATTGATTTAGCCCGGAATCATCTCAACCGTCCATTCCATATCCAGATCTGATTTAAATGAGAAGCTACAGTACCCAGCCTCTTCATCGATTCTCCTGTGCTTCGCGTCGCGGCATTTCCAGTGAGATTCCGACCACCATCTCCTCTTCCAGATCCATTTTTCCGGCGATTTCATCGGCGACGATGCCCTCAGTTGCTTGCGACCAGTTTCCGACCATCTGAGCTCGTTCAAAGGTGGTCTAGCGGTGAGAATTCTGCTCCGCAAACCTCTGCATCTGCCTCTACCGATTGTGAGGTGTTCCTCCAATCGGTGGTTCCGTTTTCCATCTGAGAGCTTTGGCGGTGTTCCTCCACTGCTTCTGGACCGTTCCCGACGACAATCCATCCACCATCAGCTCCATTTCAGATCTAAGGTTGCAGTCACAGATTTGCAGATTTCCAGAGTTGGGCAGCTCCGATCTTCATCAGCTTCGTTTGGAGTGGTCTTCGATGGTGCTGGTAAAGGTTGAGCTGAGTGTAGCTACTGAGATTGTCTTTTCCGATTATAGTTGGAGTGTTCTCCGTTGTTTCCTTGTGTGACGGCAAGGAGAAGTTGCTGTGAGAAGATTGGTTTGGAGTTGAGATGGTTTAGGGTTTCTTTTATGCATTCTTTTTATTGTTGGTAGATTTATTTGGATTCAGTAATCATAGTTTTCTTTTAGCTTAATTGTTTTAATTCAAATGTTTGGAGTAATTTAGTTTCAATTGATTTTAAAGTTGTTATTAATCTTGCTTTAGCTTAGGGTTAAGTATTAGTGAGTAATTTAGTTTTCTGTAGTTTAATTAGCTTTAATTTCAGCAGTAGTGTAGTTTCTTATTTGCTTGCATTTCATTTGTTAGATTTAAATTCAAGCTTAAATCCCCCCATTCCATTTTTATATCGAAAACCCCAAAAATAGGAATAAAAAGACAATCCTAAATTACATTCTACCGTTGGTTCCTCGGGATCGATCCTGGGCTCGTTACTACAACATTATCATTTAGTTAAGGGGTTCAGTGAAAAATACATTTATACAATTTGATTAGCGGATGTGACAGATTCGCTACACCAGTTGGCAAGATTGTTTACCACATGTTGAATTTGCTTATAATAGATCTTTGCATTCTACTACTAATTTTTCACCATTTGAAGTGGTATATGGGTTCAACCCTTTAACTCCTTTAGATTTGTCACCTTTGCCTGTCTCTGAGCGTGCCAGTTTAGATGGTACCAGAAAAGCTGAGTTTGTGAGGCATTTGTATGAAAAAGTTCGATTGCAAATTGAAAAGAGAACTGAAAAATATGTTACGCAAGCCAACAGGGGACGAAAGAAAGTGATCTTTGAACCCGGAGATTGAGTTTGGGTTCATATGACGAAGGAAAGATTCCCTACAAAACGTCATACTAAGTTGCATCCACGAGGAGATGGTCCATTTCAAGTCATTTCTAGAATCAATGATAATGCATATAAGCTTGACTTACCAGGTGAGTTTAATGTGAGTGCTACATTTAATATTTCTGATCTTTCTCCCTTTGATGTAAGTGATCAAGATTCGAGGAGGAATCCTTTTGGAGAAAGGGGGAATGATGGAGTCAAAGAAAGATAGCAACAAGCTAACGATATGGATCATGGTCAACCCACTGTAGATGTTAATGATGATCCATTATGCATCAATGGAGGCCCAATTACATGGGCTAAGACTAGAAAGATGAAGGAAGCACTTAATGTACTAATTGAAGATGTGAAGGCCAAGGCTACCATTGAAGAAGGTTTGACCAAGAGCAAGTCATTCGGCATAGTCAACCTAATTCAAGCCTTAGATGAGCTTAATTAGCACTTAAGTCTCATGTCTATGTAGTAGGGATATGTAGGCTCAATTTAGACTCAATTTCTACTTTTATTTGGGTTGTAATAAAGCCATAAGCTTAAAATGGCTAAGTAGTCTACATAGGCCTTTACTAAATGGGCTTTCTTTAGGCCTTTTAGGGTTTTTTGGTCACCTTATAGCTATAAATAAAGAGGGTGACGACCACACATGTATCTTTGACATTTTTTAAATTTAAAGCACGGTGAGGCTCTCACTTATTGGTTCTTTATTGAACTTGAACTTATCAAGGCATCTCCTTATGGCATTCAAAGACTTATCAACCTCAATCCCAAGGTTGTGGCATCTTCCATCTCGTATACCAAGGTTTGTGCTTGTCTAAGTATTGGGTTACGATTTCTTTCATCCATCTTATTATCTTTAAACCTTCCTTCTTTCTGTTTTCAATTCGTTGTGGGTTCTTGAGATATCTTTCTCGTTGGGTTCACATCACAATGTATCGTCGATTTTCTTGGATGTAATCCTTACTCCGAAGGTAGATGAATCGGCGAAGAAGGAAGATCTAGGGTTCCCCCAAAGGGGAGAACCCTTCCCTAAGGAATAGGGGTGAGCCCCAATCCAAAGTTAAGTGAAAAGGGGAGAAAACCCCCCTTTTATAGCACTTGGCGCCCTTGTGAAATTTCACATAGCCGTGTGGATTCTACAAGGCCAAGGTCTGCTTTGTCAATGGAAGTTCCACACGGTTGTGTGAATCTTGTAGATCCTTTTAGCATATCTTGGCATGGTTTTCTAGAGTTAAAGTTATCAGGAAAGTTGTATATCTTGAAGTTAGCTATGTTTTGGTACAGCTGTGTGTCAAGGTCGTGTCTTACTTGTAGAGCCTTTTAGCACATCTAAACGTGGTTTTCTCTGGATTAAGTCTTCAGTAAAGTTGTAAATCTTGAACTTATCTATATTTTGGATTAAAGATCAGCCCAAAACTCCAATCAAGAAAAATGTTAAGGTCATTTTACTTTTGGTATACTATGCTAAAAATGACATGGCCGTGTGAATTAACATGGTCATGCCTAAAAGGCACGACCAAGCCGTGTGTGTTGGACCCTGTGGTTGTTTTGATGTGATTGACCAAGTTAGTTTGGGTCCTGTTTTATTTTAATCCCTATGTCTAAGTCTGCAGGAGCTTTGGAGCACACAAAGTCTAGCGGAAGACGCAGCTAGCGAGAAGGATGACATGGAAAGGGAGCCGACGGGCTCGGTGCATCCGAGGGTCAAAAGGGCTATGGAAGAGTACACTGATGGAGGAGAAGAATGCACGCGACGTTCGAGGGATGAGAAGCCGGAGTGGAAGCCTGCTCAAGAAGAAGGCCGAAAATTGGATTCAAGTGAGCCCTATTCCGAAGGCCGAAATTACCCAGGAAATCGCAACAACAAAGGAGCCAAATGGAGCTATAAGTGTTGCTGGAGGCACCTTCAAAGGTTGTTGAAGGCGTCTCCGCGCCTTCTGTGGAAGGCACCTTCCATGGTTGGAAGGTGCCTTCGATGAGCAGTGCAAAGGCGCCTTCCAAGGCTATGGAAGGCGCCTTCGGCCAGTCAAACTAACAGTTGGCAGCGGATAAAGCCTTATCCGCTGATGCCTTGCTGGAGGAGCCCTCCATTCACCATGGAGGAGCCCTCAAACTTGTTAGTTAGAGTCCTAGAGCCAATCATTTGATGATTGTTGTATGGACTTATTGTATCATATTCTTCTATATAAATAAAGACATTTGTTTTGGTTATTATACTTACTTGTCTTGGTGCCAAATAACTAAGTATAATAACATCCTTGAGTAGAAGGTTGTTACCTATATCAATCGATTGGTTGAATCGATAGTGAGATGATATAGGGAACACTACTCTTAATTATTCCTAGTCGAGTATTAACATTCAGGGACAATGTTAATGCGACGAGACTAGCATGTAGGTCAGCTTGATAACTTGATCTCACAAGTCATGGATATGGAGATATCAGGTTGACACATGGGTATGCATTGGAGAATGTATACTGAATGACCCACCTTGAGAAAGTATCATGGATCATTATATGAGTGTCATATACTTTCTCATGTGGCTATTAGTATGACTACTAGTCCTTGGACCTGAAGTCACCATGGTTCCCTACATAAGGAGTTACGTACTTTGGCTTCGTCAAACGTCACCCGTAACTGGGTGGACTATAAAGTCGATTACTGGGTATGTAACAAATTATGCGGAGGGATTTGAGTGATGTAGATGTGATCTATCCCTCCTATATGACGGGAGAGACATCGATATTCTTGATAGAGTGAGACCACTAAGTGCATGGTCATGCCCAAATGAGTCAATATGAGATGTTGAGCTCATTTGATTGAGTGAGTCTACTTGGAGCTCAAGATTTAGATTGATTAGAGGATGACACGGTCTATGCCTCACATTGATCAATCTAGATGTCAAGGATAGAAGGGCACTTGTCATATATTGTGAAGAGTCACAAGGTGATGTTGGATCTCAACATTCTCGTAACTTGGGTAGTAATGATGTGTTGCAAGATACCGCTCATTACTTATGCTTCTAAATATGTTTAGGAGCATTACCAACGTTACAAGAACCTATTGGGTCACACACAAAGGACAATTAGATGGAGATTAGGTTTATTTGATGAACCTAAAGGATTAGGTTCATGTGATGATCCAAATTGGATTTAGAGTAATCCAAATTAGGCTAATTGAGTTGGACTCAATTTGGTGTATGTATTAAATGAGTCTAATTTGGACTTAGACTCATTGAATCAATTTAATTCACTGAATAGGGATTTATTAAATTAAAATTGACTTGAACCAATGGTTAGATTAGATCAACCAAGGGAGAGAAGTGGTCAAGTTTGACTTTATTTGAGAGAAAGATGAAGGGTCAAGTTTGACTTGACCATTTTACCACCTCATTGGTGAGTTGGCATTAAGTGGCTAATAGTGATGTGCCACATCATCAAGGTTAGCACATGTGTGTGCCACCTCATGAGGGAGATCAAGAGTTTTTCACTCTTGAAATTCCATGGAGTATATAACTCCTCATGAAAAGTGGCCGACCACTTTAGTGCTTGTAGAGTTTCAATTTTGTTTTATAACTCCATCTTCTTCTTCCTCAAGCTCTTTCTTCTCTCCCTCTCCTCCTCTTTGGCAGAATCTTTCAAAGGGTGCTAGCACACCTTTTGTTAGGTTTCTCCATCATTTGTTCATGTTGATACACTTAGAGAAGTATCTACTTTGATACTTTCGAGATCCGGCGAAATTTGGACGAGCGGGATTACGCGAAGGGCTTCGCATCAAGGGTAACCTCTTCATCTTATAGATATAAAGTAGATCTAGGCTTAGAAAACTCATACTCAAAGTTTTACTACTTTTATTCCTCGCACGGATCTGGTGGCGGGGGTTTCGGGGTTTCCGCAATGCAAAAAGCGGTTTTTGCGGCCCGAAAAACCTAACAGTGGTATCAGAGCCGCGTGCGAAGCGAGTACGAGTTTTAATTTGTATTTTTATGAAAATTACAGATCTGTAACTTTCTGTGAATTTATGATTTTTATAGTTTTTATGGGTATTTTTCTCGTAGAAGCGAAGCACAAGTGTTTAGACACTTGTAGGCTTCGATTACTGAGAAGATTTTTTCAAAACGGCAAGGTTTCACCCCAAATCATTTTGGGACAGTGGACTAAGGCGCTGTAGGATCGCTTAGGAACACTCGCGATGGTTATATCGCGGGTAGGGGCGCTGCCCCTGACCCCGCAAGGGGATTCGTTCCGCGATTGCGCCCGAAAATCGCTAAACGGGACCGCCTGGAATTTTTACTCATAAAAATTGTAAAAATTGTAAGAAAAATTACAGAAATTTATAGAAATTACATAATTTAGAATTATGTATTATTTTGTGATCGTCATGGCCCAAAAGACCCAATTATATTGGAAATTTGTGTTGTATTCATATTATGGCCTACGTGCCATTTTCTGTGATGTGCGTGTTGTATATGATACGCTACTTGCGCGTCGTGTCTTTCCTATTTTTATATTCCTATTGTAAATACTTTAGACTTGTATGTAACTCAAGTTTCACCTTTGAAATGTACAAATTGGAGCGGTGGAAGATCCACTCGAGACGGAGTTACGAGGAGGGCGTGAGCAACACAAGGTGGTCAAAGGAAGGAGCTTGAGAAGCTGTTGACCTCAGGTTGACCATCCGATCTTCTCATTGGCTTGAGAAGATCGTAGTAGGGCCATGACTAATCACAAAATATTTAATTAATTGTTTGTGTGTGTGTATATGTGATGGATGCTAGAATAGTAATTAATTAGCGCCTTGACGATTAGATTAGATCTAAATTGCGTACATGATGCGCCCTAACGATTAGATTAGATCTAAATCGCGTATATGATACACCTCGTCGATTAGATTAGATCTCAATCGCATCAACTCGAAATGCCTACCATGTCGTTATACCTATCACTACTTCGATCACATGTCGTTGTTGAATATGCGAAAGCAGAGCAACACATATTATCTTGGTAGGGTACGAAGGGACAATCTTGGACCCGCCTATCAACGCATGGGTGAGTACAACTCAATTAAATTGAGTAACTAGTTAACTCAATAGGATCGAGTTTAACTATAGACATTATCCAATGGTTGGTAGATAGGTCAAAATCACATTTATATTAACTGTTGGGCGTATTAGCCAAAGCTAACTCGAGTTTTAATATAAATGCGAATCTTGATCCTATAAACAAGAGTTGCATAGAGATGTAATTGGTAAATAGTTACCTACCGATCATACTAAGTCTTGGGCATTTTAGCCAAAGCTAACTCAGGGCATAGTATGATGTGGATATTGTCCCACATGAATTATAGAATTCAGTGGGAGCATCATTTAATTAAAGGCATAATTAGATGATTAATTGGAATATGATATTTATTTTTCTGCATTTTTTTTGTTGTAGATTACCATGACGTCAAATACGAACACCTTCTCTCTGCGTTCTGTCCTTGACAAGGACAAGCTCAACGGAGCAAATTTCCTGGACTGGTACAGGAATCTGATAATAGTTCTCACCCAAGAACGTAAACTGTACGTTCTAGAGCAGCCCATTCCGGAGGCTCCTCCTGCCAATGCCATGCGAGCAGACAAAGATGCTTACAAGAAGCATCAAGATGACGCATTAGATGTATCATGTCTAATGCTCGCGACCATGAACTCTGAGCTTTAGAAGCAACATGAGTTAATGGGTGCTTATGATATGGTTGAACATCTTCGTCAACTATATCAAGGACAAGCGCGGCACGAGAGATTTGAGATCTCAAGGGCACTATTTCAGTGCAAGATGTCAGATGGGGCTCCCGTAGGTCCATATGTATTCAAGATGATTGGGTACATAGAGAATCTACAGAGGTTCGGATTCCCACTGGCCAGAGATCTACAGTCAATTTGTCATGAACTACAATATGAATGAAATTGACAAGCCACTGCCCGAACTGCTTAGTATGTTACGAACTGCTGAGCTCAATCTTAAGAAGGTTAAGTCCAACTCTATTATGATGGTTCAGAAACACAAGGGCAAGGGTGTAACGCTCGCCCTTCCTGCTAGTAGGGCGGGGTTACTACTGTACGGGGAACATACATGCATATTAAAATTTCTTTTCTAAAACAACTGAAGTACTTATTTATATATTCTTGTATACCTCTAAGTGAATGAGGTCATGAAATAAATTTTCTATCATATCATATCATATCATATCATCAAGAAACATCATGCTATATCATCTCATAAAATAAAAGAGCATCATATCATATCATATCATAAAGGAACATCATACTATATCATCTCATACATATCATATCATAATTTATCATATCATGTCATAAAGGAACATCATGCTATATCATCTCATAACATATCATATCATCACATATCATATCATGATTTATCATATCATATAAGTGTATGTAAGATGTATTTCAAAAACATGCATCATGTCATGTGCAAGATGTCTTTTAAAGAAAACATATCATATAATACTTAAACATAATCTCAACATGAGGGCCCGGCTTGTACCATATACATACATAAATGCGCGCATCCTAAATAGATCCAAGGTAGCAAATCTTGAACCTACTAGGAACTAGGAACGTTTCATAGACCATCGACCTAGGGGCACTTAAGAGCCCATCCCTTTCACTAGACCCGTTCATAGACCGTCGGCCTAGGGGCGCTTATGGAGCCCACCCTTGGTACAAGCCATACAAAGTAAAATAGCATGTCATAGTTACTTATCATATCATGAAGAGTGCTTTTAGTCCAAATTAATAGGGAAGCAACTCTTAGGTCTTTACTTATCATATCATGAAGAGTACTCTTAGTCCCAAAAAGGGAAGCATCTCTTAGGCCTTTGCTTGTCATATCATAAAGAGTGCTCTTAGTCCCAAAAAGGGAAGCATCTCTTAGGCCTTTACTTGTCATATCATAAAGCATGCATACTTGAGCATATACCCATCATAAAGTCATTATCATACATGATTCATAAGCATATATAAGTAAGCATAAAACATATCATAAGGAAGCATAATCATGCATGGAAATCATTGACTAGCACCTCTTAATTCATATCATAACATGTAAAACACATAGTGAACCATGATTGGGTCTCTAACCCTAATTCCATATAATGGCCGAAACATGCAAGGGTTTTCCCTAGGTTACAAGCAACATAAAAGCATATAACCCTAAACCAACTTCATAATAATTATCATAAGAACATCATAAGCATGTTTGGTTTAGGTTCTAAGCTTCCTAGGTCTTTTAATCCTATTATGGCCGAAACTTGCGAAGCATGGATCTAGGTTACAAACAACATAAAAGCATGTAAACCCTAAACCAATTTCATATCATATACCATAAGAAACATCATGAGCATATTTAGTTTAGGTTCTAAGCTTCCTAGGTCTTTTAACTTGTTGTGGCCGAAACTTGTTAAGCATGTTTCTAGGTTACAAGCAACATAAAAGCATGTAGATCCTAAACTAATTTCATAATAATTATCATAAGGAACATCATGAGCATATTTAGTTTAGGTTCTAAGCTTCCTAGGTCTTTTAACTTGTTGTGGACGAAACTTGTTAAGCATGTTTCTAGGTTACAAGCAACATAAAAGCATGTAGACCCTAAACCAATTTCATAATAATTATCATAAGGAACATCATGAGCATATTTAGTTTAGGTTCTAAGCTTCCTAGGTCTTTTAACTTGTTGTGGCCGAAACTTGTTAGGCATGTTTCTAGGTTACAGGCAACATAAAAGCATGTAAACCCTAAACCAATTTCATATCATATACCATAAGAAACATCATGAGCATATTTAGTTTAGGTTCTAAGCTTCCAAGGTCTTTTAATTTATGGTGGCCGAAACTTTAAGGAGCATGAAACTAAGTCTAAGCAACCTACTGTTGGTTGCTACTCGGAAAACCTATAGGTTCCACTGTACAAAAATTTTGTACAAAGGTCTGAACCTTTTCCTAGCTACCATGTGTTCTTTTAAATTAAATTTTGGATCGCCTGCGGAACTTAACACGTTTGATCCAAAACTTAATCTATTTGTTCTTTCAGGTTTTGACTTGGATCTCCTGCGGAACTTAACACGTTCGACCCAAGTCTCCTTAAGTTATTAATTCCATTAAATATTAATTTCCATAATTGGTTCCCAGTACTGACGTGGCGAGGCACATGACCTTCTTGGATATGGGAGCAACCACCACCGACTAGACAAAACCTTTTATGGAAAGCTAATATTTAATTTCCTAAAATAACTTTAGGTTAACCAAAGAGAACAATCAAATCACAAGGAAAAGAAAAAAACAAAAAAACACAACATCGAAAAACATATTCGAAATTCTAGAACGTAAACCTCTTGTATTTGGTATTATTTCCATAAATAACTAGTATGATGCGGAAAGAAAAATTACTAGTTATACCTTGTAGAAAAACCTCTTGATCTTCTACCGTATTCCTCTTCTAACCTCGGACGTTGTGTGGGCAACGATCTTCCGAGATGAGAAACCACCAACCACCTTCTCCTCCTAGCTAGGTTCGGCCACAAAGGAAAAAGCTTCACCAAGGAAGAAAATCAAAACACTAACCAAGCTCCAAGAGATACTAGCTTTCTCTCCTTCTTCTTCTTCTTCTCCGAGTAGTATCCGGCCACCACAAGAGCTCCAATAGAAGAGGGAGATTCGGCCACCACAAGAGAAAGAGAGGGAGAGGATGGCCGGCCACACCAAGGAACAAAAGAGGGAGAGAAAATAATAGAGGTTGTTTTTCATGAAGGCACCCTCACCCCTTCTTTTATATTCCTTGGCCTAGGAAAATTAGGAAATTTAATTACAATAAAATTTCCTTAATTTCCTTGACATGATTTAATTGAGAAAAATAAAATAAAATTTCCCAATTAAATCTACATTTGCCGGCCACATCATTGGAGAACAAATTGGACAAGTTTCAATCAACAATTAAAACTTCCTAATTTGTTTCCGGAAATTTTAAAATTAAAATTTCTCTTTAAAAATCTCTACATGGTTAATAAAAGAAATTTCTATAATTTTAATTTTATCAACATGTGAATAATTTTTAAAGAGAAAATAAAATATCTCACCAATCTACAAATAAGGAAAGAGATCTAATCTCTTCCTTTAATCTTTTGTAAATTTTACAAGAGAGATAATTTAATTTTAATTCTCTTTAATAAATTATTACTTCCACATAATAAAAATTAAAATTAAAATTCTTTTTAATTTATTTTGGCCGGCCCTACTAGTTTGGATTCAAGCTAGGGCCGGCCACCCAATCTTATACTTCGGCCCCTATTGGGTGGGTATAGAAGGTGGGTATAGGTGGATATAGAACTCTACAAATAAGAGGCTATGATAGGGACCGAGAGGAGGAATTGGTTTTGGTCTCCTAATAAAATTAAGCATCCCATGTTCGCCCCGAACACACAACTTAATTTTATCAATGATAATTCATTCCACTAGAGAACTATCATTGAACTACCGCACCAATCCCAAATTACATTTTTGGGCTCCTTCTTATTATGAGTGTGTTAGTCTCCATGTGTTTAAGATATCGAATGTCCATTAATTAAGTGAGTTACTGACAACTCATTTAATTAATATCTAAGTCCAAGAGTAGTACCACTCAACCTTATTATCATGTCGGACTAAGTCCACCTGCAGGGTTTAACATGACAATCTTTATGAGCTCCTCTTGAGGACATTATCAACCTAGTATCTCTAGGACACAGTTTCCTTATATAATCAACAACACACACTATAAGTGATACAATTTCCCAACTTATCGGGTTTATTGATTCAACGAAATAAATCTCACCCATTGATAAATTAAAGAAATAAATATCAAATATATCTGCTTGTTATTATATTAGGATTAAGAGCACACACTTCCATAATAACTGAGGTTTTTGTTCCTTTATAAAGTCAGTATAAAAGAGACGACCTCAAATGATCCTACTCAATACACTTTAAGTGTACTAGTGTAATTATACAATCAAGATAAACTGATACCTAATTACACTACGACCTTCTAATGATTTGTTCCTTTCCATTTTGGTCGTGAGCTACTGTTTATAATTTATAAGGTACTGATAACATTATCTTCTGCATGTGACACCACATGCTATGTTATCTACAATATAAATTAATTGAACAACTACAAACAAATGTAGATAATTTGACCAAATGTGATTCTTTTATTCAAAAACAAATGTTTACAAAAGCTTAGGCTTTCAGTATACACTCCAACAATCTCCCACTTATACTAATGACTAAGCTGCCATATCTTCTACCATACATCTGATTCTCATTCCCTCCACATGCCGATCGAAAGATTTCGCCGGAAGGGCCATTGTGAAAGGATCTGCCAGGTCATCCGCTGATGCAATCTTGGTGATGACAACTTCTCCTCGCTTCATGATATCTCATATCAGGTGGTACTTGCCCTCTATATGTTTACCTGCCTTATGAGCTCGTGGTTCCTTCGAGTTTGCAACTGCACCGCTATTATCACAATAATTTGTGATGATTTTAGGCAAACCAGGAATCACATCTAAGTCCATTAGAAAGTTCCTGAGTCATACTGCTTCTTTAGCTGCCTCAGAGGCTGCTACATGCTCAGCTTCCATGGTTGAGTCTGAAACGCATTTCTGCTTAACACTTCTCCATGAAATGGCTCCACCTCTTAAAGTAAACACATAGCCTGATGTAGACTTACTGTTATCCCTATCTTATTGGAAATCTGAATCCGTGTAACCCACAGGGAGCAGATCATCTTCTTGGTAAACTAGCATATAATCTCTAGTCCTTCTCAGGTAATTTAATATATGCTTTACCGCAGTCCAATATCCTTGTCCTGGGTTACTCTGATATCTGCTGACCATGCCCATGGCAAAACAGATATCAGGTCTCGTACATAGCATTGCATACATTAGGCTTCCTACAGCCGAAGCATAAGGAACTGCTTTCATGTCCTCTATCTCTTTCGACGTCTTTGGAGAAATCTCTTTAGATAGAGCTACTCCATGTCTAAAAGGTAAGAAACCTTTCTTGGAATCCTGCATGCTAAAACGAGCAAGGATTGTATCTATATATGAAGCTTGGAACAGACACAACATTCTTTTCTTACGATCCCTTATAACTTTGATCCCAAGAATGTGTGCACAATCTCCTAAGTCCTTCATATCAAATTGTTTGGACAACCATACCCTTACGTCTAATAATACCTTGACATTGTTGCCAATTAACAAAATATCATCTACGTATAGTACAAGAAATACCACCACGTTTCCGTTATACTTCTTATATACACAAGACTCATCCGGACTTTGAATAAATCCATATGACTGGATTACTTCATTAAACCGGATGTTCCAAGACTTTGAAGCTTGCTTCAGTCCATAGATGGACCGATTGAGCTTGCACACTAGATGCTCTTTGCCTTTTTCAATGAACCCTTCTGGTTGCTTCATATGGATGTTCTCTTCAAGACTTCCATTAAGGAAAGCTGTCTTGACATCCATTTGCCAAATCTCATAATCCATATGAGCTACAATGGATAAGAGTATCCGGATAGATTTAAGCATGGCTACCGGTGAAAAGGTTTCCTCATAATCGATTCCCTCTTTCTGAGTGTACCCTTTCGCAACAAGCCTAGCTTTGAAGGTTTCTACCTTCCCGTCTGTTCCTCTTTTCCTTTTGTAGATCCACTTGCATCCAACGGCTTTTCCAACATCAGGTAGTTCTACAATCTCCCAGACCTTATTAGAGTACATAGACTCTATTTCAGAATTCATTGTCTTTTGCCAAGATGCTGCATCTATATCTTGGAGTGCTTCGTCATATGTTCGTGGATCAGGTTCATGTTTACCCGGGATCAAGTCCGAAGACTCTCCTAAAAACATGAATCTTTTAGGCTGCCTTACAACCCTCCCACTACGACGAGGCACTGTTTGTTGTTGTGTATCATGTGTGACACGTGTTGCAGTCTCTTGTGGTACTTCATCTTGTACTGTTGGTACTAAAGTAGACATGTCCTCTCTAAGTTCTTCTAAAACAACTTTACTACTGGGCTTGTGATCCATTATATAGTCTTCTTCTAAAAACTGGGCATTGGTGCTAACAATGACCTTCTGGTTTTTAGGACTATAAAATAAACCACCTTTCGTTCCTTTGGGATATCCTACAAACACGCGAACTTCTGTACGGGATTCTAACTTATCAGCATCTGGTTTCAGCACATGTGCTGGACTACCCCAAATCCGAATATGTCTTAGACTGAGTTTTCGCCCATTCCATAATTCTATGGGAGTAGAAGAGACTGATTTAGAAGGTACTAAGTTCAGAACGTATACTGCTATTTCCAGAGCATATCCCCAAAACGAATTTGGTAATTCTGAATAACTCATCATCGATCTAACCATCTCCATAAGAGTCCTATTCCTTCGTTCTGCTACACCATTCTGTTGGGGTGTTCCAGGTGCAGATAGTTGCGATTGAATCCCGTCCTCTGATAAGTATTTCCTAAACTCTCCTAAGAGGTATTCGCCACCACGATCAGATCGTAGTGTCTTGATACTTTTACCTAATCATTTTTCCACATCAGCCTTGTATTCTTTGAACTTATCAAAGCACTCGGACTTGCGGCGCATTAGGTAAATATATCCGTATCTTGAATAATCGTCTATGAAAGAGACAAAATATTCAAAACCTCCTCTTGCCTGGACAGACATAGGACCACGCAAATCAGAGTGAACCAATTCTAACACTTCTTTGGCTCTATACCCCTTGGCCTTAAAAGGCCTCTTGATCATTTTACCTTCCAAGCAAGATTCACAAGTTGGAAAATTTTCCAACTCTAATGAAACCAAAAGTCCATCGGCTATAAGCCTCTGAATCCTACTTAAGTTAATATGACCAAGTCTTAGATGCCAAAGATATGCTTGGTTCATTTCTGAAGGTTCTTTTCTCTTATTTGAGTTAAAGATGAATTATAAATTTCCATGTTTTGCTTTGTGGAAGAAATTGGATTAAATTATTCAAATTGCCAACTAATGCACCAGAACAGATAATCACTTTATTTCTTTTAATAACTACATCGTTACTGAAAGAAACTGAATATCCATCTAAAAACAGTTTAGAACTGAAATTAAATTCTTTCTAAAACTGGGTACATAAAAACAATTTCTTAAAATCAAATTTCTATTTCTTCTAAAAGATAAGTAGACTTCTCCCATTGCAACAGCCGCCACCTTAGTAGCATTGCCCATGTAGACGGTAATCTCTCCTTCAGTTAGTCGTCGGGTTTCCTGGAACCCCTGCAAGGAATTGCAGACATGATCAGTGGCTCCCGTATCTACACACCAGGTGCTGGTAGATAACACCGCTAAACATGTTTCAACAACTAGAGCATGAGATATACCTTTGTTGTTCTGATTCCTACGAGGACAGTCCGCCTTCCAATGCCCTGACTATTTGCAGATGAAGCACTTGCCCTTCGGCTTCTTCACTCCAGCTTTAAATCCTGTACTCTGGGATTTATTCACTTTCTTTGCTGAACCAGCTTGTTTCTTCTTCTTCTTTCCTCTCGGTTTAGAAGTAGAACCATTTTCAGCATAGTGAATTTGAGAATTGTGACGAAATAATCCTTCTGCCGCTTGAAGTTCTGTCAGTAGTTCCCCTAATGAATAAATCCTCTTATTCATATTATTGTTCAGGCGGAATTGCTCAAAACTTCTAGATAGCGTTTGGAGGATCATATCGATCTGGGTTTCCCCATCAATTTCTCCTCCAAGGATCTGTATCTCGTTCAGATAAGCCATTATCTTTAGGATATGATCCCTTACAGGAGTACCCTCTTGCATGGTGGCTGTCATTATCTTTCTCATAGCTTCTTGTCTAGAAGCCCTATCCTAATGACCAAAGAGCTCCTTGAGATTATTCATAATATCATAAGCTGTTGGTAAATCTTGATGCTGATGTTGCAATACATTTGACATTGAAGCCAAAAGTGCAAGATCTCTACTCCAAGTGCAAGATGTTAGTCCACCCATTGGACCGTAGTCCCATATAAACTATAATAAACTGATTTACTGATTTAAATGCTCCTAATGCATTTAACTGAGCTATTTAAAATGCCTAATTTGCATTTTAACTTAACTAGCTATTTTATCGAACACCTAGTGTGCCCCAACTCTCCCCTCTATTAGGGAGACCACTTCTAGGCACCCGACAACGTCTAGGAACCCCCCACTGAAGAGGGAATACGTGTCCGGCCCATTTAAAAGTACTCACTAAATCCCTAAATCTGCGAGGAGGGTCAAATTCACCCTATGCGTCGATAAAAACAGCATATAGCTAAACTAGTGCGTATAAAACCAAACAGAGCTACTTATACTGCAGGTGAGGGGTGTCTTACCTTGTGTGCTAGATTTCATACAAATCTAATCGCTAGGAATTCCGGTGGAGACGACTTCTCGACGATTCGCTCGCGTCCACGTGCTCTACTCGTGGAGGGGAACGCCCTTGTGCTGAAATCGTCGCCGGAAAGTGACCTTGGGACCCTAGGGATGGAACCCTAGTTCTCCTTGTGGTTGGCGCCGAGAGAGGGAGAAGAGGGAGAGGTGTTCGGCGTGAGGGTTTGGAGGGGAAGAGGTTGTCGAACCAAACTCCAAAATAACCCAAACCAACTTAAGTTTTTTAATTTATATTAAGTGGGTATTTTGGCCCAACTCAATTATAAATATATTTGATTCTCCTTTGTCTCAGCACGACCCTACTGGGTTCACCGGTTACTAAGGCTAACTAAAGGTTTAACGGACCCGAGAGGTCCCGGGTTCGATTCCCGCTAAAGCCTTTTTATTCTTCTAATTAGTTTTGCTACTTCCGCTACTCGGAAAATTCCGGAAAAATATCTAAAAATTCAAGAAAAATCATAGAATATTTCTAAAATAGTTTCGAGAATTTTCGGGCGTTACACTTACCATCCGGGGAGATTATGCCATCTGACCATATGTTGCAAGCAGTACTTATTCGTATCGCAAACAGATAACTCTACTGCAATCTGATAGTACTTGATATGCAAGATTATGACAAAAATTTTGGGCATGCACTTCCCTAGCAAGTACGGCGCTTCAATCGAGTGCCGCAAAAGAAAGGTGATTTTCCGACCTGAAAATGGACCAGAGTTTGAATTTTACGGAGAATCAAAAGGAACGGAGAAGTTATTGCCATCTATTAAAGCACAAAGGATGTTAGATAAAGGATGTATGGGGTTTCTAGCGCACGTGGTTGATACCAATCAAGTCAAAGACCAGAAGTTAGAAGATGTCAGGGTAGTGTGCAACTATCCAAAAGTATTTCCTGATGAACTACCAGGATTGGCCCCTGACAGAGAGATAGAATTCGGAATCGAATTGATTCCTGCTACTCAGCCGATTTCAAAAGCACCTTATCGTATGGCTCCGGCTGAATTAAAGGAACTTCAGGAACAGTTATCCGAATTACTCGACAAGGGACTTATTCGTCCTAGTCACTCTCCATGGGGTGCTCCAGTGCTATTCATAAAGAAGAAGGATTGGTCTATGCGAATGTGTATAGACTACCGAGCGCTGAATAATGTGACGATCAAGAACCGATACCCACTCCCACGAATCGATGACCTGTTCGATCAACTGAAGGGTGCGACCGTTTTCTCAAAGATAGATCTACGATCCGGTTATCATCAAGTGAAGGTGAAACCAGATGATATACCAAAAACAGCATTTCGAACCCGATATGGACACTATGAGTTCATAGTTATGCCTTTCGGAGTAACTAACGCTCCTTCAGTATTTATGGACCTGATGAATCGAGTATTTACAGCATATATTGATAAATTTGTAATCGTCTTCATTGATGATATACTTATCTACTCGAGAATCCCAGAAGAACATGCTGAACACCTGAATACTGTACTACAGATCCTTCAAGAGAAACAACTATATGCCAAATTCTCCAAATGTGAGTTTTGGCTTGACCGGGTAATATTCCTAGGACATGTCATCTCCAAGGATGGAGTTATGGTGGATCCAAGTAAAATCGAAGCTGTAAATAACTGGAACCGACCAAAGAATGCCAGCGAAGTCAGGAATTTTCTCGGACTAGCAGGTTATTACAGGAAATTTGTAGAGAATTTCTCCAAAATCGCAGCCCCTATGACAGCCCTCACCAAGAAAAATACAAAGTATGAATGGACAGAAGCTTGTGAAGAGTTTCACAGAATTAAAAAAGAGACTGACCAGTGCTCCGATTCTTACTCTTCCAGAAACCAACAGAGGCTTTGATATGTACGGTGATGCTTCCATCACAGGACTTGGAGCTGTACTCATGCAAGATGGCAAAGTCATTGCCAACGCTTCTAGACAACTTAAAGAACATGAGAAGAATTATCCCATTCACGACTTAGAACTAGCAGTCGTGGTCTTTGCTCTCAAAATATGGAGACATTATTTATATGGAGCTCAGTGTAAGATTTATACCGACCATCAGAGTCTGAAATATTTCTTCACGCAAAAAGACCTGAATATGAGGCAGCGTCGATGGCTCGAGTTAATTAAAGATTACGACTGTGAGATTCTTTATCACCTAGGAAAGGCGAACAAAGTGGCCGATGCACTCAGCCGAAAGTTCAGTGCCACCTGATGTAACTATTTTAAAGTTCGAGGATGAACTTTTTATGAGGTACGGGGTACTGTAATACCCACTAAGCTTGTAAGATAAATATATGAATGTGGGATTTTGCATTAGAAAAATAATAGGAAGTGAGTTGAAGCAAAAAGAAATAAAATGAAATAAAAAGAAGTGAATGTCAAGGATTGAACCTTGAACCTCTTATATTATTCATAGAATTAATTAGTAGAAACCAATTGGGATAGAGAGAAGATGTTGATAGCAAAGGAGGGAAATCCATGATAAGGGTGAGAGTAAAAGCTAGCCAAAAGAAGACAAGAAAAGAGCAAGAGAAAGGCAACTTGCCTTCCTCCCTTTCTCTCCCTCTTCCTCTTTGCTTTTGCCGAAAATTTAAAGAGGGAATTAAGAGGATTCATTCCCCCTTGTTTCATCATGAATGATGAGAATAAATTAGAAAATAAAATAAATAAAAGAAAATAAAAAAAAAGGCTAAGGGAGAAGGAAAGCAAAAACCAAGTTTGCTACCTCTTCCCCCTTAACATAAAAGAGAATATGTAAAGGGAAAATTCTATTTTCTCTCATTTTTCTCATTCACCCTCTCCCTCACCGAAACCTCAGTCCCCTCTCCTCCATCTTCGGCCCCAAGCCAAGGTTTTCTCCTAAGAAAGCCTAAGATACAAGGAGGACTTAGCAAGGGAATCAAGGGAAGGGAACAAGAAGAAGAGGCTACTTCTTCCATCATCACACCTTAGATCCACAAGAGAAAAGGATGTAAGCTTCCCCTCACCTGTGGTACAAGGATTTTTATGTGATTTTTGGATTTTATGAGGATTATAAAACCTAGGAAAGAATTTTAGAAAATTCGGCTAAAGAAAGGGGTTTTCAAAACTAGGAAGGTTTAAATAAGTCTTTATTTCATGATATGTTTTCTATGCTATGTAGGAAGGATTTTCTTCATGTTTTTATACCTAATTGATGCTTGATCAGAGGAGTGCCTAACCCTAGAATTTCGGCCAAAAATATTTTAAGGAGGTTAGGGAAAACATTGTGTAACCAAACTAGTACAAGATTCCCTCCATGAACAACTAAGGGTCTTTTATTGGTTTTCTTGCTTGAAAGTTACTTGGAACCAAAAGAAATCCATTTATATGTTTCGGCCAAGAAAAGGGCTTAGGGTTAGGAAGACCTTTAAATTTAAGTAACCATGTTTGTATGACAGAATATAGAGTTCTCTTAAAGAATTGCATGTTGGACATTGCTAGAAATTCATGAACTCTTATTTTAGATTTTCGGCCATGATAAGATGGATAGTTTAGAAAAGCTTGAACAAAATTCTAATATGCTCAAGACCTCTGTATATTATGATATGAAAGTTATTTAATGCTCTCATGTTTAATTGGAGTATAGAAAATTAGTTACATGATATATGACATGTAAGATCACAAGGGTCCTAGCTCGTTTATGAACCAACTTTGTATATGATGTTCTTAGTAATTTTTGCCATGAAACTTACTTAGGTTTTCCATGATTTAGGCCACTTAAAACCTAGTTTAGAGATTGGTAGGTTTCGGCCATGAGGAAAAATAAAAGGAAAAGTGAAAGAAACCTAGGAAGCCTAAGACACAATTCACATGTATGTTTATTATGCTTGTCTTTATACATGCTATGAAACTTGTATGATTTCTTATGCTTTTAGGCTATTTGAAGCAAGTTTATATACTGTTGAGTTTCTCCCAAGTAGGGTTTAAAAGACCTAGTGGCCTTAGAAATGAAACCAAAGGTGTTAAAAATGTTTCTTATGGAAATATGATAATGTGTTGATTGTGTCACATGCTTGTACAATTTTTCCATGACCTAAATGGACCATTGTATGTTTCAGCCATGAAGGGATAGATGCCCTAGAAACCCTAGAACAAAAATTAAATATGCTTATGTCACTCTACATGAAATATGATAAGTAGAAAGACAAAGTTCCTATGCTATATGTTGTTTAATGACCTAATTGAGGCTAGGGTAAGTTTCGGCCATACATGTTGTATAATGTCTTGTTATGAATTTATACATGATGTTAGTTCAAGTTCACATGCTTGTATGTTTGTTGTTAGCCCTAATGAACACTTGTTAAAAGTTTGACTATGACATATGTTAAGGGCTTGAAGGACTTAGGAACTAGCTCAATATGCTTACTATGCTACTTGGAAAAAAAATGCTATAAATATTGTTTAAGGTTTCCATGCTTTCATGACATTTGGGATCTTGTTTATATACTGATAGGGTTCGGCCACATGAGTTTAAGGACTTGGAGAACTTAGGAACCAAGTTAATCATGCTTATAATGCTTCCTATGAAATTTATGTGATGATAATTTAGGTTTCACATGCTTGGAGGTTGTTTTTACCTAAGTTGAGACCTAAGGGGGTTCGGCCATGATAGGAACCCAAGGGGGTAGGAAGCTTAGAACCCAAGTTAACTATGATACCATGTTTCTTATGATAGTATAATCACATGATACACCCTTATGCTTAAACATGTATGCTTGTGATTTATATTTTCTTTTATGATATGATATGTGCTTAGAATATGCATGCTTGATGATATGCTATATGCTTAGAATATGCATGCTTTTATGATATGCTATATGGATAGAAATATGCATGTTTTAATGATATGTTATGTGCTTAGAAATATACATGCTTTAATGATATACTATGTGCTTAGAAATATGCATGTTTTAATGATATGTTATGTGCTTAGAAATATGCATGCTTTAATGATATACTATGTGCTTAGAATATGCATGCCTTTATGATATGCTATGTGGATAGAAATATGCATACTTTGATGACATGCTATGTGCTTAAAATATGTATGCTTTGATGATATGCATGTTAATATGATGTATGCCTAAGTGATGCATACTTTTATATGATGTATGCCTAAGTGATGCATACTTTTATGACATGATGTATGCCTAAGTGATGCATACTTTTATGACATGATGTATGCCTAAGTGATGCATACTTTTATATCATGTATGCCTAAGTGATGCATACTTTTATGACATGATGTATGCCTAAGGAATGCATACTTTTATATGATGTATGCCTAAGTGATGCATGCTTGTATGATGCATGATATGTATAAGTATGACATGTATTTTACTTTGAATGACTTGTACCAAACGGGTGGGCTCCTTATGCGCCCCTAGGTCGAATTACGGGCCTAGTTTCCTAGTAGGTTCTGGACTCGCTACCTTGGATCTACTTAGGATGCGCGAATTATGTATGTATGTGGTACTAAGCCGGGCCCCTTTATGTTGAGATTATGTTCAAGTATATATGTAAGAAGAAATGGTTTTAAAGATCATGAGACATACACATGTTTTTCGGATACATGTTTTCAAAATCATATTGCATAAACTTTATGATCATGTTGTGATGAGGCTATGATTTATGATATGCTATGCTTAGATATGATTATGTTATGTTTCATGCTATGTTTTAAGGAAGGATATGCCATGATATGATTATGTTATGTTTCATGCTATGTTTTAAGGAAGGATATGCCATGATATGATTATGTTATGTTTCATGCTATGTTTTAAGGAATGATATGCCATGATATGATTATGTGATGTTTCATGCTATGTTTTAAGGAATGATATGCCATGATATGATTATGTTATGTTTTATGCTATGTTTTAAGGGATGATATGCCATGATATGATTATGTTGTGTTGCATGATATGCTTAAAGAATATGATATGTTATGCCATGACTAGTTGAGATCATGTTAAGTTGAGACATTCTTTGATTATGTGTTGATTTTTGGTTTTAGTGAGTAGGAAAGGAACTTACTGAGCCATGAGTGCTCATAGCTTACTTTCCTTGTACCACAGATAAAGGAAAAAGCTGGATGAGCTAAAGGAGCAGCAGGAGAGGCAAGGAGATGTGTGTGGCGGTGGCTAGGCAACCAAATAAGAACCTGCTTTAAGAACTTTTAAGAATTTCACTTTGGTTTAGTAAATTGTAGTACCATATGGTTGACTTGATGTTATGCTTTCATTTATCTTGTTATCATGTTATGGAAACCATATTAGTGTAGTTCGGATTTTTTTAAACCAAGAAAAATGATTTTAAGTCTTCCGCTGTAATATGTACGTAGAGTATCGTAGCCCCGTCCCTTAGTGTTAGCAGGGAGGGCGGGCATTACAAATATGACTAAACCTTAGATGCCAAAGATATGTTTGGTTCATTTCCGAAGGTTGCTTTCTCTTATTAGAATTAGAATATATGTTATTAATTTCCATTTGTTGCATCGTGGAAGTTATTGGATTAAGAGTATACAATTTGCCAACCAACATACTAGAAGAGATAACCCCCCTATTTTTCTTGATAACCACTTTGTCATCAAAATAAACAGAATATCCATCCATAAATAATTTAGAAACTGAAATAAAGTTCTTTCTAAAACATGGTACGTAAATACAATTTTTCAAATTCAAAATTTTATTCTTATCAAAAGATAAATAAACATCTCCCACTGCAACAGCCACCACTCTCGTAGCGTTGCCCATGTAGACGGTGGTCTCCCCTTCATCTAGTTGTTTGGTTTCCTAGAACCCTTGCAATGAGTTGCAGACATGATCAGTGGCTCCCGTATCTACACACCAGGTACTGGTAGATAACACCGCTAAACATGTTTCAATAACTAATGAATAAGATGTACCTTTATTATTCTCCTTTCTGTGAGAACAACCCACCTTCCAATGTCCAAACTACTTGCATATGAAGCACTTGCCCTTCAACTTCTTCACACCTGCCTGCGGCCCAGTCCCTTGAGGCCGAATCACTTTCTTTGCAGAACCAACTTGTTTCTTCTTCTTTCCGCCTTTCGGCTTAGAGGAAGAAATGTTTTTAGCAATGTGAACTTGAGAACTTTGATGAATAACCCTTCTGCTACTTGGAGTTCTGTCAGAAGTTCCGCCAACAAATAAACCCTTTTGTACATGTTGTAATTCAGGCAGAACTGCTCAAAACTCTTGAGCAACATTTGGAGAATGATATCGACCTGGGTTTCCCCATCGATTTCAACTCAAAGGACTTCCATCTCATTTAAATGAGCATCATCTTGAGGATATGATCCCTCACGGGTGTCCCCTCAGTCATGGTGGTCGTCATTAAGTTTCTCATGGCCTCCTGCTTAGCAGCCCGATTCTAGTGTCTGAAGAGTTCCTTGAGATTGAGCATCATGGCATATGATGTGAACCTAACAAGAAAGATATCTCAAGAAGACTTAGAAGAAGGAGAAAAGAGGACAGAGCTCATAGGTTACTTCAGGAGGGTCCTCTCCACCTCAGAAGACAAGGCGAACCTCGGATGGGGGTTCTCGTTCCTCTCAACGAGACCGGAAGAACAACTTCAGAGGGATCACGTGTTTTCAGTGTGGCTCCAAAAGTCATACCAGGAATGATTGCCCGTTGGATCACGCTATATGCTTCTATTGTAAGCTTCCAGGGCACGAGAGTCAGAATTGCCCTCTGAAGGCTCAATTAGAGACGACTAAAGATACCACTCAGGGAGGGCGATCCACCCAGCCACGACATCAGAAAGGACCTCAAAGGACTCAGAACGCTTCATATCAGCCGCAACTGCCGGGACCCCAGGGAAAAGTATACCATATCCAGAGTCAGGAGTATCCAGTGATGCCAACGACCACGCAGTACTCGACCGCGGCGTCCCCTTATCAGACGTATCCGATATAGCAAGACCCTGCACTTCCATCTCAGCCTTATTTGACATTCCAGCCACAGACTCAGCCTCAGTACCCGCAGCAGCAGCAGGGTGACGCTCCTCCGATTCCACGTCAGCCTACTTTAAGGATGCCACCATCGAGTGCAGAGGTGGGACGAGGTTATGCCGTCACACGGGAGGAGGCACAGCGGGCTGAGGGATTGGACTTCCGAGGTATTAGCCACTTTAAACATTTTGTGTAGATCTATTGATAGATACTGGTAGTTCTCATTCGTTCATCTATCGGGTATCTTTGGATAAGATTAGGGGTCCCCTACACGCTAGACACATGAGTTAACAGTATCTGTACCATCTAAAAGGGTACTTATTAGTAGTCAAGAAGTCAAAGAATGTTCTTTGGACTTAGTTGGTCAGACACTGGTGATGGATCTATAGGTGTGGGAAAAAGGTGGGGGTTGACCTCATACTAAGCTTAGAGTGGATGACTATAAAACATGCCATTTGTGGGTTAACGTGGTTAGGTAGTAAATTTGGGGACCAAATTTTTTATTAGTGGAGGAGAATGTAAAATACGGTGCCCAAATAATAATTAAATAATAAGGTTTAATGGACGAATAATCTTATTAGAATTTTTTAGGAATTTTTAGAAAATTTCTGGGATTTAATCGGAGTCCGTAGGGCGTATTTTGAGGGGATAAAATTATAGGCCTTGGGAAAAGATCCGTTTAGAAATACTTAAAAGTAGGAGTTGATTTAGGAAAGTACATAGGGTTTGATTAAATCAAACCTAAGTTTTCTAATTATTTTATTTCCCTCTTTATTCTCCCGAGCCCTATTTCTTCTCCCGTTGCCGAATCCCTTCCCTTCTCATCATCTTGCGACGCCAACTCCTCTCTTCTCCTCAACGAGCTCGCGATCTGGTGCCCTAATCTCGCCGACATCGCTCCTGGTCTCTCTCGCCTTCTTCGTTGAGCTCACACCACCGAACCCTCAACCTCTCGCGGCCCCTCCTTCTCCCGTGAACATTCGGACGCCGACGCCCTCTCCTCCTCCCGCCAGCACCCGGGACGAGCCCCAGCCGCCGACCTCCTCTCCTGGCGCTGCGCCCTTATTGATCCGGCAAGTACACTTCCTTATGCCATTGTGAGATTTGTGAGGTATGAGAATAGGAACCTAGGAGATGAGATCTGCTGATGGAATGCCTCACGATTCGATTTTTATCTTGCGATGTTCTTGAAGGAACTCACGATTTCTGTGCTTGATTAGGTGGGTGTTTCCTTTGGGGTTTTGTTTTGGATTGAAGCTGCCCTTGTTCTTCTTACCATATTCTAGATTTTTGGACAGATAAATGGAGTTTTGAATTGCTTTGTTTCCCTTCCGGTAAATGAAGATTTTGGTCAGATTGTGGTAGTTGTTACAAGCCTTGTTAGAAGATGCTTTTGTTTGTCCTATCATTTTAAAAGTATTGAACAAATTAGGATAGTGTTGATTTGATCTCTGTGCGGTTTTAGTCCATTGACAGTTTTGGGTTCACGAATGTTTTCGTTACCTTGTGATTGCCTATGCCTTGGCAGAAGTTGATCTGTTCCTTTGGCAAATGGAGACTTTAGTTCGATCTGTTGCGGTTCTGTAATGAATTCAAATGTTGATTGTTCCTTATGTCATGTGAGGTTGCCGGATTTGTGTGGTCATACTTTAATTCCTTATAGCTAATTTAAGTTCTGTGATTTAGTCTCTGCCTTTAGTAATTCTGGTTTCTCTTGGGATAGATTTAGATGGTGTGGATTTTAATTAAGGATTTACTGGTAGGATTAATCGAGGTAAACCGACGATTAGTGCTGATTAATAATCATCGCGATAGAGAGTTACCTTATCAGTTTTGGGAACTAGGTTTAGTTAGTTGATGTATAACATGATTAGCTAATTTGTATATCATGTGATTTGCAGGACGTTGATTGAAGACGGTTGACACGATCTACATATAAAGGCGGGTATTTCTTGGTTTGTCTCTTTAGTCCTTTGAACTTAGTGCATGAGCTATTTTTGGATAAGAACTGCCTTACCTTGACTCCACTCATAATTTTTCCTATGCTTGATACTTCCACTCAAAATCTTTGAGTTACTCGTTTTTATATCCATACAGTCTCTTTTGTTATCCATGATCAGTAGCAGATACTAGATACCATGTTTGTATGCTTTGACTGTTATTGATTTATATATTATGTTGAGCATGCTGGCTTCATGTAGCATACCTGTTTCTGCTTATATATATATATGATGACTGTTGCATTGTTCGCATCATGTCATTGCATGTATGCCGCATCCTCGGCCACTCGAGAGAGTGGTAGCTGGAGTTGATGCAGCTTGTCCTGTCGTGCCACACTCGGCCATTCGTGTGAGTGGTAGCTGGAGTATGAGCAGCAGGGACCCCACCGCAGATGTAGCTAGTTAGCTACTATGCAACTGTCCCCTCGGCCATTCGTGTGAGTGGTAGCTGGAGTGGTGTACAGTCTGTCACTGACCCGGCCTCTCGACCATACAGGGGTCATGGTGCGGAGAGGTGGGCGGGAGTGACCATCCGTGCATACGCTGTTGATTATTATTTTTGCCTTGGGCTGCTGTTCTTTATATATGTTGTTATTGCTATTTACTGCTGTTGTTTACATACGCTGTTATTGCTTGTATATACCTTGCTCGTCGTTTCTGTAGTTATGAGTAGTACTGTAGCAGATTAGTACCAGTTCTGTCCTACTATACCTAGCCCAGGATATGGTTTCAGGTATGAGTGTTTATTTTGGTTCTATTGTAGTATTTGCTATTTCTTTTATGAGACTGTATACTCTTGGCTCGCTTTCTAGTTATATGTTATGTTCATGCACTATCTCTTTCCTTACCCGCTGAGTTCCAATACTCACCACCCCGTAAAATGGTTTTCTTTCGCCAGGTAACAGGTAGATGAGTCATGGAAGCTTGGAGAGTCCCAGCTGCCAGTCCCACGACACACTCGAGGATAGCTTCTTTTTCTGGTTTTGATTGCTAACACAATTTATGTTTTGGTTTTGTGAACTTGGTATTGTATGCTTCGATATGGATTTTGGAGTCTAGTCTGGTGGTTGTAGGTATTTTTTTAGTGCCATTGTTAGTTTTACGTTCGTATCGTTTTATGTCTTCCGCTGCTGTGTATTTACGTTCAGTCGTGTAGGTTTGTTAAACTGCGTGGTTGTATTTATTTTGTTTCAGCTGAGTGGACTGAGTATATAAACTGCGTGGTTATGTTTATTTCATTTTGTATATATATTCCAGCCGAGTGTGGCTGAGGTATATTTTGTATGTAGTAATGTTTCAGATTATCACCCGTACAGGGGAGATGCTGCCGAAATTTCTTCGGACAGGGACTCCTCCGGGGCGTGACAGTCTGAAGAGTTCCTTGAGATTGAGTATCATGGCATATGATGTGAACCCAACGAGAAAGATATCTCAAGAACCCACAATGAATTGAAAACAGAAAGAAGGAAGGTCTAAAGACGATAAGATGGATGAAAGAAACCATCAAATGCTTAGAAAGTAGCTAGAAAAGCACAAACCTTGGTATACGAGATGGAAGATGCCACAACCTTGGGATTGAGGTTGATAAGTCTTTGAACGCCACAAGGAGATGCCTTGATAAGTTCAAGTTCAATGAAGAACTAACAAGCGAGAGCCTCATAGTGCTTTAGATTGAAAAAATATGTAAAAGATACATGTGTGGGCGTCACCCCCTTTATTTATAGCTATAAGGTGACCAAAAAACCCTAAAAGGGCAATAGAAAACCCATTTAGTAAAGGCCTATGTAGACTACTTAGCCATTTTAAGCTTATGGCTTTATTACAACCCAAATAAAAGTAGAAATTGAGTCTAAATTAATCCTACATATCCATACTACATAGACATGAGACTTAAGTGCTAATTAAGCTCATCTAAGGATTGAATTAGGTTGACTATGATAAATGACTTGCTCTTGGTCAAACCTTCTACAATGGTAGCTTTGGCCTTCACATCTTCAATTAGTGCATTAAGTGCTTCCTTCATCTTTCTAGCCTTAGCCCTTGTAATTAGGCCTCCATTGATGCATAATGGATCATCATTAATATCTAGAGTGGGTTGACCATGATCCACATCGTTAGTTTGTTGCTCTCTTTCTTTGACTCCATCAGCATAGGCAGTGGGTAGGGCCTGATGCTGATGCTGTAGCACATTTGACATAGAAGCCAAAATGTAACACTGTGCCATCTCATCTGCCTTGACCGATTTCCTATGTGTCTCTATCTCCTCTTCACTAGAATTCTTATCAGGCACGCTAGGACTGTAACGCACGCCCCTCCTGCTAGTAGGGCGAGGTTATTTTACTTATCTATTTGCGGAAACATACATGCATATTAAAATTTCTTTCGGAAATAAGATAGTAGAAATATCCAGAAGTCGTGCGAAACAATAACATAAGACACTTGGTTCATGTTGACATAACAAGATAACTTAAGCATGTCTTTATTTGCCTTAGCCGAGCCACCACCACACACATCTCCTTGCCTCTCCTACAGCTCCCTTAGGTCATCCATTCTTTGCCCTTATCTGTGGTACAAGGAAAGTAAGCTATAAGCACACAGGCTTAGTAAGATCCTTTCCTACTCACAAAATCCATATATCAAAGCATAAACACATAAGCATACAACCATAAAAAAATAGGATCAATATGATCATCTAAGAACATAAGGGCATAACATGTCATATCATAAATCATAAAGAACATCATGCTATATCATATCATAAATCATCATGTCATATGAATATCATAAGAGCATAGCATGTCATATCGTAAATCATATCATATCATCTCATAAAGAACATCATGCTATATCATATCATAAATCATCATGTCATATAAATCATAAACCATATCATGCAAGATGTCTTTTAAAACATGTGTCATGTCATATGCAAGATGTCTTAAAACATATCATATAGTACTTGAATATAATATCATCATGAGGGCCCGGCTTGTACCACATACATACATAAATGCGCGCAATCCCTAGTACATGATAGCTAGCCCCGAACCTACTAGGGATCTAGGTCCGTTCAAAGTCCGTCGACCTAGGGGCGTACTAAGGAGCCCATCCCTTTACTAGACCCGTTCATAGTCCGTCGGCCTAGGGGCGCTTATGGAGCCCACCCTTGGTACAAGTCATACAAAGTAAAATATCATATCATGGTTCATATCATAACATAACATATCTTATCTTATCATATCATGAGGGGTAAAGCATGCATATTTGGGCACACAGCACATGCATGGATCATAAGCATACATAATGAGCATGTCATTTGCCATATCATAAAGCATGCATATTTGGGCACACAACACATGCATGGATCATAAGCATACATAAAGAGCATGCCATTTACCATATCATAAAGCATGCATATTTGGGCACACAGCACATGCATGGATCATAAGCATACATAATGAGCATGTCATTTACCATATCATAAAGCATGCATATTTTGGCACACAGCACATGCATGGATCATAAGCATACATAATGAGCATGTCATTTACCATATCATAAAGCATGCATATTTGGGCACACAGCACATGCATGGATCATAAGCATACATAATGAGCATGTTATTTGTCATATCATAAAGCATGCATCTTTGGGCACATAGCACATCATAAAAGACACAATCATACATGACATCATTAAATAGCATCTCCTAATTCATAACGTGACATGTGAGGCATATCTAAGCTTCCAAACTCATAATGGCTGAACCATTCATAAAGAGGGAACCAAGCCATAGGCAACATGCAAGCATAAACACCTAGCCAAATCCATATCATATTATCAAGAGGTACATGAGCATGCTTGGTTAACTTTTTAGCTTCTCTAAACCCTAATTTGGTTCTTGGCCAAACCAATCATGAAGGGAAATTTAGCTTTAAACAACATGTAAACATAAACACCTAGCTAAATTCATATCATATCATCAAGAGGTACATGAGCATGCTAGGTTAACTTTTAGCGTCTTTAAACCCTAATTTGGTTCTTGGCCGAAACATTCATGAAGAGAAGTTAAGCTTTAAACAACATGTAAACATAAACACCTAGCTTAAATTCATATCATATTATCAAGAGGTACATGAGCATGCTAGGTTAACTTTTTAGCTTCTTTAAATCCTAATTTGGCTCTTGGCCGAAACATACATGAAGGGAAACTAAACTTTAAACCACATGTAAACATAAACACCTAGCTAAATTCATATCATATCATCAAGAGGTGCATGAGTATGCTAGGTTATCTTTTTAGCTTCTTTAAACCCTAATTTTGGCTCTTGGCCGAAACATGCATGAAGGAAAACTAAGCTTTAAACAACAAGTAAGCATAAACACCTATCTAAATTCATATCCTATCATCAAGAAGTGTATGAGCATGCTAAGTTAACTTTTAGCTTCTTTAAACCCTAACCTTGTTCTTGGCCGAAGCATACATGGAGGAAGACTAAGCTTTAAACAACATGTAAGCATAAACATCTATCCAAATTCATATCATATCATCAAGAGGTGCATGAGTATGCTAAGTTAACTTTTTAGCTTCTTTAAACCCTAACCTTGTTCTTGGCCGAAACATACATCGAGGAAAACTAAACTTTAAACAACATGTAAGCATAAGAAAACCCAACCAAATCTCTTATCATAGCATACATACCCAAAGGATGTAGTGAACATGGTTAGTTTAGGTCTTAAGTTTTTCCTAGGTTCTTTTCCTATACTTGGCCGAAAGTTTACAACTTGTGACCCTAGGTTTTAAGCCTTCTAATCTTATGCAAAACAAAAGCAACTTGTACCACAGGTGAGGGAATACTTACTTCCTTTCGCTTGTGGCTTTTCTTAAGGAAAGATACCCTATGTGAAGAGGAAGAAGAGAGCTTCTTCTTCTAGCACTCCCTTTGATTTCTCTTGCTTGGAAAGGGTAGATCTTGAAAGCTCCTCCTTGTAAATTAGTTTTCTTAGGGAGAAAACCTTATCTTAGCTTTTTGGAAATGAGAAGAGGAACACTTTGGTTTCGGTGGGGAAAAAAAAGATGGAGAAAAGGAAGAGGAGGAAGAAGAAGGAAGGATTAATCACTTGTCTTTTCTTCTCTCATCCTATTTATTTCCTATGTAATGAACATGCCTTCATTCATCCCCGTTAACCCTTCTATCTTCTTCATTCCTTTAATTCCATGAAAATAGAGAGAAGGAGGGAAGCAAGCAACTTGTCTTTTGCTTGCTCCTTCTCTTAACCAAGAGGAAAAGAAAGTAAGCTACTTGGCTTTCTCTTGTTCCTTTACTTAACCATCTTCTCACCTTTACTAACATTTCCATTCTTTTCTATTCACATATCATTCATTACTCTAGTGGTTCTATGCACCAATTTAACTCTATCATTTGTAGGAGGTTCAAGGTTCAATCCTTGACTTCACCTCTTTTTATTTTGGTTTCTATTTTTTCATTTTTCTCTTTCTTTCTTTTATTCTTCTATTTTAAAGAAAAATACTCCTAGGTATAGATTAGCATTTCGTGGGTGTTACAAGGACAGACCTCAAGAAGTACAAACTTGTATTCTTCAGCAGTTAAGACAATATCCAATTTTCATTTCCAATCAATATAATTTTGACCAGTAAGTTTGTATTCTTTTAAAATAACAATAAGAGAATTGAAAGTCATTTTGAAATCCTGAGAATCATAAAATAAAATATTTGGTTAAAACTTTAGAATTTTAAATAATATTGATTCCTCAAACAATATAATTTAATTCACCAACACATCAAAACACCGTGAATGTCATATGTCACGATAGTGTGGACGTATACTAATTCAAACATTTGTAAGAGAAGATTTTACCCATTAATTTTATTATCTTGTCAGCCTAACTTTATGACAAATAAAATTAATTGTTGGTTCATCTTCGGTCACACAAATAATAACAGTGACTCTGATGGGGAGGATACTATTAAATGCGCCTAAGTATATACCATTACTTGATACTTAGTCCATTAATTATGATTGTGCCCCTTCAGATGGAGAAGATCACACATACCTAAATAATTTTCTATAATCATCCATAGAGGAAGTTTGATCTAGTGATCCACAAACAAACTTATCCGATATAGAGGAAGGCACTTAAAGCCAACACACAAGTTTGAATGCATCACTTACAAACCAGTAATAGAGATCGTGGAATTTATTTAAATAATCCCTCTCCTACTTTGTTATTAAAATTGAGGAATTTTAACATGCACACACATCACAACACATAAAACCATCATCATAACACACGCAAACAGCATATAAAGGCAATAAATATGAAAATAAAATTTCCAACTATTATGGCCTCATCCAACGTTGTCCTCCAATATGCTGCCAATAGATCAAACTGTCGCGTCTATCTTGCTTCCTTCTTTGTCGTGCCTCCGGTCCTCAAAATAGCACCACGCATAGCAAGGATACAAGCCACAACAAAAAGAATAAAAATTTACATTTATCGATCCTATATTCCACAAAAGAATTTACATATAATGTAGATCGAACAGAATGTAAAAAAAATAATAATACAGCGACCGACTGCATTTAATTATTACAATCATTCACACACAAACAACCTTGACATGCCCGAGGGTTCAAATCATACATAACACACAAAAGCCATAATAGTTGGATCTAGGATGCCTGCAACCATAGAGTTAATCTTTCTTGCACATCCTACTATTATATGGCCTAAACTTATATACGAGCAGTGCATAATTTAACCGAAAACCAATCACACGGAACCAGAAAACAAGCTCTGATACCACTTAAAGGCGCTGGAATTCCGTTCTGTTTAAATTTTCCTATACAAAAATTGTAAAAGTACAGAACTATTCCTAGCAACCCGCATGCTCGATCAGACATGTATTTGATCAATTAAGCAAGTTCTTGACGGATCAAAGCACACCTTGATTGAAGTACAAGATCATTGGCCTCTTGTGTTGGTATTCAAAATCGATACAAAGAAAACTTAAACTAATTATGCAGCGAAATTAAAGAACTAGTTGTACCTTTCCTTTGTAGCTAAAGACCTCTTGATCTTCTGCTGTATTCCTCTCCTCTTCTTGGACGTCATGTGGGCGATGAACTACCAACACAACAACCACCCTTCCTCTCATATCTCCACACCGCCAGTTACAAAAGGAGGCTCTAGGATGGGGCACCATATAATCTTCTTCCTTCTCCTCTTCTTCTTCTTCACCAATCTGTCGGCCACCAAGGAGGAGGGAGAGGGGGGGGGGGCTCCGACCACCAAGGAAGAGGTGGGATGCCGCCGACCCTAGGTAACGAGAAGAGGTTGTTTGTGGGAAAATTAGGTTTTGGAGGCAACACCTACTCCCTTTTATAAGCTTGCTGCCGGCCCTAGGTGAGGAAGACAAAACTAAAAACCAAAACCAAACTGGATGGGTGGATGCAAAGCTTTATATAGCGGCTACAACAGGGACCTAGAGGAGGAATTGGTTTAGGCCTCCTGATAGGCTTGGGCTTCCTATGTTAGGCCCGAACACCCAACTCAATTCCATCAATAATAACCCATACCACTAAAGGGTTATTATTGAACTACCGCACCAATCGCATATTACAATATGGGCTCCTTCTTATCATGAGTGTGTAATCTCCCTGTATTTAAGATATGGTATGTTCGTTAATTAAATGAGTTACTGACAACTCAATTAATTAACATCTGATTCCAAGAGTAGTACCACTCAACTTTATTATCATGTCGGACTAAGTCCACTTGCAAGGTTTTACATGATAATCCTTATGAGCTCCTCAAGGGGACATCATCAACCTAAATAATTGAGACATAGATTCCTTCTATAATCAATAACACACCAAGTGTTTCTCTAGGTCTTGCTTCTTCTCCACTTGTCGCCATTAAGGCAATCTATCACTCAACTCGCAAATGTTAGCTCTTTAAAGAACTTATAATTGTGGCAATTCCTTGTAAATGATCGTTGACTGATTGAAAATCCCAAAGGTATTAGGATAAAAGAAAGGAATTGATAGAAGAATATAAATTGCAGAATTGAAAACTTAAATTAAGTTCATAAAGGAAATTTGTCAGAATTGAATCTAGGCAAAACTTATGAGAATGCGGGACTAAAAGATAAAGATACTTGAAATAAGAACTAAAAAGGAATTTGCTTGAACTTAATCTAGGCAAGTGCCAAAATTAAATTTAGGCAAAACATTAAAGTAACTGTGGAATTGGAAAGTGCAAGTATTCTAGGCAAAACTTTGAAGGATATTCGGAATTGGAAAGTACAAATATACTAAGCAAAACTTTAAACGAAATATGGAATTGGAGAGTGCAAGTATAATAGGAAAAATTTTAAAGGAAATGCGGAATTGGAAAGTGCAAATATACTAGACAAAACTTTAAAGGAAATGCGGAATTGGAAAATGTAAGTATAATAGACAAAACTTTAAAGGAAATGCGGAATTGGAAAGTGAAAGTATAGAAATAACAATTCTCTACACTCACCTCTTTTTTTGTTTATTTTTTTATTCTATTTTTCCAAAAATATATTTTTTTTGTTTGGAATTTCGGCCTTTTTTTGCCAAAAATATTTTTTTTTTGGAATTTTGACCTTTTTTGGTCGAAAATATATTTTTAAAAATTTTAGCCTTTTTTTATCGAAAATAATTTTTTTTAATATCAGCCTTTTTTTGCTGAAAACATATATATATTTTTTGAATTTTGACCTCCTTTTTTTGTCGAAAATAATTTGATACCAATAAGACAAATAAAACTCTAATGTTGAACAAATAGATAATGATTCAAGCACAAAGAGGATGGATAACCAAATTGATTTAGAAAAACCAAAGCTCTAATACCAAATGAAGTGAACCCAACGAGAAAGATATCTCAAGAAACCACAACGAATTGACAACAGAAAGAAGGAAGGTCTAAGATGATAAAATGGATGAAAAGAAACCTCGACCCAATGCATAGGAAAGCACAACCCTTGGTATAGAAGATGGGAGACACCACAACCTTGGGATTGAGGTTGATAAGTCATTGAACGCCACAAGGAGAGCCTTGATAAGTTCTAGTTCAATGAAGAACCAACAAGTGAGAGCCTCACCGTGTTTTAGATTGAAAAATATGTCAAAGATACATGTATGGTCGTCACCCCCTTTATTTATAGCTCTAGGGTGACCAAAAAACCCTAAAAGGCCAAAAGAAAGCACATTTAGTAAAGGCTTATATAGACTACTTAGTCATTTTAAGTTATGGCATTATTATAACCCAAATAAAGGTAGAAATTGAGTCTAAATTGAGCCTATATATTTGATGTATGCCCAAGGGCTTAAGATAGGAGAGATCAGTTATCACTTCCAGAAGGCCCAATTACAAGACTACGGGCAAAGCGTTTCAAGGAAGCACTAAATGGGCTAATCAAAAAACATTGGGAGGACTATGAGCAAGGAGAAACCAAGATAATCACAACTTCTAGTCGTGGCCTAATCCACGTAATCGGGCATAACCATCCATGACTGGCCGCGCTTAACGGAAGAACGCTAATAAGCATGCGAAGCATGGTAACTCGTTCATGCATGAAGACTTAAGTATTTTAGATTGTTTAATGAAGCATGCGACTTGGGACTCTAATTGTGCATGCATTTATTTGTTTTTGGGTTTCTAGATAGCTTGCATGAGGCATGCAACATTCGGACTCTAATTGTGCATGTACTTATCTTGTACTTTTCCTTGTTCAGTCCCATTATATAAGGGAGCGGCATCTTAGTATGAAGCAACTTAGTTTTTGATGAGATTGTGTGCTCTCTTAGTTCTTGAAAGAACTTGCTAAACTTATCGAGTCTACTCTTGTGGCGTTCAACCCATCAAAACTTATCACCCCTAGGTGTGACGTTTCTTTCCTTCGTAGGCTTGGTTCGTGCCAATTCTTGGTTGCGGGTCAAGGCTCACACTCTTGTCGTTTAGTACTTGGGGTTCTATCCACCTTTGTTTCGGATTTCATCACATTTATTGGTGGGGTTCCTATCATCTGGTATCAGAGCTTCGATTTAAAGGAAAGTGCAAATCTATCTTTACTTGTTTTTCAGCCAAAAGCAAAAAAAAAAATCGTGAAAAAAGTGTGCACAACGAAATGACAAAAAAGAAGAAGAAGAAGAAGAAAGCGCAGGAAAAAAAAAACTTCTTTTGTGAATCGAAGTAAATTGTCTTCAACAATCCCTTTCTTGTTTTCCTTACTCTCAAACTTCTACTCTTTCATTTTCACTTAAAAATTCTACCTTTATAAGTTTCGGTAGTATCTTTTGGAATTGCTACGTGATATTCTGATTTGTTCTAGAGTTTGATCAAGAACTGAGAGATATCATGAATTGAGAGCTACCACCCAAACGTGAGTTGAGTGCTTGTGAGGTTATTCTTTCATTTTGTAGCCATGTCCAACAACCAGGAGGATGGAGCGAATGAGGGGGCTAGGCCACTTCCGAACCTGCAATTGCAAGCATTGATGGGGGAGATGCAACGGATGATGAGGGCGGAATTAGAATCTATCCATGAGAGGTTGGATCAGGTAGAGGATGGGACACCAAGAAGACATCAACAAGACCATATTACTAGACCACAAAGAAGACGTGCCCAAGGGATTGATGTCGAAGAAGATGAAGAGGTTATTGTGGAAGACTTTGATGAGCAAAACTACAATCGGAGCAGGATTGGATATTGAGGAGATAGAAACGGAACTAGAAGAAATAATGATTTAGGAGGGATTAAGATGAAGATTACAACCTTCCACGGGAGAAATGACTCAGAAGCTTACTTAGAATGGGAAACTAGGATGGAAATGGTATTTGACTGTCATGAATTCTCAGAGTTTAAAAAGGTAAAGTTAGCTGCCAATGAATTCACTTATTACGCTATTGTTTGGTGGGATCAAGTGGTGATGACTCAGAGAAGGAATAGAGAGCAACCTTTATCCACTTGGGAGGAGATGAAAGTACTCATGAGAACGAGGTTTGTACCCAGCCATTATTATAGAAGCTTATATCAGCGGCTTCAATGGTTATCTCTAGGCTCCAAAAGTGTGGATGAATATTCCAAAGGTTATCTGTGCTAATGTCAATGAAGATAGGGAAGCCACTATGGCCAGGTTTTTACATGGTTTAAACCCAGAAATTGCTGATATTGTTGAATTGCATCATTATGTCGAGCTGTCGGACACGGTCCACCAAGCACAAAAAGTGGAAGAACAATTCAAGAGGAGAGGATTGGCTACGAAGGGACAACCAATGACTACTCACGTCACATGGCGGACATCTCCAAGAAAGGAGGAACAACCTCAAAATAAGCCAAAGTTTGAACCCTTCAAGAAGCCCAAACCTACATCATCTACTACTCAGGGTAATCGCGAGCCCATTTCCTCCAAACCTTGTGATATCAAGTGTTTTAAATGTCAAGGGCATGGTCATATAGCTAGTCAATGTGTGAACAAAAGGGTGATGGTAATAAACGCCCAAGGTGAACTTGAGTCGGAAGATGAGGATGAAATAGTTGAAGAAGTGCCACAAAAAGAGGACAGTGATGATGAAGAACATGCTGTTATCGGAGACTTATTGGTGGTCTGACGAGTTCTCAATTTACAAGCTAAGGAGGAGGAAGGTAATCAAAGGAAAACATGTTTCATACCCGTTACTTTATCAATAACATGGTTTGCAGTGTTATTATTGATGGGGGAAGTTTCACCAATGTGGCAAGTACTGATTTGGTGGAGAAATTGTGACAACCAACTCAGAAACATCCGCGACCTTATCGCCTCCAGTGGCTAAACGATTGCGGAGAAATCAAGTTAACAAAACAAGTCTTGGTAGCAATTTCCATCGGCAAATATGAAGAGGAGCTGTTGTGTGACATGGTTCCCATGCATGCATGCCATCTATTGTTGGGGAGACCTTGGCAATTCGATCAAAAGGTAACATATGATGGCCTCACAAATAGGTATACTTTTACTATGAAGGGGCAACCTTTTATTCTTGTACCATTGACTCCAAGACAAGTTATGGAGGACCAGTTGAGATTACAAAAAGCAAATGAAAAGAAGAGAGAAAAAGAAATTGAGAGAAAAAAAATTGAGAAAAAAGATGTAGAGGAAAAGAAAAATGAGAGAAAAGAAGAAGAGAGGAAAGAGACAAAAGGAGTGGGCAAGGAAAAAAAAAGGGGCGAGAAAGAAAAATAGTTTTTATGCAAAAAAAAAGTGAGATTAAACGAGCTTTGTTTTTAAATCAGCTGCCCCTTATCCTTTTGTATATGGAGGCACTCATGAGCACTAACGACCTTAACGATTCTTTGCCTAGTGTTATTATTTCTCTCTTATAGGAATTCAAGGAGGTCTTTCCTGAAGAGGTTCCGCATGGTTTACCTCTCATTAGAGGAATTGAGCACCAAATTGATTTCATACCTAGTGCATCCATTCCTAATCGACCTGCCTATAGAAGCAATCCGAAGGAAGCAAAGGAACTTCAGAGGCAAGTTAATGAATTATTAGAAAAGGGGTATGTTCGAGAAAGCATGAGTCCTTGCGCCGTGCCTATGTTACTAGTTCCCAAGAAGGACGGAACATGGAGGGTGTGTGTGGATTGTCGAGCCATCAACAACATCACGGTAAAGTATTGCCATCCAATTCCTAGGATTCATGATATACTTGATGAATTGCATGGTTCTTGTGTGTTCACAAAAATTGATCTTAGGAGTGGGTATCATCAGATTAGGATGAATGAAGGTAATGAATGGAAAACTGATTTTAAAACTAAGCATGGCTTATATGACTGGTTAGTAATGCCTTTTGGCATAACTAATGCTCCTAGCACTTTTATGCGTTTGATGAATCATGTTTTGCGTGCTTTCTTAGGAAAATTTGTAGTTATGTATTTTGATGATATTTTGATTTTTAGCAGAAGCTTAGAAGAGCATGTTACAACACATTAATGTTAGTTTTGAGTGTGCTAAAAGAAGAAAAACTTTTAGCTAACCTCGATAAAAGCACCTTTTGTATGGAGAAAGTCATGTCTCTTGGTTTTGTTGTTAGTACTAAAGGTGTTGAGATGGATGAGGAAAAGGTGAAAGCAATCCAAGAGTGGCCAACACCGACAACAATTAGCCAAGTGAGGAGTTTCCATGGTTTGGCCAGCTTCTATCGACGGTTTGTTCGTGATTTTAGCAATATTGTTGCTCCTCTTACTAAAATCATCAAGAAAAATGAGTCATTCAAGTCGGGAGAGGAGCAAGAGAGAGCCTTCATCACTTTGAAAGAAAAGTTAAGTTCTGCTACTTCACTAATCCTACCAGATTTTTCTAAAACCTTTGAAAACAAATGTGATGCTTCTGGTGTTGGTATAGGTGTTGTGCTAATGCAGGAAATGAGACCCATTGCTTATTTCAGTGAGAAGTTGAGTGGAGCCACTCTCAACTATCCCACATATGACAAGGAAATGTATCCATTAGTGAGAGCATTAGAGACATGGCAACATTGTCTATGGCCAAAAGAATTCGTGATTCACACAAATCATCAATCTCTAAAGCATTTGAAGAGCCAATATAAATTGAACCGACTCCATGCTAAATGGGTAGAATTCATTGAGACATTTCCTTATGTATTCAGATACAAGCAAGGAAAGGAGAACGTAGTTGCTGATGCACTATCTCGAAGGTATGCTTTACTGTCCACTTTAGATACGAAGTTACTTGGATTTGAATATATCAAGGATTTATATACTAATGATACTGATTTTTTTGATGTGTTCAAAGCATGCGATAAGGTTGCATTTGGTAAGTTCTATAGGCATGATGGGTTTTTATTTCGTGAAAATAGATTGTGTGTGCCTATGTGTTCGTTACGTAAATTATTCACTAGGGAAGCCCATGGTGGTTGATTGATGGGTCATTTTAGCGTTACTAAGACTTTAGGGGTTTTATAGGATCATTTCTTTTGGCCTCAAATGAAATGTGACGCAGAAACACTTTGTGAGAAGTGCATCACTTGTAAACAAGCTAAATCTAAATTGAAACCCCATTGCTTGTATACTCCTCTGCCTATACCTAGTGAAGCTTGGACTGATATTTCAATGGACTTTGTTTTGGGATTACCCCGGACCAAGAGGGGGAGAGATTCGATTTTTGTTGTGGTAGACAGATTCTCTAAAATGGCTCATTTCATTCCATGTCATAAAACCGATGATGCATCGCATATAGCTGAATTATTCTTTAAAGAGGTTATTAGGTTGCATGGCATGCCTAGGACCATTATCTCTAATAGGGATGTAAAATTTTTGAGTTATTTTTGGAAGACTTTGAGGGGGAAATTAGGAACTAAATTGTTGTTCTCTACTACTTGTCACCCCCAAACTGATGGGCAAACTGAAGTGGTCAATCGAACCTTGTCCTTTTTATTTCATGCGTTCATTAACAAGAATTTGAGAATATGGGAAGATTGTCTACCTCATGTTGAATTTGCTTACAATAAGAGCATACATTCTGCGTCTAAATTTTCTCCATTTGAAATTGTTTATGATTTCAATCCCTTGTCACAATTAGATTTGATTCCTTTAGCTATAAGTGAGCATATAAACTTAGATGGTAAGCAGAAGGCCGAATTCGTAAAGAAGATTCATGAACAAGCACGACTGAATATTGAGAAAAGAACTCGGCAATACATGCAACAAGCTAACAAGAGGTGGGCGCCCGGACCACCTTTTTCCAGAAATTCCTTCTCCTACAAAACAAGGTTAGTCCGAGGCAAAATATACCCTGCAACACAGATTGTTAGCACAATTTATAAAGTACGAATTAACAGAAACAGTATGACTTAGATTCCGTCTTTCCGAGACAGGAATCTAGTCACGATCTCGACTTAGATTTCCGAAATGGATCTAAGCCGGATCGACGCCTAATGTTCCCTTCCTGGGAACGCATCCTCGCAGTCACTCCCCTCCAGTGACTTACCTTACTTACCTACCAGACGTCCGGTCAGCCCTTCGACCCGTCTGGACCTTTCGCCAGCTATCCGGTCAGCCCGTCGACCTAGCTGGACTTCTTGCCAAGCGTCCGGTCAGCCCGTCGACCCGCTTGGACTTCTCGCCAGCTATCCGGTCGGCCCGTCGACCTAGCTGGACTTCGTGCCAGACATCCGATCAGCCCGTCGACCTATCTGGACTTCTCCTGCACACTCGATCAAAGTGTCAGACAACAACAAAACTAACTTAACCTATTTGTCATTCATCAAAACCTAGGTTAGACCGTTAGTGCTACCCTCACCAACACTTATCTTGTATTTTTCCTTGTTCACTCCCATTATATAAGGGAGGGACATCTTAGTGTAAAGCAACTTAATTTTTGGTGAGATTGTGTGCTCTCTTAGTTCTTGAAAGAACTTGCTGAACATATCGAGTCTACTCTTCTGGCGTTCAACCCATCGAAACTTATCACCCTTAGGTGTGGCGTTTCATTCCTTCGTAGGCTTGGTTCGTGCCAATTCTTGGTTACAGGTCAAGGCTCACACTCTTGTCGTTTAGTTCTTGGGGTTCTATCCACCTTTGTTTCGGGTTCCATCACATTTCTTGGTGGGGTTCGTATCAATATCCATACTACATATATATGAGACTTGAATGCTAATTCAGCTCATCGAAGACTAAGCAGGATGACTTGCTCTTGGTCAAACTTTCTTCAATGGTAGCTTTGACCTTCACATCTTCAATTAGCACATTATGTGCTTCCTTCATCTTTTTAGCCTTAGCCCTTGTAATTGGGCCTCCATTAATGCATAATGGATCATCGTTAATATCTAGAGTGAGTTGAGCATGATGCATATCATAAGCTTATTGCGCAACTTGTTCTTCTTCTTCTTTTACTCCATCACTATTCAATCTCAGGAGGACAACCCAGCTCCAAATAGTAGCTCAGACCCCGATTTTATTATGACCTTTCAAGAACAAATCCCTTTGTCTCAGCAAGAAACCCAAGATGCTCCTTTCTTTATTTTCTCCTTTCCCTGTATCCAAACTTCTCTATCCTCATCATCAACACCCTCCTCTACTCTCCCCATATTATTAGGAGGTTCTTTAATGACCACCTTGGAAGAAATCTGACACCAACTTAAAGAGCTTACTCCCACTGAACTAGCAAATAAAGTTTCCTTTGAGGAAACTAAGGTAAAGTAACTCTCCATCAATTATCATATTCTTAATTTTGAGTATTGCTAACAACCTATGCTTAATAGTGTTGGATCACCACTATGAGTGTGGCTCAACAACAATATGATCTAGCCTGAGAGAAGGAGCTGTTAAAACAGAAGACCTCTAAAGTATCTTCGACTCGGGCCTCTGAATAAATAAAAGAATTGTCTAAGCAACTTTAAGAGGTTTAAAGATTATTTCAAGATGAATATGAGAAACCGATCCAGTGGAAGACCAATGTAGATGGCCTTACGTCCCAGCTTCAATCAGAGATTAACCTTCGTAATGAATTAAAAATAAAGCTGGATAAAAAAGTTGCAGAGACTATTCAACTATCCACCCAGCTGTAGGCATTGAAGGATACTCATCCCTCTGAAATAGCAGCCAAGGTTTATGAATTAAACTCCATGGATGGGAAGGTAAACTCTCTCGTTTTTCCTTAGCCAAGGACCAAGCAACTACATCAACTAAAGAGGCTAAGCTAAAAGCTTCCCAGGATGCATTAGCAACTTATCAAGCGAGTGAAGATGAACGATTTAAAAAAAGAAAGAAAATACTCCTTGAGTCGACCAATTTCAATGACCCTATCGCTACATCCATTATCAAGGCTTTCACTCATGAAGCTGAGGGGGCTATAGAACAATTCAAGGAGAAGGCATATCTGGCATCTGAGTCTCCTATCAATTTTCTAGATCACAGGAGGTTACATAAGAACAGACCTCCTGACCTATTCCCTAAATTGATGTAATTCCTCGCGTACTATTGTACTAAAGAAATTCTCAACAATTCAAGCACTAGCATCTTCATAACCTCTAATGACATTTCAAGTACCAATATAATTAACTGCTAACTCTTAAGCACTAACAAATGAAAATTTAAGTAATCAAGCAAAAGTAAATTAATTTTTTCTAAGGTTTGTTTGATCCACTATGTGTTCACTTTTTACTGGCTGACCGCACTTATTTATACTCGCATCTATCTTCGCTCGAAATTAATTTTCACTCAACTTTTCATATTCAACAAAGTTCATTTCCACCCATGTTCCTTCTCGTTCGGGCTTGTGGTTTTCTCTACCTTATTGCGTAACTTGGCAACAAGACCTTCCTCCTATTCTCAACTTGAGGGATATCTTTGTAGTCCCATCTTCCGAGATTCTATGGGGAAACTAAAAGGTGCCAAATATAACTTGCCCGCGTTAATTGTAGAAGTCTTATTATCTATTTTTGGTCTCAATCCGACCGACACAGAATTGAGTGCTTCCTTGATTGTTTGTCACATAAGTTTTTTAACCCTTACTCTTTTTCCCAACTAAGGTTATTTTCCTAGCCTTTTGTACAGAAATACTCAATTGACAAGAGTAGTTCTGACCAAGTTAGGAGAGGATTTTCTAGAAGAATGTCGTCTCAATCAAACCTCTTCCTCCTTTGGTCTACTTCTTCCAGTGAAGTCAACCCAAGAACCATCACCCAACTCCTCTTAACTAGATAATCCCTTCATTGTCAGGCATAAAAAGCCTTGACAGAGGCTTCGGGTCCAAATTTACCTACACTACACATTGTCAAATAAACCCCACACGAGGTGGATCCCTTGTAGGCAACCGCCAGCCTAATGTCCAAAAGACCAGTACTTGAGTAAAGTCTTGAGTTAGTTAGGACAACACCATCCACCCAACCATCTTTTGCTATGTCACAATAGTTTGAGCTACTCCTTGTTCCTCCTCCAGGGCCTACAACTTCTACTAGCTCTCCATGCTTCTTTAATCAATCCCATGGGTTACTGTCTCAATTATTACTAAATATTTCATAGAGTAGTCAACAATTATTACTAAGCAATATTGGTTCTTGCTTAGTGATTTGGCTCCATGTGAATCAAATAGGTCAAGGTGAAGGAGCTCAAGTATGGAGTTAGTTCTTTCTAGGTTGGTTGATTTGTGGGTTGACTTGATTTGTTTTCCTTTTTGGCACGCATCACAGATTGAGTTTTCAATAAATTTTAATTTGGGCAAACCTCTAACTAGACCATTTGAACTCATTTTTGAAATGAGTCTAGTGTGCGTGTGACCCAGTCTTCTGTGCCACAGTTGGGTTTCCTCTTGTTGTGTCAAGAGACACTTTATTGAGGATATTGATTGGTCAATTGTGTAGATGTTATTCTTCCTAAGTCCCTTATGTCTAATCTCAGGGTTTTCAATGTTTTTAACTAGACATCCAGATTTATCAAAATTGACTAGATATCCGCTGTCACACAATTGACTTATACTTAGTAAATTAAAGTTAAAATTTTCAACCAATAAAACATTTCGAATAATGAAATCGGAACTAAGTTCAATATTACCTTTTCCGATTACTTTAAGTTTACCGTCGTTGCCGAATGCAACTGATCCTAAATTCTTGTTCTTGAGTTTAGTAAACTTCAACTTATCTCCAGTCATGTGTCTGGAGCATCCACTATCCAACATCCATTGATCCAATTCCTACACATGAAGTAGTTTGAATTGGGTTTTAATGGATTTAAAGATAGCTTAATTGAAGTAGACTCCTTAGATTTTCTATCTCACTCAATTGTATTCGAAGTAAGTTAGCAAACAATTAATCCTGCGGTTATTTTAATTAACGTTTTGAAAAGTTTTGGAAAATATTTTGAAAATAATTTGAACTTAATTAATTTTGAACCTGATTAATTTTGAAAATAATTGTTAAGTTTGAGAATTTTGAAAAGATTTTAAAGTTAATTAATTTTTAAAAGTTAATTAATTTTGAAAAGATTTTAAAGTTAAAAAGACTTTAAAGTTCATTAAAAAGATTTTAAAGTTAATTAAATTTTGAAAAGATTTTAAAGTTAATTAATTTTGAAAAGATTTTAAAGTTAATTAATTTTGAAAAGATTTTAAAGTTAATTAATTTTGAAAAATAATTTTAAAGTTAATTAATTTTGAAAAATAATTTAAAAGTTAATTAATTTTGAAAAATGATTTTAAAATTTGAGTTTAAAATAATTTTGAAATTGAGTTTTAAAATAATTTTTAAATTTGAGTTTTATAAATAATTTTGAAATTTAAGTTTTAAAAATAATTTTGAAATTTGAATTTTAAAAATAATTTTGAAATTTGAGTTTTAAAAATAATTTTGAAATTTGAGTTTTTAAAAATAATTTTGAAATTTGAGTTTTAAAAATAATTTTGAAATTTTTGTTTTAAAAATAATTTTGAAATTTGAGTTTTAAAAATAATTTTGAAATTTGAATTTTAAAAATAATTTTGAAATTTGAGTTTAAAAAATAATGTTGAAATTTGTGTTTTTAAAAATAATTTTGAAAATTGTGTTTTTAAAAATAATTTTAGTTTTGAAAATAATTAAATTTAAAAATAATTTAATTGTTAATTAACTTGATTTAAGTTCAAGTCAATTTTAATAATTTAATTTTTAGTCATCTCACCCGATCTAAATTTTCAATGAGGGAATTCTATAATTGTTGTTAGATGAATTATGGTTGAATTTAAGGGTCTGGTTTAACTTTGTGTTTGATTCCGGTTTAGCTTTGGGTTTAACAAGTAAGCATTCTTTGGATAAACTTCTGGGCTATAGTGAGTCACAAGGAACTCATTAAAGTAACCATGCCTTCGAGGTTTTCCAAATAGTCCTACCCATTGAACTTAATACTAAACCTTGGTCTAACTAGTCAGGATCCATTTAAGGGTAGCTTCGATGTAACGCCCGCCCTCCCTGCTATCAACAAGGGACGGGGCTACGATACTCTACCTACGTATTACAGTGGAAGACTTAAAATTATTTTTCTTAACTTAATTAAAACCGAACTACACTAACATGGTTTCATAACATGATAACAAAATAAATAAAAACTTAACATCAAGTCACCCATATTGTATTACATTTCACAAAACCAAAGCATAGTTCTTAAAGGTTTTAAAGCAAGTTCTTAATTAGTTGCCTAGCCACCGCCACACACATCTTCGTTGCCCCTCCTGCTGCTCCTTTAACTCATCCAACTTTTTCCTTTATCTGTGGTACAAGGAAAGTAAGCTATGAGCACTCATGGCTCAGTAAGTTCCTTTCCTACTCACTAAAACCAACAATCAGTACATAATCAAATAATGTCTCAACTTAACATGATCTCAACTAGTCATGACATAACATATCATACTCTTTAAGCATATCATGCAACATAACAAACATTATAACTAGTCATGGCATACCATCTCTTAAAGCATAGCATGAAACATAACATAATCATATCATGGCATATCATCTCTTAAAACATAGCATGAAACATAACATAATCTTATCATGGCATATCATCTCTTAAAACATAGCATGAAACATAACATAATCATATCATAGCATATCTTAAATCATAGCCTCAACACAACATAATCATAGATTATATGCATCATGATTTTAAAAACATGTATCCGAAAAACATGTGTATGTCTCATGATCTTTTAAAACCATTTTCTTCTTACATATATATACTTGAACATAATATCAACATATTTAGGGCCCCGGCTTGTACCATACATACATAACATAGATGCGCGCGTCCTAAGTATATCCAAGGTAGCAAGTCTTGAATCATACTAGGAACTAGGTCAAGATCACAAAGCATGGCCTAGGGGCGTATTTGAAGAGTCCATCCCTTATTAGCCTAGATCACAAAGCAAGGCTTGGCCTAGATCACAAAGCAAGGCCTAGGAGTGTACTAAGGAGCCCATCCCTTATTAGCCTAGATCACAAAGCAAGGCTTAACCTAGATCACAAAGCAAGGCCTAGGGACTGATTAGGAGTCCACCCTTGGTACAAGCCTTACAAAGTAAAATAGCATGTATAAAAATGCATCATTTAGTCACATAGCATAGCATAAAAGTATGCATCACTTAGGCATACATTATGTCATAAAAGTATGCATCACTTAGGCATACATCATATCATAAAAAGTATGCATCACTTAGGCATACATCATGTCATAAGAAAGTATGCATCACTTAGGCATACATCATATCATAAAAAGTATGCATCACTTAGGCATACATCATGTCATAAGAAAGTATGCATCACTTAGACATACATCATATCATAAAAAGTATTCATCACTTAGGCATACATCATGTCATAAGAAAAAGTAGGCATATTTTAAACACATAGCACATCATAAAAACATGCATATTCTAAGTACATAGCGTATCATTAAAGCATGCATATTTCTACTCACATAGCATATCATAAAAGCATGCATATTCTAAGCACATAGCATATTATTAAAACATGCATATCCCTATCCACATATCATATCATAAAAAGGTATAAATCACAAGCATACATGGTTAAGCATAAGGGTATATCATGTGATTATACTATCATAAGAAACATGGTAACATAGTTAACTTGGGTTCTAAGCTTCCTAAACCCTTGGGTTCCTATCATGGCCGAACCCCCTTAGGTCTCAATTTAGGTAAAAACAACCTCCAAGCATGTGAACCCTAAATCATCATCACATAAATTTCATAGGAAGCATTATAAGCATGATTAACTTGGTTTCTAAGTTCTCCAAGTCCTTAAACTCATGTGGCCGAACCCTATCAGTATATAAACAAGGTCCCAAATGTCATGAAAGCATGGAAACCTTAAACCATATTTATAGCATTTTTTCCAAATAGCATAGTAAGCATATTGAGCTAGTTCCTAAGTCCTTCAAGCCCTTAACGTATGTCTTGGTCAATCTTTTAACAAGTATTCATTAGGGCTAAAAACAAACATACAAGCATGTGAACTTGAACTAACATCATGTATAAATTCATAACAAGACATCATACAATAGGTATGGCCGAAACTTACCCTAGCCTCATTTAGGTCACTAAACAACATATAGTATGAGAACTTTAGTTTTCTACTTATCATATTTCATGTAGAGTGACATAAGCATATTTAATTTTTGTTCTAGGGTTTCTAGGGCATTTATCCCTTCATGGCCGAAACACACAATGATCCATTTAGGTCATGGAAAAATTATACAAATATGTGACACAATCAACACATTATCATATTTTCATAAGAAGCACTTTTAACACATTTGGTTTCATTTCTAAGGCCTCTAGGTCTTTTAAACCCTACTTGGCCGAAACTCACAGAATATAAACTTGCTTCAAATATCCTAAAAGCATGAGAAATTATACAAGTTTCATAGCATGTATATAAAGACAAGCATAATAAACATACATGTGAATTGAGTCTTAGGCTTCCTAGGTTTCTTTCCCTTTTTCTTTTATTTTTCCTTATGGCCGAAACCTACCAATCTCTAAACTAGGTTTTAAGTGGCCTAAAGCATGGAAAACCTAAGTAAGTTTCATGGCAAAAATTACTAAGAACATCATATACAAAGTTGGTTCATAAACAAGCTAGGACCCTTGTGAACTTACATGTCATATATCATGTAACTAATTTTCTATACTCAATTTAAACATAAGAGCATTAAACAACTTTCATATCATAATATCACAGAGGTCTTGAGCATATTAGAATTTTGTTCAAGCTTTTCTAAACTATCCATCTTATCATGGCCGAAAATCTAAAACAAGAGTTCATGAATTTCTAGCAATGTACAACATGCAATTCTTTAAGAGAACTCTATATTCTATCATACAAACATGGTCATTTAAATTTAAAGGTCTTCCTAACCCTAAGCCCTTTTCTTGGCTGAAACATATAAATGGATTTCTTTGGTTCTAAGTAACCTTCAAGCAATAAAACCAATAAAAACCCTTAGTAGTTCATGGGAGAAATTTTGTACTAGTTTAGTTAAACAATATTTTTCCCTAACCTCCTTAACATATTTTTGGCCAAAATTCTAGGGTTAGGTACTCCTCTGATCAAGCATCATTTAAGTATAAAAAAATGAAGAAAATCCTTCCTACATAGCATAGAAAGAATATCATGAAATAAGGACTTGTTTAAACCATCCTAGATTTGAAAACCCTTTCTTTAGCCGAATTTTCTTAAATTCTTTTCTAGGTTTTCTAATCCTTATAGAATCCGAAAATCACATAAAAGCCTTGTACCACAGGTGAGGGGAAGCTTACATCCTTTTCGCTTGTGGATCTAAGGTATGGTGAAGAAGGAGTAGCCTCTTCTTCTAGTTCCTTTCCCTTGATTCCTTTGCTAAGTCCTCCTTGTATCTTAGGCTTTCTTAGGGAACAAACTTGGCTTTGGGGCCGAAGATGGAGGAGAGGGGACTGTGGTGTTCTCGGTGAGGAAGAGGATGAATGAGAGAAAATGAGAGAAAAATAATTTTCTCTTTTCTTGCTCCCTTTTATGTTAAGGGGGAAGAAGTAGCAAAATTGATTTTTGCTTTCCTTCTCCCTTAACCCATTTTCTATTTTTCTTACATTTATTTTACTTTCTATTTATTCTCACCATTCATGATAAACTAAGGGGGAATGAATCCCCTTAATTCCTCTTTAAGTTTTAGGCAAAAATCAAAGAGGAAGAGGGAGAGAAAGGGAGGAAGGCAAGTTGCCTTTCTCTTGTTCTTTTCTTGCTTTCTCTTCTTAGATCTTTACTCCTATCTTTTTCATGCATTCCCTTTCCTTGCTATCAATATCTTCTCTCTATCCTAATTGGTTTCTACTAGTTAATTCTATGAATTATTATATAAGAGGTTCAAGGTTCAATCCTTGACTTCCTCTTCTTTTTATTTCATTTTATTTCTTTTTGCTTCAACTCACTTCTTATTATTTTTCTAAAGCAAAAATCCCATATTCATATATTTATCTTACAAGCTTAGTGGGTATTACATTCAATCAGTTCCACTTGGCCAAATGCACTAGGTCGAAGCCATATCTTCCTAGACATGCGATGTCCAAGCTTCCCTAACGTACTATCATCCAAAAATTTCACCAGTACTGTGGTTCAAGTTAAAGCTAGATCATTTTAATCTAACCTTAATTACCCTGCCGGGTAATCTAATCTTGTTCTACCCATTTGGGTAGATTAAGTTCAATTACCATGTCGGGTAGTTCAGTTGGAGGTGCCAACTATTCTAGATCCTCCATCTATCTTTTAATTTCGAATTTTTTATTTTATTTTTGATTTTTTAATTTTGAATTAAAATTTTAATTTTGAATTTTTAATTTGATTTTGAATTTTGAATTTTGAGTTAATATTTTAATTTTTAATTTTTAATTTTAAATTAATATTTTAATTTCAAATTTTTAATTTGATTTTGAATTTTGAATTAATATTTTAATTTTTAATTTTTAATTTGATTTTGAATTTGCTACTTAATATTTGAATTTGCTACTCTCCCCCTTTGCCATATATCAAAAATAAGCAAAAATAGTCATTTGATTTAACAAGATTTTGAAAAACATTTAATAGTTTAGCTAAGTGAGAAAATGATGTTAGCTTTTTGGAAACTTAAAATTATAAAACTACTAGAAAGTGGATCTGTTTGATAGTTTTAGCTAACATCATTTTATCACTTAGATAAACTATTATATGTTTTTCAAAATTTTGTTAAATCAAATGATTATTTTTGCTTATTTTTGATATATGGCAAAGGGGGAGAGTAGCAAATTCAAATATTAAGTAGCAAATTCAAATGCTTCTTCAAACTTAAAATAATGAATATTAAAGGAGGAGTAACAGTTAAGGGGGAGCCTATACTTGGCGCTATACTTCAAACTCATAGAGTTTATTCTTTTTGTGTTAAGTGTGTTCTTCTATTCGTTGTTGATATCTGTTTACTTAACTTTAAATTTGAGTTGCCATAATTAAAAAGGGGGAGATTGTTGATGCAGGAAGCATCCGACGATCGAACTCGTGTTTTGATAATGGAAAAGGATTCAAAGTTAAGATGTTTTGTGATCTAACAAGTCTGATTGAGTGTTTCAGGAAAGTCCTAGCTGTGGTTAGGCAAAGGGAAAACCCTAGGAGGTGGTAACCCTAAGTCATAGGGGGTGGTAACCCTATGCGGAAAGTCTTGGCTGGTCGATGACTTCAGGCAAAAGTCCTAGGGGGTGGTAACCCTAGGTGGAAAGTCCTGCTGTCGCGAACCAGGTGTAAGATATTGAAAAATTAATTTAATAAGGTTATTTGGGAAATAACCTTATAGAATTTTTTTGAAATTTTCTGAGAATTTTTCGGAGCTCGTACGACGGGTTTTACGGGGACGAATTTATGGGTTCGGATAAAGCCTGTCTGGGATACCCCGTTTAAGTGAGGAATTGTTGGATTTATTTATATTTCCTTTTCTTTTTTCTTTTCCCAAACGCCGATCCCTAACCTCTTTCCTTCCTCCCCCGACGCCGATACTCTCTTCTCCTTCCCCAAAATTCACCGACGACCGACAATTCTCCTCTCCTCCCCTCTCGGCGTCGCCGACGTAAGGCATTCACCAGAGTAGCTTCTCGAGGAGGGAAGCTACGACCCATTCCTCTCTCTCGATTTCTCTCTTGTGCGCGGATGACCCGATGCCGAAGGAGAGCTCCCTCTGCCCGTGATTTCTGTCCTCGTCGAGTCGCCGGAGGAAGGGCCATCGAACTTCAATGGTACTAGCGACCATCTTCTCGGCCTCTCGGCCATTTCTTTGTGGGGATCAACTCTAGGGCACGGTGAGGGCAAACTCTTCAACTCGCTGGCAGATATGAACAGGGCAGTGACGATTCCATCAGGAAGGTTCATCTCCTCCCCTTCATCAGAATTGCAGTACCCTTTTCATCTCCGGATAGAGTCGATTACCTTCGGTTGTAGCTACCTTGTCTTCTTGGAGGTAAGAAGGTTGGTCTAGCTGTGGAATTTGGGCGTTTGATTTCTGTAGAACTGATTAGGGCAGTGGCATTGCTTGTGCATAACAGGTGTTTGATGAAATGCCTTAAGTTCCTTGCCTCCGCTGTTTGTGCCGGACTAGCTATGAATTGGTGGAGAATCTTCATTTTCCTCCACAGCAACTTTGAATTTCTCCATCAAAGGGTGTTACTGCAATTTTTGATTGGGGTAAGATTTATTCAGCTTCATATTAATACATATTTGAATTCATACTAGCTTGAATAGTTAGTTGGTGAAATAGATATGTGTCTGGAATAAGAATTTGAGTTTGTTAAGTCATGCTCAATTGATAGTCTTGGATTGGTTTGGATATGTTGTAGATTTGGAGTTGTAAGTTGTTGCGGTATGGTTGATAAGTTGAGTGGTTTGTTGTAGATGACTACATAATCGTTAATCGAATTCATTGGGTTGATATTATGGTAGTTTGGTTAGTGGTTGATGATGATGTTAGGTTGAGGTGGATATATGATGGAGATTTGATGTTTATGATAGGCGATTGTGGATTGATATTATGATGTGTTGGATTGGTAATTAAGAGATGGATTTGTTATTGAATTATTTGATGTGTTGATTTAGAGGAGTTTTAGAGATGTATCATGTATAACCTAATCTAATTAGGTTGTATTATGGTTAAGGTTAGTTGGGGGATTAATCCATAATCATATTTGATTAGGGTTATTCTAATTAGGTGGGGGGAAGTTGTTTAGTCAATGGTTTTTTTTTTATGTAATTAGCTAAATATACTATGTGATCGCAGGACTTGGATTCGAGACGAGCGTCTCGACGTGGGATTTCTGGACACAGTCTACGTATTAAGGCAGGTATTTTTTCCTTTTCCTCTATGTAGATTTTCTTTGAGCTTAGTGCATGGTTGTTATTTGACGGATTAGGTTACTTTACCTTATATCGTGTTCGGTTGTTGTTTTTCCTGCTTGTTACTTTTGCTTGAGCTTAGAGATGATCTATTTAATTCATATATAGTCTCAACTCATGATATCCACTCTGTTGTGATTACACGTGTTGAGTAGGTCATGTAGGGATTGTCGGGATGTTAGTTTTACCATGCTGATTAGGTATATGATGTTGACTGTACGTAGGTTGGTACGCATGATAGGAGTCATCATGTTGACTATACGTTTGCATATCGTATGTACACACGTATTTGTTATGTACTTTTGGAGGAGTTGTGTTGGTTGTAGGTTTCTTGTATATACACGTGTTTGATATGTTTACCGGAGGATACATGTTGATTGTACTTATGTTCTGTGTACATGTGTCTTGTGGGGTTATTGTAGATCTTTGGTCGATTATACATGCGTAGTTGTACGCATGTGGTTGGTGGTATATATGGAGGTATCATGACGATTATACTTATATTGTGGGGTACTCATGTCGTTTGGGGGTTGCATTGATGATGACAGTGTCGGTATCATGATTATATATGTATATATATCATGTCATCATTCATTGCATACTGACAACTATTGTCTCCCTTGTGGTGAGAGAGTTGTCGGTTGTTTATAGCTGCCCATTCGCCCACTGTTGGAGAGTGGTAGCTAGGAGTGGAGCTAGTCCTATCGTGCTCATTCAGTCGCTCAGTATTCTATCAGCCTCGACCACTCTGGAGCAGTGGGTCTTGAGGGTACAGTAGTCAGAGGGCTTGAGTTGTGAGTGGTCAGGGACCCTTAGCTATGTAGTTATATAACTGTTTAGCTGACCGTCCGCTTCGGCCGCCTATAGCGGTGCATGTACTGGAGGCTAGTACAGTTTGTCACGGACCTAAGCCTCTCGGCCATACAGGGGTCGTGGTGTCTAGAGAGGTGGCGGGGGTGACCATGGAGCATGCAAGCACATTTGCATTTGATGCGCGGTGCATCGCTGGAGATATATTTGCATACATGCCTAGTAGATACTAGTTGCATGTGTTTGTGGTATGTTGCATTTGTTTGCGATATGATTGTTGTATATGGTTGTCATGCTGCATACATGTCATTTATTTTACATGTATTTGCAGTCGTATTTATATTGCACAGGTGTCACGAGTAGGTCTGTTGCAGATCTGGTGAGTTTACTGACTATTGTACCAGGTGTTGATTCCAGATTGAGTATATATCTATCTGTATGTCGGTTGTGGTTTGTATAGTATGTATGTCAGGTTAGTGGGTCTGATATGTTCAGATGCATTGATTATGATAGTAGGATCATGTTCTTTGATTTCCAATTGAGACTATATACCTTTGATCTCTATGTTTATTCATAGACCATGCACTATCTCTTCTTTTACCCGCTGAGTTACCTATACTCACCACCGCATGTATATCTTTATGTTTTCAGGTAGATTGTTGGAGTTCGCTCAGAGTATCCTGTCTGCCGGATCCTACGTCACATCTGAAGATCGTGCTTGTTTTCTTTTGTATATATATTTTTTTTTATTTTTGGCATTGTATTTGTGTATAGCCATGTGACTATCTTATGGTTTTGGTGTTGTATTTGTGTTTAAGCCGTACCAGCATGCATTGTATTTATTTGGTTTGTGTGGGCTTTCTTTCATTTTTCCTCTGTGTTTTAGTATAGCCGTGTGGGCTGTTTTATATATAACTGCGTGGTTGTGATTGTTTCATTCCAGCCGAGTGGGCTGTTATTATAACTGCGTGGTTGTGTATATAAATATTCCAGCCGCATGTGGCTGATGTATTTTGCTTGTATTGATGCTTCAGATTGTCACCGGTACAGGGGAGATGTTGCCGGATTTTTGTCTGGCAGAGACTCCTTTGGGGGCGTGACACCAGGTGAAAGACTGGACTAGCCGAGAAGCGGATGTCTAGCAGAAAGTCCAGAATCGTCGAGTGCTGAGCAAAAGTCCAGTCGATCTGGAGGATCGCACTGGCAACAGGTAAATCTCCTGAGAGGAGTAGGTGAGGACGAGTTCCCCATAGAGGGAACAGTAGGCGTCGAGTCGACCTAGGGTTTCCGGTCGGAAATTCGAAGTCAGACTCGGACAGTCCGGACACTGTCATAATATTCATTATCACATCTATTATGTTTTATGTGGTAACTTTGTGCTGCAGGGTATATTTGGGACTAATCTATCTTGCAGGGACCAAAGTGCAAAGATTAACCTCAGATGAAAAATGTCCGAGGCACCTCCATGGAGCTTGGAGGTGCCTCGGGTGCAAAACCTGAGCTGGCTGCGAAGCAAGCTTGGAGGCGCCTTGGACAGTTTGATGAAGGCGCCTTGGAGAGGTTGGAGGCCCCTTGAACCTGATAAGGTTCGACCAGTTCAGCACTTATCTCCGCGGTTGACTCGGCTCGTTCAAGGCGCCTTGGTGAACAGTAGAAGGCGCCTTGAATACCCTTTATAAGGGGTCTCGACCAGCAGCTCAACACAACAATTCCCAAGTCTTCTGTCTCCAACGTGCTGCTCTGAAAGATGCCCGGAAGTGCTGCTACAAGCGTATGACGACCCGAAGCTCCGAGATTCTATTCTTGTCGTCGGTATAATTAGTTTTTGCTTTTACTTATACTTCATCTTGTAATCCTTTTATCGAGCTTATAGTTGTTGCCCACACAAAGCGATCAAGGATCGCGAGCCTTCGAGTAGGAGTCGATCAAGGCTCCGAACGAAGTAAAAATCTCTTGCATCTGTGTATGTTTGTTTTTATTCCGATGCATTAACTCTTACGCTTTTTTACGATTCTGATAATCGAAAACGAAATAGCCGTGAGCGCTATTCACCCCCCCCCCCTCTAGCGCGTCTCGATCCAACAAGAACCGGCAACCTTCTACGAATATTAGACAATTGAGAAATAAGAATTGGTAAACCATATACATTCAAGAGATCTTACAAAGAAACTAAAACTCCTAGAACCTCCCTTAATCATAACTCAAACCCCAAACTCATGTTTGTTGATCTTTCATTTTAGATTTGTTTTTCATCCTTAGCATTTGAAACCAATTGATTAGTTGTTTAGCTAATTCACTTTGAGATATTTCTAGTGCTTATTCCAGTCCCTGTGGATACGATAATCTTTTATATTACTTGCAACATTTCCGTACATTTACGGAACGTAACAAGTTTTTGGCGTCGTTACCGGGGACTGCGCTATAACGTTGGAGATTATCAATTGAGTTAGACTAAACATAACATTTCTATTTCTGTTCATTTGCATATTTGTAACTAATCTCTAGTTTTCTGTTTTCATTTTCCTGTATACTTTCTAACTTCTTGGAAATTCTTTTGTAGCAATTTTAATTCTGCATTTCTTTTGTTTTCTAACATTCCAATCTTACCTTTCTCTGTTTTTAATTTCTTTGTTTGATTTAGTTTCTATTGTAATCTTGTTCTTGTGTATGCGAAGATCTAACTTTGCAGGAGAACATTTTCCTCTTGACCCTGAAATTGATAGAACATTTCATAGAAGAAGAATTCTACAGAGACAAATTGAAGAACAAGAGCATTTGAACATGGCTAATAGACCACTAAAGGATTATGCAGCACCTTATGCTAGGGGTTTTAGATCTAGTATTTCAAGACCCTCAGTGGTGGCAAATAATTTTGAGATCAAACCTGCAATTATTTCCATAGTGCAGCAAAATCAATTTGGTGGAGGACCACATGAAGACCCTAATCAACACTTAGAGGTCTTTTATGAAATATGTGGGACAATGAAAATGAATGACGTTCCTTCAGAAGCAGTGCGGTTATTATTATTTGGGGGTTCTTTGAGAGATAGGGCCAAGCAATGGTTGAATTCTTTGGCTCCCAATAGTATCACCACCTGGGTACATTGTGAGCAACAATTCCTTGATAAATTCTATCCCCCAAGTAAAACTGCTCATATGAGAAATTTGATTGCAAGTTTCAAACAAGCTGACTCAGAATCTCTATTTGAAGCTTGGGATAGATACAATAGTATGCTCAGACAATGCCCTCACCACGGTTTGGAAAGATGGTTAGTGTTGCATACTTTCTATAATGGTATTAATTATCATACCAAAGTGTCCCTTGATTCAGCTGCTGGTGGGGCACTCATGAATAAAAATTTGGACGAAGCTGAGGAAATCAGAGAGAGTGTAGCACAAAATCATCATCAATGGGCAAATGAAAGAAGTGGTGGTCATCCTCCAATAAACCCAATAACAAAAGCATAAGGAAAGTTTGATGTTGATGCAGTGACTTTATTGGCTGCAAAACTTGATGCTCTTACAAAAAAATTTGAGAATATGGGGACTAGCTCAAATATGGTAAATGCCATTGCCATATCTTGTGAAGTATGTGGGAGTTCAGAACATTCAATTGGAGCAATGCGATGCAATCATGGGTTTCAATCAAAGACATAACAACCCATACTCAAATTCTTACAACCGGATGGAAAAATCATCCAAATTTCTCTTACAGAAATAATCAGGATCAAGGACCATCTATGGGGGCAAGACCAAATTTTCAATCTGGGCAACAAAATTTTCAGCAACAATCTTTTCAAGGCTTTCCTACATCCAAAATTGAAAAGATGCTTGAAGAAATTATCTCTAATCAAAATGAAATGAAGCAGGATCTATTGAAGCTTACTCAGAGAATGGATAATTCTGAAAAGCATCAAAAGATTCAGGATAGCCAAATTGCCCAGCTAGCTTCCTCATCTTCTAGAGCACCAGGACAACTTCCTGGAAAATCTAATGTAAATCCTATAGAGCATTGAAACATAATTGAGCTTAGGAGCGGACGAACCTTGGGAAATCCCCAAGTGACTGCTCAAAAAGGGATGCAAAATAAATAAGAGCTCTCTCCTCCTACAGCTAGTCAGATTTTTGATAATGAGGAGAATACCATTGAGGTTGAAGAGACTCTTCCACTGAACCATCAGAGCAAAGTTATCACTTTTCCCCAAAGACTCAATATGCTTAAAAAGGATGAAGAATTTGGCAAATTTTTGGAGAAGGTTAAAGAGATATGCGTTGAAGTTCCTCTTATAGATGCTATTCTTCAAATGCCAAAGTTTGCTAAATTTCTGAAGGACATCATGTCAAATAAAAGAAAGAGAGGGGATTTAGAGACCATTGCACTAACTGAGGAATGCAACGCTCTTTTGGTGAATAACACTTCCCCGAAATTGAAGGATCCAGGGAGCTTTTATATTCCTTGCAATATAGGAACAGAATTCATTGAAAAAGCTTTTTGTGATTTGGGGGCAAGTGTTAGCCTCATTCCCTATTCAATTTGTAATAAGTTAGGTCTCAAAAACATTGAACTTACTAGTATGACACTACAACTTGCGGATCATTCCTGCAGGTACCCTATGGGTATTATTGAAGATGTGCCAGTAGAAGTTGGTGGGAGTATTATTCCCACAGATTTTGTTGTGTTGGACATGGAAGAGGACCCCAAAATTCCTATCATATTAGGAAGACCATTCCTTGCTACAGCTGGAGCAATTATTGATGTTAAAAATCATAAGTTGGCATTGGTAATTGGTAAGGAACGGTTGGAGTATAATCCTAATGTCTCTAACCATGTTTCTTCTCTTTTAAATGCTTGTAGCAGGGCAAGCATTTACAAACTTGAGGAATGGAATTTTCATCCTCATGGAAGGCCACCTAATGAAAAGAATAATTTGGTGGAGGATGTTGGGAGGAGAACTCCCAACAAAAATGAAAAATATATCTGCCCTCCGAGGGCAAGGAAACGAGAAGAATAAGTTGGATTGTTCGAGCTAAAGACCCTAAACAAGCGCTTCTTGGGAGGCAACCCAAGGGTTCTTTTTGTTAGTTGTATTTTGTATTTTCATCTTTATTTTGTTTTCACTATGTTTTAGTTTTGTTTTCAAGTTGAAATCTACTTCCATGAGCTAACCATGACTTCTTCATGGGCATGGAAGTATTGGAGAAGTGGATTAGGAGAATAAACATCAAATGGAGTAAAACAAGGCATGGTCATGTACTGTACACGACCAGGCAAAGGATGCAGAGAAGGAAAAGGATCTGGCCGTGTCTACCAGACACGGCCGTGTGAAGTCTGCAGAGAAGGAAGGGAGCATGGCCGTGTACCAGACATGGCCGTGCAAAGAATCCAGAGAAGGAGAGTTCTTTGGCCGTGTTCCAGACACGGTCGTGTGAAGAAGTCCGAGCAAAAGTTTGCACTGACCGTGTACCAAACACGGCCGTCTGCCAAATCCAGAGAAGAGAACTCAGAAGGCCGTGTTCAAAGAAGACCACTTTTGGTCGAGACTGAAAAAGAAAAGCCCTAGGCTCTAATTTTTGGAGTAAGAAAAAAGATAAAGATTGCGAGAAGTAGGAAGGATGTAGGATAAATGAAACAACATGAACATCCCACACATATATCGAAAGGCATTTGGGACGAATTGTTGTAAAGAGATATGAAAGTTTTGACTTATTTCTGACAAAAAGAGATGGACAAGAAATCATAGACCAGCTACTAGCTGATCAGAAAAGAAGGTGATATGGTTAGGAGGAGGATGGTGAGGATGATCGTCAGGAGAAGGGAGGATGATGGTATAATCTTTAGGGATGTCATACCTAGATTAGATGTTAGCCCTATCAGAATCATCGAAGGTTGAACATGTATAGTTATACCAAGGGATGAATGATTCTTGAGCCATAAGAAGAATTGACGGGAGGCGAGCAACTTACTAGATCACTTAAGGTGCAAGAGAAGAAGAGATTGGGGAAGAAGGTTCGCCGAAGAAGCAACCAAAAAGATGAAGCGTGCAATAGTAAAAATATCGAGCACTTAGGGTTTTTATAAAGACTAGTTTAAGGGTGACCACTTGATTGACAACCGGCACTTAGGTGCCTTTTCTATAAATAAAAGTTGAGGTCATACAAAATAGCATGCATCAATAGTTTCTTTAGAAAATGAAAAAGAGCCATGTGGCACTAATTCATAAATGGGCATTTATGATGGAGGTGACAATTGTATTATTCCTCTAACTAAGAATCTCTCTGCATGTCCTTGATAGCCTTGCTTAAAGGACTGTAGAAAAGTAGTTTTTGAAAAAAAAAATCGCTAAGCCCCTAAGGTAAAAAGGGAAGAGTGAATCATCGAACAGCTAGGCAAAAATATCGAGCGAGCGATTGAGAATAATAATTGGGTCCAGTTAGTCAGATATACCTACTTTGAATAGACTTGAAGGGGAGGCTAGTGATATGGGTTATGATGAGTGGACCCGAAAGGTGACGTGGTAGTAGGAGTCAAGATGATAGTGCTGTTAAAGTCAAGATGATGTGGCAGTTATACTCCAGGAGTAGAATCCCCTCAGTCGGCTTTAATTAAATCGCCCAGTACTAATCTTCTTGGATTCCACCAAACCAGGCTATAATTTGGTTGGGGAAGGATGTTGAACCCTTAAGCCGAGTGAACCAAGGAGTCTAGTGTCTCAGCCCTTTAAGGTGATCATGAGCGACGTTGGTCGACCTTAAGGGCCGACCGAAACGATTGACTCATTCCACAATAGACCAAGTACTGGTGGACAGAAGGTAGGTAAACTCATCTGATAATAAAGTTAGACAAACTTATATGTCCTGGCTATACAAAAAATAGGGCAGGGCTAATACAGCATAGCCTAGCTTATCATGTGCTTGGTTAGCTAAAGGGACGACCGGGCATATAGCATTTATACTTGAATTATTATCACCTGAATGGAATTACAGCACAACATATATTATTATTATTAAAGGGATCTCCCAGGAGCATGATACACTCTACCACTCTCTAACGAGTATTTTAATGCTACGAAGAGAGTGGTTGAGCTTAATATAATGCATAGCAGTGGAATATACAAAATCTAGCTGAATAGTTCAATAAAAGTGATTAGCTTAAGGACCGGTCAGATTATATTCATCCAGTAGCATCATTCTAATAGGATGACCGACTTAAGGACTGACCGAATTATATTTAGTCATCAACATCATCTCAATTGGACGCCTGACTTAAGGATTGGCTGGATTATATTCACTTTACAACATCATCTCAATAGGATAGTCAGCTTAAGGACCGATTGGATTATATTCAATTGACAATATCATCTCAATAGGATGGCCAGCTTAAGGACTGGCTGAATCATGTGCAGCAGGCAATATCTCGATAGCTTATCATAATAACAACTTTGTTTTAGAGAATATTTTTGTGAAAACTTTTTCAAGGACCATCATGTCTTCCATCAGCGGACCAATAATAACAATATATCCCTCTAGCAACCTAAATAATAATAGAAGCTATAACTGATAAAAGGGGTATGCATGTGGGTACAAAAATGATTCCTTAGACGATTATGGTGAATTTCATTACAAACTCTGATATATTTTTCCACTTCGTGATTATGGAGATTATGAGAGGTGGTATACAAAAGGGGAGTCCTCTCCAAAATGAAGGTATAGTCACTGACATCTGTAACTCCACTCTCTCGCATACGTTCTGATTATTCTTCCATTCATTCAGATCGAAACTGACTTGACCATCGGAGGGCCTTCACCAGTGACTCCCCCTTAGTTTCTTGGCACTAACATTTTGTTTGATCGTTTTCTTATGCACAGGATCAAAGGAGAAGCTTCTTTTGGAGAGAAAGGTCTTCTAACAGTCAATCATTCATCCACCATACCCAGCGCGTAATCTCCACAAGTCTCAGATAGGATCATACACCATGTCAAGAGAATAATACCCCCAAATTTCACACATGACAATAAGCACAAATCCAATGGAGAAGTGGTGATTTAGAAGAAGCTCATGTGAGCACACCTAGTAACATGGTAATCGAAATTTATAAAAGGGCAAGTGGTGATGCCGGCAAGGGAAATGAGAGTATTAAGTATTGGATCATATGGTGGATGGAAGTGGCTGAAAAATACTATTATTTTATGAGCAAGAATAATAGTAATTTGTAGGATAAATTATGTAAGAAGTGGCGGTTAGTGATGGTAGTTATGTCAAATTAGTGAGAGTAGTGGTGCTTGTTAGTGGTGGTAATTGTGTCAAAATGGTGGATGGTTTCAATTATGATCACGTGTAATGCATAAAAAAATAGAATACTAGAATTCTAATGGTGGTAATTGTCTAATGCTTTCAACGTGATGGTAATTGTCATATATTTCTATAATGGATCATTTTGTCTAAATGTATTACAACTAGAATGCTAGAGTTGTCATAGTTTGTAAAATAATAATATACTCGAACCTATTGATGTAAAACTAAATAATTTCATAATTCAGATGTTAAGCTAAATAATGTATATGAAGTACATAAAATAACAAAAGAAACTTTAACCATTAAAAGCAAGATTTATTAATTAATACTTACTTGAAAGGCATATGATAGTGACCTCTTTACAAACAATTCCCATTGATTTTGATCCATAAATTTAGGCTTCAAAAGACTAAGATTTCATGAAGCCACTAGACCAGCATTAGCTTCTCATATAAGTATTTGTAGTTTGGACTTTCTATCATGCCATAACTTAGCCAACTTTTAAAAGATTTATTTCTTTTCCCACTCCTCAACATTATAATTCATCTATACATTAAGAAGCGCCCGTGATTTACCTCCTCTGTGTTTGCCATGGGACGGGTTGGTGGGGGCGCTAGAGGCGAGCGTATTCGCCTTTTTGCCACAATTTATACATTAAGAAGCACAAAAATATGTTAACATTTTGTAATACTATCAAACAAGAAAAATCTAGTGACAGAAGATATTACCTAAAGATAATTTCACATCTTATTCTTCACTTCTTCGTCTACATCATTTTATCCATCTAATGTATATGGCACAAATTCTTTTATCATGCAATGTACGAAAGAAGTGTACTTCACTGAATTATCTCCAATCGGTTGTCCAAATTCCTTACATTTCAGTTCTTTCGATTTTTGTTGCCCACTAACCAAATTCAACTTTGATGGAGTATGTCCTTTTTTCTTATCAATTTTGTCATCATCAATTCCCTCTTTATCGTACAAATCTTGTGATGAATTAAGTGGACTGTTAGAAGCTATATTTTCCTACAAATATCATAAAGAGATTGAAATGTGTAAGTATACTTTATTAAAATAAATCAAGATTTAAAATAGAATACAATATCACCTGAATTTTATCTACAACTGCTTTACTATATTTTTTGCTCATTTTTCTCATCTTTTGAATGTTATATAATGACCTACTTATTTACAACATGACATGATCATCGCTGAAAATAAACAACTAGAAAAATATAATAAAACAGTAAACAAAGGATAATGAAACTTGAAAAGAGCATTTATTAGATGAAGTAATTAACTATAAAATATACACAATAAAGTTTAAGTCATGGATTAGTTACATAAATTCCCTCACACTCATTCCTTACATATGGTTCATTCTCAGTATTGTTAATTTCAAGTATAGCTACATCAAGAGGTTTTGATGACGTTTAGGCATCCTCTTCAAACAAATTCATGTTATCAATACCCTGAGGCTGCGATTGAGCAACACATACCAATTTGATTCATCATTGTCCGTAGAATAGAATGCATGCTTTGCTTGTAATGCTAAAATAAAAAGATCACTTTCAAAAGTTCTTAGTCCTTGGTGTAAGTTGACCAGTATAAAACCATCTTCAATTTTAATACTAGTTCCATGATTGGCAAAATCACACCTAATGACAGACACCTAATTATTAGCACTAGATTGACAAACAGTATCAGCTTCAATTGAAACACCGCTATCTTGTGTTGATCTTTCAACAAAAATAATGTAGAACTGATAATCATTTATAATATAACGTACATAAGAGAGATAATATGCTTTTTGGACCATGTGCTGGCCATTAAATTCGCCCTAAAGAGGTATTCGGAACATCTTTTGATAACCATTGAGCAAATATTTCCGTATGTCATTTTAAAAACAATGTTTGATTCCTTATGAAATGATGATTTGCTTGTTTAAGCTCCTCAATGTGCTTGCTATTTAAAATCATTAAAGGGTGATTGTTAGAATATATGAATTATGTTCTAGACCAAGATTATCTAATAAGGTTTGCAATTAACACTACTTACTATAAGTAAGGTTCAACTTCTGCATTATTGAACAACACATATCGATATGCGGCTTGCAACACATGGTCTTCTATAATCTTGACTTTTCCTTGGTAAATTGGGTGACCTTCCACTAATCCATTCTCCAAATCCACATTCCGATTAGAACATACATCAATATTTGTATCTTTTTTAATATAAGCACTACAAAATCAAATTCTTTCTTATGTGAGATAACACTCAGCTATGTAACCCTCTAGCCTTGCTCGATTCTTCACATTACCTTTAAGTATTTTCATAAATCTAAATAAAAAATAAAATAGAAGAAAGAAGTATTGATAACAAAATCCAATTCGTTGTATAATATTTATTACCTTCAAACGGATACATCTAGCGAAATTGGACAGGTCCACACAAGCAAGCTTCTTTAGCTAAATGAATTGTCAAATGAACCAAAATGGTAAAAAAAAAAAATAAGTGAAAACTGTTAGTTAGAGCCCTAGAGCTAATCATTTGATGATTGTACTATAGACTTGTTGTATCATATTCTTATATAAATAAAGGCATTTGTTTTTGGTTATTATACTTACTTGTATTGGTGCCAAATAAATTAAGTATAATAGCGTCCTTGAGTAGAAGGTTCTTACCTATATCAATCATTTGGTTGAATCGATAGTGAAATGATATAGGGAATACTACTCTTAATCATTCCTAGTTGAGTATTAACATTCAGGGACAATGTTAATGCAATAAGACTAGCATGTAGGTCAACTCGATGACTTGATCTCACAAGTCATGGATATAGAGATATCAAGTTGACACATGGGTATGCATTGGAGAATGTATACAGAATGACCCTCCATGAGAAAGTATCATGGATCGTTATATGAGTGTCATATACTTTCTCATGTGACTATTAGTATGACTACTAGTCCTTAGACCTGAAGTCACCATGGCCCCCTACATAAGGAGTTATGTACTTTGGTTTCGTCAAACGTCACCCGTAACTGGGTGGACTATAAAGGCGATTACTGGGTATGTAACGAATTATGGCGAGGGATGTGAGTGATGTAGATGGGATCTATCCCTCCTATATGACGGGAGAGACATCGATATTCTTGATAGAGTGAGACCACAAAGTGCATGGCCATACCCAAATGAGTCAATATGAGATATTGAGCTCATTTGATTTAGTGAGTCTACTTGGAGTTCAAGATTTAGATTAGTCAGAGGATGACATGGTCTATGCCCCACATTGATCAATCTAGATGTCTAGGATAGAAGGACACTTGTCATATATTGTGAGGAGTCACAATTAGTAGTCACAAGGTGATGTTGGATCTCAACATTCTCGTAACTTGGGTAGTAATGATGTGTTGATAGATACCGCTCATTACTTATGCTCCTAAATGGGTTTAGGGGCATTGCCAACGTTACAAGAACCTATAGGGTCACACACTAAGGGCTATTAGATGGAGATTAGGTTCATATGATGAACAAAGAGGATTATATTTATGTGATGAATCAAATTGGATTAAGAGTAATCCTAATTGGGCTAATTGAGTTGAACTCAAGTTGATTCATGTGTTTAATGTGTCTAATTTAGATTATGACTCATTGAATCAATTTAATTAAATGAATTGGATTCATTATATTAAATTGGTTTGAATCAAATGGTTAGATTAGATCAACCATGAGAGAGATTTGGTCAAGTTTGACTTGACTTGAGAAGGAAGATGAAAGGTCAAGTTTGACTTGACCATTTGCCACCTTATTTGTGACTTGGCATTAAGTGGCCAATGTTGATGTGCCACATCATCATAGTTAGCACATGTGTGTGCCAGCTAATGGATGTTACAAATCCCCTCTTTAATGGCCACATTAAATATGAATGGAGGTTACAATTCCTTTTGTGGCCGGCCACTTTTGTGATGAATGGAATTTTGATTTCATTCAAGGCATTCATTCCATCATCTTCTTCCTCAAGATCTCAACCTTTCTCCCTCTCCTCTCTTGGCTGAACCTTACCAAGGTGCTAGCACACCTTTGTGTTAGGTTTCTCCACCTATTTGTTCGTGTGGATACTTTTAGAGGATTGTACACTTGACAATCTCGAGATCCGGCATCACTTGGAAGAGCGGGATACGCGAAGGGCTTCACACCAAGGGTAAAGATCTTCTCCTAATGTAGATCTAGATGTAAGAAACTCGTACTCGTAAATTTTGTTTTATTTTACTTCGTACGGATCCGGTGGCATGGGGCTTTGGGATTTCCGCGACGCGAAAAAGCGGTTTTCGCGGTCCGAAAAACCCAACAGTGGTATCAGAGCCACGTGCGAAGTCTTGTACGAGTTTAGTTTGCATTTTTATGAAAAGTGTAGGTTCTGTAATTTTCTGTAAAATTATGTTTTTATGGTTTTTTATGGGTATTTTTCTCGTAGAAGTGAAGCACAAGTGTTTAGACACTTGTAGGCTTCGGCTACCGAGAAGATTTTTTCGAAATGGTAAGGTTTCCCCCCAAATATTTTTGGGACAGTAGGCTAAGGCACTGTAGGATCGCTAAGGAACACTCGCGATGGTTAGATCGCGGGTAGGGGCGCTGCCTCTGTCCCCGCAAGGGGATTCGTTCCGCGATTGCACCCGAAAACCCGCTAAACGGAACCGCCGGGGATTTTACTCAAAAAAATTATAAAAATTGTAGTAAAAATTACAGAAAGTTATTGAAAATACATAATTTAGAAGTATGTATTATTTTGTGATAGTCATGGCCCAAAAGACCCAATCTGATTGGAAATGTGTTGTAATTCATAGTACGACCTGTGTGCCGTCATGTGATGTGCGTGTTATATATTTGATTCGCGACCTGCGCGTCGTGCCTTTCTCTATTTTATATTCTTGTTGTAAATTAGTTTAGACTCAAATGTAACTCGAGTTTCAAAATTCTAATGTACAAAATTGGAGCGGTGGAAGGTCCACACGAGACGGAGTTAGGAGGAGGGCGCGAGAAACACAAGGTGGTCAAAGGGAGAAGCTTGAGAAGCTGTTGACCTTAGGTTGACCATCCGATCTTCTCATTGGCTTGAGAAGATCGTAGTAGGGCCATGACTAATCACAAATAATTTAATTAATTGCTTGAGTGTATGTGATGCATAATTAGTAATTAATTAGTGTCTAACGATTAGATTAGATCTAAATCGTGTACAAGATGCACCCTCTTGATTAAATTATATCTCAATCGCGTCAACTCAAATGCCTACCGTGCCGTGATACCTATCACTACCTCGATCACATGTGTTGTTGAATCTGCCAAAGCAGAGCAACACATATTATCTTGGTAGGGTACGAAGGGACAATCTTGGTCCCGTTTATCAATGCATGGGTGAGTACAACTCAATTAGATTGAGTAACTAGTTAACTCAATTGGATCGAGTTTAACTATAGGTATTTTTCAATGGTTGGTAGATAGGTCAAAATCACATTTATATTAACTCTTGGGCGCATTAGCCAAAGCTAACTCGAGTTTTAATATAAATGCGGATCTTGATCCTATAAACAAGAGTTGCATAGAGATGTAATTGGTAATCGTTACCTACCGATCATACTAAGTCTTGGGCATATTTGCCAAAGCTAACTCAAGGGTTAGTATGATATGGATCTTGTCCCACATGAATTATAGAATTCAGTGGGACCATCATTTAGTTAAAGGTCTAATTAAATGATTTAAAAGAATATGATATTTATTTTCTGCATTTTTCTATTGTAGATAACTATGACGTTGAATACGAACTCTTTCTCCCTGCGTTCTGTCCTTGAGAAGGACAAGCTCAACGGAGCAAATTTCTTGGACTAGTATAGGAACTTGAGAATAGTTCTCACCCAGGAACATAAACTGTACGTTCTGGAACAGCCCATTCCAGAGGCTCCTCTTGCCAATGCCACGCGAGCAGACAAAGATGCTTACAAGAAGCATCAAGAAGACGCATTAGATGTGTCCTGTCTAATACTCGCGACCATGAACTCTAAGCTTCAAAAGCAACACGAGTTGATGGGCGCTTACGATATGGTTGAACATCTTCGTCAACTGTATCAAGGACAAGCAAGGCATGAGAGATTTGAGATCTCAAGTGCACTATTTCAGTGTAAGATGTCAGATGGGGCTCCCGTAGGCCCATATGCACTCAAAATGATTGGGTACATAGAAAACCTATAGAGATTGGGGTTCCCATTTGGCCAAGAGATGGCCACTGACCTGATCTTGCAATCCTTGCCAGATAGCTATAGTCAATTCGTTCTAAACTACAACATGAACGAAATTGACAAGCCACTGCCCGAGCTGCTTAGCATGTTAAAAACTGCTGAGCTGAACCTTAAGAAGGTTAAGACCCACTCTGTTCTGATGGTTCAGAAACACAAGGGCAAGGGCAAGACTAAATGCAAAGGAAAGTCCCAAGCCAAGGGCAAAGGCAAGGCACTGAAGCCTAAAGGAGGGGTCGCCAAGGATGCTACCTGCTTCCACTGCGGTCAGACCGGGCACTGGAAGAGGAACTGCAAAGTGTACCTGGAAGATCTTAAGATGAAGAGGAGTGAGACTTCCACTTCAGGTATATAAGTTATAGAAGTCAATCTATCTATTTCTTCATCATGGGTATTAGATAGTGGATGTGCTTCTCACATTTGTACTAATGTGCAGGCGCTGAGAAATAGCAGGGCATTGACAAAGGGCGAGGTGGCCTACGCGTAGGCAATGGAGCACGGGTTTCTGCTGTTGCTGTAGGGACTTATCATATATCTCTGCCCTCTGGGCTTGTATTAGAATTAGATGAATGTTGTTATGTGCCTGCTTTAACTAAGAACATAATTTCAGTTTCTTGTTTAGACAAAAAAAGTTTCTCTTTTATAATAAATGACAAATGTTGTTCAGTTTATTTAAAAGATATGTTCTATTGTAGTGCACCTCTGATGAACGGACTCTACATTCTAGACCTTGAAATCCCTATCTATAACATAAATACTAAGAGGTTCAAGTCAAATGATATGAACCAAACCTATCTCTGGCACTGTCGCTTAGGTCATATAAATGACAAGCGCTTATCCCAGCTCCATAAGGATGGTTTACTGGACTCATTTGATTTTGAATCTTATGAGACGTGTGAGTCATGCCTACTAGGCAAGATGACCAAGACTCCCTTTAGTGGGCACAGCGAAAGAGCGACTGATTTGTTAGGACTTATACATAGTGATGTATGTGGCCCTTTCAATGTCGCTACTAGAGGCGGTTATAGGTACTTCATTACATTTACTGATAACTTCAGTAGATATGGTTATGTGTACTTGATGACACATAAGTCAGAATCCTTTGAAAAGTTCAAAGAATTCAAGAATGAAGTACAAACCCAGCTTGGCAAGAGTATTAAGATACTTCGATCAGATCGAGGTGGAGAATACCTTAGCCATGAGTTTCGTGACTATCTAGCTGAGTGTGGGATTCTATCCCAACTCACTCCTCTTGGAACATCACAGTGGATTGGTGTATCTGAAAGGAGGAATCGTACCCTATTAGATATGGTACGATCTATGATGAGTCACACAGATCTTCCGACATTCCTTTGTGGTTATGCTCTAGATACGACAGCTTTTATACTCAACTGAGTTCCATCCAAGGGGCGTGATAAAGACACTATATAGGATATGGACTAGGAGAGATGCCCAGGTGTCTTTTATGAGGATTTGGGGTTGTGAGGCTTACGTTAGACGTCAAGTCTCAGACAAATTAGGACCCAAATCTGACAAGTACTACTTTATTGGATATCCCAAGGAAAGTAAGGGATATTACTTCTATATTCCCAGTCAGCACAAGGTAGTTGTAGCAAAGATTGGGGTCTTTCTAGAAAGGGACTTTGTTTCTAGAAAGACTAGTGGGAGTACGTTCAATCTTGAAGAAGTTCAAGATGCGGACCATAACACTGAAGCCTCAATCGAAGTTGAACTGGAACCACAAAGTGTTGTGGATGATGTTGTTCCACAAAGAGTTGAGGAACAATAACCAGTTCAAGTAGACATACCTCTTCGCAAGTCTGATAGGGTACATCGTCAGCCTGAGAGATACTCATTTCTCTTGTCTGACCATGATGACGTTGTGCTCATAGAGGATGAGCCTACCACCTATCAGGAAGCTGTGATGAGACCAGATTCTGAGAAATGGCTAGAGGCCATGAGATCCGAAATGTAATCCATGTACACCAACCAAGTATGGACTTTGGTTGATCTACCTGAAGGAGTAAAATCCATTGGGTGTAAGTGGGTCTTTAAGAGAAAGACTGACATGGATGGACTTATCTATAAGGGTCGCTTGGTAGCTAAAGGTTTCAAGCAAATTCATGATATTGACTATGATGAAACCTTTTCTCCAGTAGCGATGTTTAAGTCCATTCGGATCAAGTTTGCTATTGCAGCATACCATGACTATGAGATATGGCAGATGGATGTTAAAACCGTGTTTCTGAATGGAAACCTGCTCGAGGATGTGTACATGACACAACCTGAGAGTTTTGTAGATCCACAGCATACTAGCAGAGTATGCAAGCTGCATAGGTCCATTTATTGTAATGCCCGCCCTCCCTGCTACTAAAGGGACGGGGCTACTTACTTACTTAACTATTCCAGGATACACATGCATATTTAAAATTTCTTTCTAGTAACATAAAGTAGTGGAAATGTCATGAAGTTATACTGGAATGTAACATAATACACTTGGTTCATGTCAGACATAACAAAAATAACATAGCAAGTCTTTATTTGTCTTAGCCGAGCCACTGCCACACACATCTCCTTGCCTCTCCTGCAACTCTCTTAGGTTATCCATTCCTTGCCTTTATCTGTGATACAAGGAAAGTAAGCTATGAGCACACAGGCTCAGTAAGATCCTTTCCTACTCACAGAAAACTGTATTTCATAGCATGGTCATATAAGCATATAACAATGGAGACATAATCATCTAACATTATATCATGTGAACATAGCCTCCTATAATATCATATCATTAAGAAACATCATACTCTTAACATATCATAAATAAAGGCATCATGTAAAATGAATCATAGAAGCATAACATATCATCAGGTCATAAGAATCATAAACAAAACATCTCATAACATCATGTCCTATAAGTCATAAGAGCATAGCATAACATCATGTCATATAATTCATAAAAACATATCATATCATGAATGGGTGCATTATGCAGAATGTCTTTTTAAAACATATGTCATGTCAAGTGCAAGATGTCTTTAAAAATATCTTTTAATGCTTAAACATAATATCATGATCATGAGGGCCCGACTTGTACCACATACATACATAAATGCGCGCAATCCCTAGGACAGGGTAGCTAACTCCAAACCTACTAGGGATCTAGACCCGTTCATAGTCTGTCGGCCTAGGGGCGTACTAAGGAGCCCATCCCTTTTTACTAGACCCGTTCATAGTCCATCGGCCTAGGGGCGCTTATGGAGCCCAGCCTTGGTACAAGCCATACAAGGTAAAATACATGTCATGCATATCATACCAACATAACTGTCATATCATATCAACATAAATGTCATGCTCTTGTCTTAACATGAAGAGTGCTCTTAATCCCAACTTAAGGGAAGCAACTCTTAGCCATTTTCTTATCATATCATAAGGCATACATACTTGGGCACATAGCTATCATAAAAATCATTTTCATGCCTGGTTCATAAGCTTACGTAAATGAGCATGCAACATATTTGAAATCATACATGCTTGGGTATATAGTCATCATAGGAATCATTTCATGCATAGTTCATAAACATACATAAATAGGTATGTTACTTGTCTTATCATAAAGCATGCATACTTAAGCATAAAACACATCATAAGAGTCATCATCATGCATAGTTCATAAGCATACTTAAATAAGCATATAAAGCATCATAGGAAAACATAATCATACATGGAAAACATTTACTAGCATCTCCTAATTCATATCCTAGTATGTGAGACACCTAGCAAAATCATAATTGGGTCTCTAACCCTAATTCCATATAGTGGCCGAAAGTTACCATGCTTAGTTTTAGGTTACAACAACACATAAGCATGTGAACCTTAAATCAATTTCATATCATAAACTATATAGAATATCATGAGCATAGGTAGTAGGTTCTAAGCTTCCTAGGCCTTTTAACTTGGTTGTGGCCGAACCTTTAAGAGCATGAAACTAAGTTCTCTACAAGCATAAGAATACCAAGCTAACGTCATATCATATCATAAGGGAAATCCATGAGCTTGCTAAGTTTAAATTTAAACTTCCTTGAACCCTAGAATATAGTCATGGCCGAAAGTTCATGAAAGGGAAATAAACTTCTAAGCAACATACAAACACGAATACCTAGCCAAGTTCATGTCGTATCATAAAGAAGTCTATGAGCATGTTAAATTAGGTTTTAAGCTTCATGAAACCCTAAAATCTATCATGGCCGAAACTTCATAAAAAGATATAAACTTCTAAGCAACATACAAACATGAATACCTAGCCAAGTTCATATCATATCATAAAGAAGTCTATGAGCATGTTAAATTAGGTTTTAAGCTTCATGAAACCCCATACCCTATCATGGCCGAAACTTCAAGGAAAGGAAAAATAAATTCCAAGCAACATACAAACATGAATACTTAGCCAAGTTCTTATCATATCATAAGGGAGTCTATAAGCATGTTAGATTAGGTTCTAAGCTTCTTGGGACCCTAGCTCCATCATGGCTGAACCTTTACATAAAGGAAAAGAAAATTTCCAAGCAACATACAAGCATGAATACTTAGTCAAGTTCATATCCTATCATAAAGGAATCTATAAGCAAGTTAAATTAGGTTTTGAGCTTCTTGAAACCCTAGATCCATCAAGGCCGAACCTTTACATAAAGGAAAATAAAATTTCCAAGCAATATACAAACATGAATACTTAATCAAGTTCTTATCATATCATAAGGGAGTCTATAAGCATGTTAGATTAGGTTCTAAGCTTCTTGAAACCCTAAACCCATCATGGCCGAACCTTTACTATAAAGGAATTAAAATTTCCAAGCAACACACAAACATGGATATTTAGTCAAGTTCATGTCATATCATAAAGGAACCTATAAGCAAGTTAAATTAGGTTTTGAGCTTCTTGAAGCCCTAGAATCTATCATGGCCGAAACTTTACATAGAGGAAAATAAAATTTCCAAGCAACATATAGACATGAATACCTAGCCAAGTTCTTATCATATCATAAGGGAGTCTATAGGCATGTTAGATTAGATTTTTACGCTTCTTAAAGCCCTAAAACATTCATGGCTGAAACATATAAAGAAGAAGATCATGCTTTAAACAACATCCAACATAAATCTTTAATAAGTTCATATCATAACATAATGAGATCCATGAGCATAGGTTTCTTTATTTTATTTTTTTATTTTGAAGCATTCTAACCTCACGAAAATTTCGTAAGCGACTTGTACCATAGGGGAGGGGATACTTACATCCTTGTGTTTGATTTCCTTAGACAAGTAATCTTGATTGTGGAGCCTTCCTAAAGAGGAGTCCTCCTTTGTTTTTGGATTTCGGCAATGGAGGTGGGGAGAGGGCTTGGTCACGGTGAGGAGAAGGAGGGAGGAGGAAGAGGAGAAAATGAAATCTCTTCTTTAATTTCCCCTTTTATTCTTCATGAGAGGAGGAAGGGAAAATGCACTTTTCCTTCTCCTTTCTTTTACTCCTCCTTAATGAAAAGAGGAAGCAAGAATCCTCTTTTCTTTTGAGAGGAAGAAGGCAACTCTAACTTCTCCTTCTAAATGGAAGGAGCTCTTTTCTTACTCTTAACTATATTGTCACTTCTCTCTCTAACAATATCTTCTCTTGGTCTATTGGTTAACACATACATGTATCTAGTAAGAGATCCAAGGTTCAAACCTTGGTCATCTCTTTTTGGTTCTATTATTATTATTTTTGCAAATTTACACATAACGCCTATTTTTTTTTTATTCATGATAAAAATATCTAAAATCTTGCTAAGTACTCTATGGGTGTTATATTTATGGACTAAGGCAAGCTTCTCGGAGCTGGAATCTTCGATTCGATGATGCAATCAAATAGTTTGATTTAATCAAGAATGAAGATGAAGTTTGATTTATAGGAAATATAGTTGTCTTCCTCATATTGTATGTGGATGACATACTACTCATTGGGAAAGACATCCCTTTGCTACAGTCTGTCAAGACTTGGCTAGGGACTTGTTTTCTCAATGAAGGACTTAGGTGAGGCATCCCACATTCTAGGCATACAGATCTATAGAGATAGATCTAAGAGATTGCTTGGCCTAAGTCAGAGTACATATATTGACAAGGTACTCCTTCGGTTTGCCATGCAGAACTCCAAGAAGGGATTTCTGCCGATGTCACATGTGTTAGCTAGAGCCCTAGAGCCAATCATTTGATGATTGTATTATGGACTTGTTGTATCATATTCTATATAAATAAATACATTTGGTTTTTGGTTATTATACTTACTTGTATTGGTGTCAAATAAACTAAGTATAATAACGTCCTTGAGTAGAAGGTTCTTACCTATATCAATCGGTTAGCTGAACCGATAGTGAGATGATATAGGGAGCACTACTCTTAATCATTCCTAGTCGATTATTAACATTCAGGGACAATGTTAATGCAATAAGACTAGCATGTAGGTCAACTCGATGACTTGATCTCACAAGTCATGAATATAGAGATATCAAGTTGACACATGGGTATGCATTAGAGAATGTATACTAAATGACCCGCCATGAGAAAGTATCATGGATCATTATATGAGTGTCATATACTTTCTCATGTGGCTATTAGTATGACTACTAGTCCTTAGACCTGAAGTCACCATGGTTCCCTACATAAGGAGTAATGTACTTTGGTTTCGTCAAACGTCACCCGTAACTGGGTGGACTATAAAGGCGATTACTAAGTATGTAACAAATTATGCGGAGGGATGTGAGTGATGTAGATGGGATATATCCCTCCAATATGACGGGAGCGACATCGATATTCTTGATATAGTGAGACCACTTAGTGCATGGCCATGCCCAATTGAGTCAATATGAGATATTGAGCTCATTTGATCGAGTGAGTCTACTTAGAGTTCAAGATTTAGATTGATTAGAGGATGACACGATCTATGCCTCACATTGATCAATCTAGATATCTAGGATAGAAGGACACTTGTCATATATTGTGAGGAGTCACAATTAGTAGTCACAAGGTGATGTTGGATCTCAACATTCTTGTAACTTGGGTAGTAATGATGTATTGCTAGATATCGCTCATTACTTATGCTTCTAAATGAGTTTAGGGGAATTGCCAACATTACAAGAACCTATTGGGTCACACACAAAGAACACGTGGATGGAGATTAGGTCCATATGATGAACCAAGAGGATTAGATTCATTTGATGAATCAAATTAGATTAAGAGTAATCCTAATTGGGCTAATTGAGTTGGACTCAAGTTGATTCATGTGTTCAATGAGTCTAATTTAGATTATGACTCATTGAATCAATTTAATTAAATAAATTAGATTCATTATATTAAATTGGCTTGAATTAAATGGTTGGATTAGATCAACCATGAGAGAGATTAAGTCAAGTTTGACTTGACTTTATGCCACCTCATTGGTGAGTTGGCATTGAGTGGGCCAATGATGATGCTCCACATCATCATGGTTACTTAAGTAGGATGCCACCTCATGGGAGTTACCAAGAGTTGTGACTCTTGGCATTCCATTGAGGTTACACTTCCTCTTAATGTGGCCGGCCACTCAAAATGAAAAGGATTCATTATTTTTCATTCAAGGCTAATTGCATCTTCTTCTTCCTCAAGCTTTCCTCAAGCTCTCCCTCTCCCCTTCTCTTGGCTGAAAGTTTTCAAGCAAGAAAGAAGGTGAATGAGTTTGAGTTTCATGAAGAAAAAGGTAGAGTGATTGCCACATAGAAGAAGAAGAAGAGTGTTCATAAGATCCATTCTATTTCTCTTCTCTATCTTTTTCTTTTCATTCCCATCCGAGAGACCTAGAAAGTGCTAGCACACTTGTGGTGCTCTCTTCTCCATCCTTGTGTGTTAGAGAACACATCTTGTTCATGTGGATACTTCTAGAGGATTGTCTACATTGACAATCTTGAGATGCGGCGTACCTTGGACTTGCGGGATTGCGAAGGGTTTCGCTTCAAAGGTATAACCTTTTTTCCTTATAGATCTATGTGTAGATCTAGGTAAACTCACACTCGTAGTTTTTTGAAAAAATTTTCTTTGCACAGATCCGTTAGCTAGGGAGTTTCAGGGTTTTCGCGACGTGAAAAAGCGGTTTTCGCGGCCCGAAAAACCCAACAACTTGGCGTAAGTCTTTCGAAGACTCAAGGTCCTCTTCTATAGAGGAGAGAGACTGCATGGATCAGATCCCTTATACCTCAACCATAGGATCTATCATGTACGCCATGCTATGCACTCGACCTAATGTCTCGTATGCTTTGAGCATGACGAGTAGATACCAGTCAGATCCAGGTGAAAGTCACTGGATAGCGTTCAAAAATATTCTTAAGTACTTAAGAAGGACTAAAGAATATTTCTTGATATATGGAGGCAATGATGAGCTAGTTGTAAAGGGTTATAGTGATGCTAGCTTCCAGACCGATCAGGATGATTATCGATCGCAGTCAGGGTTCATGTTTTGCATTAATGGTGGTGTTGTGAGCTGGAAAAGTTCGAAACAGGACACAGTTGTTGATTCTACGACAGAGGCTGAGTACATTGCTGCATCAGAGGCAGCAAAGGAGGCAGTTTGGATCCGCAAGTTCATCACTGAACTTGGGGTGGTTCCTAGTATCGCTGACCCTATTGAGCTCTATTGTGACAACAATAGAGCTATAGCACAGGCCAAGGAACCTCGCTAACACCAGCGGACCAAACACATACTACGGCGCATCCATCTCATTCGAGAGATTATCGAAAGAGGAGATGTGAAGATTTGCAGAGTACCTACAGAGGCTAACATCGCAGATCCCTTGACCAAGGCTTTGGCATAGAGGAAGCATGATGGTCACACTAGGTCATTAGGGCTTAGAGCATACACTGATTGGCACTAGTGCTAGTGGGAGATTGTTAGTTAGAGCCCTAGAGCCAATCATTTGTAGATTGTATTATAGACTTGTTGCATCATATTCTTATATAAATAAAGGCATTTGTTTTTTGTTATTATACTTACTTGTATTGGTGCCAAATAAACTAAGTATAATAGTGTCCTTGAGTAGAAAGGTTCTTACCTATATCAATCGATTGGTTGAATCAATAGTGAGATGATATAGGGAACACTACTCTTAATCATTCCTAGTCGAGTATTAACATTCAGGGACAATGTTAATGCAATAAGACTAGCATATAGGTCAACTCGATGACTTGATCTCACAAGTCATGGATATAGAGATATCAAGTTGACACATGGGTATGCATTGGAGAATGTATACTGAATGACCCGCCATGAGAAAGTATCATGGATCATTATATGAGTGTCATATACTTTATCATGTGACTATTAGTATGACTACTAGTCCTTAGACCTGAAGTCACCATGGTTCCCTACATAAGGAGTTATGTACTTTGGTTTCGTCAAACGTCACTCGTAACTGGGTGGACTATAAAGGCGATTACAGGGTATGTAAAGAATTATGCAAAGGGATGTGAGTGATGTAGATGGGATATATCCCTCCTATATGACGGGAGAGACATCGATATTCTTGAAAGAGTGAGACCACGAAGTGCATGGCCATGCCCAAATGAGTCAATATGAGATATTGAGCTCATTTGAATTAGTGAATCTACTTGGAGTTCAAGATTTAGATTGGTCAGAAAATAACACAGTCTATGCCTCACATTGATCAATCTAGATGTTTAGGATAGAAGGACACTTGTCATATATTGTGAGGAGTCACAATTAGTAGTCACAAGGTGATGTTGGATCTCAACATTCTTGTTACCTGGGTAGTAATGATGTGTTGCTAGATACCGCTCATTACTTATGCTCCTAAATGGGTTTAGGGGCATTGCCAACATTACAAGAATCTATAGGGTCACACACTTAGGACAATTAGATGGAGATTAGGTTCATATGATGAACCAAGAGGATTAGATTCATGTGATGAATCAAATTAGATTAAGAGTAATCCTAATTGGGCTAATTGAGTTGGACTCAAGTTGATTCATGTGTTCAATGAGTCTAATTTAGATTATGACTCATTGAATCAATTTAATTAAATGAATTAGATTCATTATATTAAATTGGTTTGAATCAAATGGTTAGATTAGATCAACCATGAGAGAGATTTGGTCAAGTTTGACTTGACTTGAGAAGGAAGATGAAAGGTCAAGTTTGACTTGACCATTTGCCACCTCATTTGTGAGTTGCCATTAAGTGGCCAATGATGATGTGCCACATCATCATAGTTAGCACATGTGTGTGCCACCTAATGGAGGTTACAAATCCCCTCTTTAATGGCCACATTAAATATGAATGGAGGTTACAATTCCTTTTGTGGTCGACCACTTTTGTGATGAATGGAATTTTGATTTCATTCAAGGCATTCATTCCATCATCTTCTTCCTCAAGCTCTCAACCTTTCTCCCTCTCCTCTCTTGGTCGAACCTTACCAAGGTGCTAGCACACCTTTGTGTTAGGTTTCTCCACCTATTTGTTCGTGTGGATACTTCTAGAGGGTTGTACACTTGACAACCTCGAGATCTGGCATCACTTGGAAGAGCGGGATACGCGAAGGGCTTCGCACCAAGGGTAAAGATCTTCTCCTAATGTAGATCTAGATGTAAGAAACTCGTACTCGTAAATTTTGTTTTCTTTTACTTCGCACGGATTCGGTGGCATGGGGGTTTCGGGGTTTCCGCAACGTGAAAAAGCGGTTTTCGCGGCCCGAAAACCCAACAAAAACTACCTTTCCAACATGCATAGAGTTTCAACAATATTCTCCTCTAGTAGTTCTAAACAGTTCCTGTCCAATACACTTTAACATAATTTATTATAAAATGCACATCAGAAATATAGCATTGCGTGGACCTTTCAGTAAAAGATTTCTCAATGCAACTGAAAGCATTTGTTGCATTAGAACATGGCAATCATAAGATTTCAGTCCAATAAGTTTATGCTCTTCAAAAGAAAAAAATTATCAATATTTGAGCTATAACCATCAGGTAACTTTATTTTCTTCAACCTAGAGAAAAATATATCTATTTCTTTTTTAGATAATTTGTAAGGTGCAGTAGGCAAGTGATACATGTTTTCCCCTTTTTGTTGAGGATGTAATCCTTTTTTAATTTGTAAGTCCATCAAATCTTTGCAAGCATTAACATCTTCTTTGGATTTTTTTTCTTCACGTTTGACAATGTATCAATGATATTCTCATAAACATTCTTTTCAACATGCATCCATCTAAGTTATGGCATAAAAAAAAGCCCCTATAAGTAATCATCAATACATTTCATAGTATTAGTTTAAGAATATAACAAATTATTAAAAACTATTAAATAGAGAATGAAATAACTTACACTTGTGTTTGGCAAATTAAAAAAAAAATGACTTTTTCTTCCACATTTGAACTAATTTTTGTACCCTTTTTGAACTATCTTGTGTCTTCCTCCTTTTCTGAGAAGTATTAATAGTATCACCCTTTTGTTTTTTACCCCAATCATTTTCAATGTCTTTCATTGCATTGATAATTTGTAACCCAATCAAAGGTCTAGGTTTTCCCTTTCTCTCTTTTTTCCCATTAAACCTCTTCTTTTTCTAACGAAATGGATGATCAAGAGCAAGAAATCTCCTATGACTCAAGTATGCAAAATTTCTACTATACTTAAGCCACATTAAACATATGTCTTCACCACATATTTTGCAACCAACTTTTCCTTTTGTGGCACATCTAGCTAGATTTCCGTAAGTAGGAAAATCATTGATCATCCACATCAAAATAGACTTCAGATTGAACATTGATTTGATAAATGCATCATAAGATGGACACAACTCTTTCAAATCCTCCACAAGGGGTTCCAAGTAGATATATATATTATATTTGGGTTATTTTAGGCCTGGAATTAGTAATGTTTGTTAGGATATTCCCGATGTGGGTGCGTGCTAGAACACGTTTCATAAACATGCGTAGCGGAAAATAAAATAATAATAATTCCTAATTATTATATTACACACACCACACGTATACAAGGATACAATAGCCGAACATGATCAGATAATTAAAATTTTACTGAAAGTAAATTTATGCTAGGTATACCTTACGGATTACCAGTAATGAGAAGGGCATTAACCGTAGCAACGTTATCGAAGCTCACCTCTATTCGTATGCATGTCGAGCTCCTCAAGACAACTCCTTAAGTACAAGCCTCTCCTTCATAAGTTACTAGTCACGAGCGAAGAAGAGGGATCAAGAGAAGAAGAGAAGCACACAAGGGAGAGTTTTCCTCCCATGTGGTGGTCATGGCAAAAAGAGGGAGCACCCTCTTGTTAGCGTCGCGAGAGAGAGGAGAGGAAGAGGAGGATTGGATTTCCAAAAGCCAATCAACCAAATAATGAAACTTGTGTCTAATTCTCTCCTAATTATATCTATAATCCTCTGTAATGAGTTGGATTTGAAAGCCCAAATCCAAACCATTATCCCTTAACCAAAAATTAACCTATTAATCTCTTGGTTTGGTTCACAACTAAACCACGTTGGTTCATAACTAATTCATGATTAAAATAAATATAGTTCAAGTCTACCATAAAAGATGTAGCTGATCATCTGTGCTTCCATCATGATAAATATTTTCATATCTATCTTATGTATGGTCCAACCTAATATTTATCTCTTGATCTAAGAATCCTATTATTTAACTTGTTTTACGTCTTTTAAAACTCGTTAGTGCGTGTGACCCAATAGGTTTTCGATTTATCTTGGTCGTCCATAATTAACTACTTTATTATAGAACAATCATGATTGACACCTAGTAGTACATCATGATCCATAATTACCTGAAAATCATAGTTGATCTTAGAACTAATTTTGAACCTTTCAGCATCTACAGTGAGTTGTGTCTTGTTCCTTTCACTCATCTTATACCCACTTGATTTAGGAGATGTTCTATGTGTCTATGCCCACTAGATTGACTACGCCACACCTAACCCAAGTAAGACTTCCTCGTTCTACGGATTCAAATTACTTGTACATGTGTACAAGAGTCTTGTACTCTTAACATGTGATGATTTGGCCAAAGACATTGAGTAATAATCCTATCTAGTGGTCATAGGGTATACGTCTCCTAACAAGGAGAGGTGAATCCTCTGTGGGCTAACCTGTCACGCCCCAGAGGAGTCTCTGTCTGAAGAAATTTCGGCAGCATCTCCCCTGTACGGCGGACAATATGAAACTTTCTACATATCACATATACATCAGCCACAGGCGGCTGGAATATACACACAACCACGCAGTTATATATATATCATCAGCCCACTCGCCTGGAACAAAACCAAAACACAAAGACTGCTAGCCGGCTAGGCTTACACAACCAACAACCAATACAAAACATCACATAACAGCCTCAACACTCCGAATACAAAACCGGAACACACAAAGCCAAATACATACATCTCATATACCAAGATCAAATAATAAAAATGCGGAGATATGTCTTCTGATGTGACGTGGGGACCAGCAGACAGGATGCTCCAAGCGACACCATAAACAACCTGGTACCTGAAAAAGATAGTGTCCACGGGGTGAGTTCAACAACTCAGCAGATACCTAGTTGACATGTATAATAACTATAACAAATAGTAATAACTATGGAGTACAGTCTCATGAACAAAAGAAGATAATGCATAATACAAAAGGGCTGAAGAGTACTGTACTCACCGGGGCCACCTATCAGAATAATCAGGTCGTCAGACCGGAAGTGTCATAAATCCTGTATGCATGTCAAACATATGCATCCATCCAAATGCAGCATATAAGTGCAACAAACACAAACAGTAAATGCATAAATGCGTATGATGCCAATGATGCGTCCTGGTCACCCCTGACTCTAGTCAGTCATCTCACACAAAATGATGAGACCGAGTGGGTAGGGCTGTGACAACCGTGCACTCTACTATCACTACACCTGATGAGTGAGTGAGTGGACGGGATGCTGTCGGAGTACTCCTGTCCTGTGACCCCAAATCATAAATGGGGGAGCTCAATGCTCTCATCTCCCGGTACACGATGACGGGGAGGTATCTCTGCCGACTACCACGCTGAGTCACCTGACCAACGGAGCCAAACTGCTACACTAAATGCCAGCGGAGCCAAACAGAGCGGAACTGTCTGCCGGCTTCCACGCTGAGTCCTCAGACCAACGGAGCCAAACAGCAGAACCGCCACACACCTGTCTGATATACCACTAACCCATAAGCGGTGGTGTGTGCAGTACATGTAACTGGCGATGTGCTCAACCATAGTGAAGCCGACAATCGCGCAGCATGCGATCATGATGTATGACACTAAGCATGGAAATAAACTGATCAGCATAACTATATCCGTATACATAAAATGAGTATCATAATATCGATGGTCAAATACGAAGATCTAAAGTACACAGGTCAGATAGGATATCAAAAACCTAGGTCCTGAACATAACAAGCATGGTATGTCACTACTTCTCTGAGCATATATATATATATATATATATATATATATATATATATATATATAATCATGTGGGTACTAGCATAAAATGCATATCAGGTGAGCAAAACAAGCATGTTACAGGTATCCAAAAGTGACATACCGAAATAATGACGAACATAATTATTACTAAAAGCTATGATCTACTAGACATATCAACAAGACATATCAAAAAGATAGTCAAGGTAACCGCCGCCAGTATAGATCGAATCGAACCAATTCCGATGTCGAGATGTCCGTCTCGAATCACAGTCCTAAAACCAGATGAATTGTTGTTGACCCACAATTAAAGAGATGAAACTGTATGCTGCTGGAAACTCTGCCAAAAACCATAGTAAACCCGCTACACCTTTCCATTCAAACATTCCAAATCAATATCCATAGAACCACAACCAAGAATTCCACTCAAATTCTTGATTTATAACATTTAACTAACAACTTACCTCCTTTGAATCCTCAGCTGATGATACGCTGTTGGAGAAGGTTGCTGTCAGAAAAAGATGACTTGTACGAACTCTAGCAACAAATCCTCGACCCCACAAGAATTGCCACAACTAACAATCTGCAACCCAACACCCCTAGATCAAAATCAACACTTCCACAACTAAGCATAGAATCAAATCCTCAACCCTTACCTTTAAGAATCGCTGCTAGGGCACGGAAGGAAGTTGGCAGTTGTGCTGCCAAATCACAGCAGAGGCTAGGGCATGACCTCCGCGATAGAGGGTCTCTCCAGCTCCGGCGGTAGCCGACGACGTCGTCAATCGGAGAAGAACCGGAGATCGGTAGAGGGGAGAGGCGCAGGATTGAATCTGTTGGCCGGTGGTAGGGTACAGGAGAGGCGAGAGGAAAGCTAGGCACGGTAGGAGAGATCAGCGCCGAGTTGGCTAGGGCACGGCGTGATCTCTGCGCGTCGGCGTTCCTGCTCTCAGCGGCGGAGAAAGCTCGGCTGCCGGCGTTAGGGCAGAGGGGGGGAATATCGTCGTCTGCGTTGGCAAGAGGAAGAGGAGAGGTGGCTCTCGTCATCGGCAACAGAAGGGGATTGCGGAGAGGGTCGGCGGCGGTTAGGGCACGTTGCTTCGGCCAAAAATCCGGCTCTAGCAGGGCTGGCAGTAGGTGATCGGGAATCACCGGTGTTGGACAGAGAGAGGGAGCGGAGAAGAGAGCGGCTCCACACCGGCGGCGTCGGTCAGCAGCGGCGATGAAGAGGAGAGGCTCGGGATCGGGTTGGCGTCGGTGACAAGAAGAAATCGGGAAAGTGAAGAGGAGAATTAAGGAAAAGAAATTAAATACCTAGGGTTAATTCAATCAAACCCAAAGTTCATTCCTTAATCAACTCCCAACTTAATTAGGATAGCAAAACAGGCTTTCTCACAGCCATTAATTGATCTCCTTAAAACGTGTCATACAGACTCCGTTTAATTCCCGAAAAATATCTAAAAATTCCGGAAAATTCCCTTATCATTATTCGCCATTTTTCCGGTATTTTACATTCTCCCCCACTAATAAAAATTTGGTCCTCCAAATTTCCTTCTCTACAATCAGCAAATACTAACAACAGGCAAAGAGTATAGATACTGAACGGTAAATTTTAACCACATACCTCATATGAACATATGGGGGTATCGAGCTCGAATAGTAACCTCGAGCTCCCAAGTAGCCTCCTCGTCCGTATGATGCTCTCATCCGACTTTAACCAGCCGGATAGTCTTGTTTCACAACTGACGCTCTTTCCGGTCAAAAATCTGTACCGGAATCTCCTCGTAGGTAACGCCAGGCTGAAAAGGAACTGGAATATCTGCCAGCACATGCGTCGGGTCGGGCACGTATCTCCTCAGCACAGATACGTGGAATACATTGTGGACGCCTAACAGGGAAGGTGGTAGTGCCAACCGGTAAGCTACCGCTCCAATCCTGTCCGAGATCTGGAAAGGTCCAATGTATCGCGGAGCTGGTTTGCCTCTAAGGTCAAATCTCTTCACCCCTTTCGTAGGTGAAACTCGTAGAAATACTTGGTCGCAAATGGAGAACTCTAAGAGTCTCCGACTCGGGTCAGCATAACTCTTCTTTTGGTCCTGCGCCTCTGACATCCTCCGTCTGATAGTACGGACCAAGTCTGTCTCAAGCTGAGCTCTATGAGGTCCCAACAACTGGGCCTCTCCAACCTCATCCAGAACGTAGGTGTCCGACAAGGCCTACCATACAACGCTTCAACGGTGGCATTTGGATAGCCGAATGCAAACCGTTGTTGTAGACAAACTCTACCAATGGCAAATGGTCCTCCCAACTGCCCTTAAAATCCAATACACAAGACTTCAGCAAACCTTCTAGAGTCTAAATGGTCCGCTCTGACTGTTACTGAAATAGAGCTGCGTGCCCATGGCCTGCTGCAGACTCTGTCAAAAACGAGACGTGAATCGAGGTCTCTATCCGAAATAATAATCAACGGAACACCACGTGATCTGATGATCTCCCGGCAAAACAGATCTACCAATCAATCCAGGAAATCTGTCCTCCGATTAGCTACAACGTGCGCAGATTTGGGTAATTGATCAAAGATTACCCAAATCGCGTCATGGTCTCGTCATGTCCTCGGCAAACTCACCACAAAGTCCATAGTAATATGTCCCCATTTCCACTCAAGAATAGGAATCGCTGAAATAAGCCGACAGATCTCTAATACTCGGCCTTCACTTGTTGACAGACAAGACATCTAGCTACAAAATCCGCGATGTCTTCCTTCATGTCGTTCCACCAATAGAAACACCTCAAATCTTGGTATACACGGGTACTGCCCGGATGGACAGCAAATCATGAGCGATGAGCCTCCGGAAGTAACTCCTATAAGACCGGATGAGACTGAAGTACGCATAATCTGCCTCGGAAGTGTATAACACCCCCCCTCGTCTCGTGTGAACTCGGTCTGCTACCCGAAAGCTATCATGCTGCAAATAAACTGCCATTACTGATCAGCAGCATAGGGCTCTCGGATCCTCGTCCTGATCGACGACTAAGCAGCCATGGTAACAAGAATACCCTGCTCTATCTGTAGCCACAACTCAGTGGCAAGGCAAAGTCACTCTAGACTTCCAGCTAAGTGCGTCGACAACCACATTAGCTTTTTCCTGGGTGATAGCTAATGGCACAATCAAAATTCTTCAGGAACTCCATCCATCTTCCCTGTCGGAGATTTGATTCCTTTCTAAGTGAACAAATATTTGAGACTCTTATAGTCCGTGAGAATCTCAAATGTAACACCGTATAGATAAGGCTGCCAAATCTTCAAGACACAAAATAATGACAGCCTGCCACAAGTCATATACTGAGTAGTTCTACTCATGCTCCTACAACTGTCGAGAAGCATAAGAGACTACTCTATCGTGCTGCATCAGAACAACATCCAAACCCGATAGAGATGCGTCGGTACAGTGCACGAATCCGTCCTTCCTAAAAGATAAAACCAAAATCAGAGCCGACACTGGTCTCCGCTTTAGCTCCTAGAAGCTGGTCTTGTAGTCCTCGAACCACGTAAACTTCACGCTTTTCCTGGTCAAGTGTGTCAATAGAATAACAATCCGTGAGAAATCCTCAATGCATCTCCGGAAATATCGAGCCAAACAAAGGAAGTTGCGAGCCTCTTCTATAGACTCCGTTTACTCCCAACGGTAACAACCTCGATCTCCTATGGAAACCACGGTACACTAATACTGGTGACCGTGTGTCTCAAACATCATCACACAAGACAATCCAAATCAGCACTACTGATAATCACATATAGATGTTCTCGTCGAATCATCTATAGATCTATGCAAAGGTAGTGTACGTGACTCACCTCGGATCAGAAATAGATCACCACAACGTCAACAAAGACAATGGAAACCAATCCAAACATCCTAGGGATACCCAAATCAACGAGTCCATGATAACATCTAGGGCACCGCAAGCACTAATGGTAAAACCAAGACACATAATATCCGTATCACAGACAATCCTAACAATAAGATCCTCAACAATAAACAGATCTAATCACCAACGATATATAATCACCAAAGAATAGAACCTCCAGTGTGAGAGCAATGCTCTATCACACGAAATACCACATATGTGGAAGCAACGCTCTACCACAAGAAATCCTCCATATGTGGGAGCAACGCTCCACCACAAATAATCCAAAATATGTATCCACAATAAATATGGGAGCAATGCTCTGCTACAAACAATCCGCAATATGTAGGAGCAACGCTCCACTACAAAACAATCCCTAAATATGTGGGAATCCAGAATAGGTGGAAACTACGCTCTACCACAAACAATCCATAACATGTGGGAGCTACGCTCTACCACAAACAATACATAAGTGCCCAAAGCACCTAACTATCTAGCTAGAGACAGCACAAGATCTCTCTACCACAGACCAAAGGTGGGTAGCCTAGGGTATAACCATCCAGTAAGCAAATCAAATCCATAGTCAACTTTATCGTCCTCCTAGTGGGTCGGTCACCCACTAATGAGAGAATTAATTGACAGGGTAAAACAACCAATATCATAATGTAGACATTTAACATTCTACATTTAACATAGGTAGAATCATCATGATGCTACCAATCATACATCTGACACACGTGCACACACAACATATGTATGATCGACATAATCCTCCAATTAGTACACACCAAAAATTCTCACATCATAGGTATAATTCACCATGATACCACCAACAATGTATACCGAACCCATGTGCATATAACATCGTAGGTAAAATCATCAATACCCCTCAAACAATACTCACATGACAAATATACACATATGCCAAGAGTATAATCAACATATACTTCCAATGAGGCATACTAAAACCCAGGTGCATTCCCAAATCACACATAATCAACAAGATACCTCAGATACCACACCAAACACATATGTACATATCACAACACCGATGTTGTCGACAAGATACTTCCAACATGACATTCAACCCATGTGCACATACCACGACACAGATTTAAATCGATAAGATACCTCCAATATGTCAATCAGGCACGTACAGCTAACTAAATAGTTATAATCCACAAGAAACCTACAATAACCATATCTAGATGGGAATACCCTCACTATCCACAAATGAACTATCCATCATAGATGTAACACCCCTAGAAAGCCTAGATAAAGTAAGGGCAATGAGAGTACGAATGTAATGAAAAGAATGTGTAGATAGTCTACGTTGAATGTTACGATGGGAAGGATTTAGATGATTAAAAACTTTATGAAAGAAAATAAAGTTGAGAATATAAAGTTCTATACATGATTTATAATGCAAGGAATTAATGTAAACAAAAGAGATATGAGATATTATATATGCATGTATGAAATATTTATGCATAATGCATATACATGAATTATTTTGTACAAAAATATGTTAGGAGAAGGATTTGATCCTTGGTTCTCTTGTGGATGCATGCATGTGTTAACCAAGTGTGATATGAGTGAATATTGTAAAAGGAGAGATGGGAATTATAATTAAAGGAAAGAAAGAAGAGAAATTAAGAGAAAGAAAAGAGAGAAACTCAAGAAGCATTTCTCTAGCATATTCTTTCTCATTAAGAGGAGAAGTAAATGAGGAGGATGAATCAAGTCAAGTTTTCCTCCCCTCACTTTAGTATAAATAGGCATGGAGGGGGCTTCATCCTCAACTCACTCTCCTCCTCTCCTCCATTTGTGCCGAGCACTCTTCCTCCCTCTTTCCTCTTGTTGCCGAGAGCAACAACTCTCCCCCTTCTTTCTTTCTTTTTGTTGCCGAGCAACACAAGAGGAAGAAGCCTCCTCTTCTTCCTCCTCCTCTCCACCAAAAGACCTAGCCACTTCTTCCTCCATTGGTGCCGAGCAAAGCAAACAAGGAAGAAAGGTCCACAAGCAAGTTCTCAACTCTAGGAAACTTAAGCAAAGAAGGTAAGCTTCCCCTCACCTGTGGTACAAGGCTTTCATGTGATTTTCGGATTCTTTTTCTATGCCTTGAAAGAAAGTTTTCCCCTATGTTTGTATACATATATGATGCATGATCAGAGGTGTATGTAACCCTAGAATTTCAATCAAAAATATTGTAAATAGGTTAGGAAAATTATTGTCTAACCAAACTAGTGCAAGTTTTCCCCTATGAAATGCTAAGGACCTTCCTATGGTTTTCTTGCTTGGAAGTTGATTGGAACCAAAAGAACCCCACTCTCATGTTTCGGCCAAGAAAGAATTTAGGGTTAGGAGGACCTTGAATTTAAAATAACTATGCTTATATGACATGATATAAAGTTCTTAAGAGTTGTATACTTGTATGTTGAAAGAAACTCATGAACCTTACTCTTAATATTTCGGCCATGGTAAGGTGATAGTTTAGAGAAGCTTAAACAAAATTCTAATATGCTCAATGACCTCTGTGATATTATGTTATGAAAGATGATTAATGCTCTCATGTTTAATTGGAATGTAGAAAATTAGTTACATGATTTATGACATGTAAGATCACAAGAGTCCTAGCTTGTTTATGATCCAACCTTGTGTATGATGTTCTTAGTAAATCTTGCTATGAAATTACTTAGGTTTCCCATGCTTTAGGCCACTTAAAGGAAGTTTATATTCTATGAATTTCGGCCAAGTAAGGTTTAAAGGACCTAGAGGCCTTGGAAATGAAACCTAAGGGGTTAAAAGTACTTCTTATGAAAACTTGATAATGTGTGAATGTGATACATGTTTGTATGACCTAAATGAATCATTATGTGTTCGGCCATGAAGGGATAGATGCCCTAGAAACCCTAGAACAAAAATTAAATATGTCTATGCCATACTGTATGAAAATGATATGATAATAAGTTAGAATGCATGATTGCTTTAGTTACGAAATGATATGCATAATGAAGTTATATTATGAAATATGCCATGATGTGTTATAGCATAGAAAATGCTATACATAATGAAAAGAAATGAAGTTATGTTATGATATGTGATAGCATAGAAAATGCTATACATAATGAAAATAAATGAAAAAGAATAAATGCATGAAAGATTGTTAAGGACATGATATGATAGTTATGCATGATAAGTTATTTTTATGGTTTGTACCAAGGGTGGGCTCCGTAAACGCTCCGGGGTCGATGGAGTAAGACTCGGGCCTCGTCAGTAATGGGCCTTTGAGTGCCCTAGGTCGATGGAGTAAGACTCGGGCCTAGTATGTATGCATGGTAGGGCTCAAGACTTGCTACCTTGGACCTACGCATTAAGTATGTGGTACAAACCGGGATCCCAAATGATGATGATATTAATTTCAAGTACTATTAAGTATAAGTTTTCAAATTCACGATGCATTGCCTACATTCATATGTGCTTGAATTATATGATGATATGATATAATGTCATGTGATATTATGATATGAATATGATGCCCTTGTATGTCTCATGCTTGTGATTTATTTGTTTTATGATATGATATTCATGCTTCTATGAAATGATATGTGAATAAGAAATATGCATGATATGTTTGAATAGAATGATATGTTATGTTATGATTAGTTGAGACGATGATATGTTGATCCATTCTTGATATATGATGATTCTCGGTTTTAGTGAGTAGGAAAGGAACTTACTGAGCCATGAGTGCTCATAGCTTACTTTCCTTGTACCGCAGATAAAAGAGAAAGCTGGATGTACAACGGAGCAGCAGGAGGAGCAGATAATGATGTGTGTGGTGGTGGCTCGGCTAGGACGATTCAGACAAATTAATATTTTTAGTTATAAGTTCAATATATGCACATTTGAACAAATCAGAATATGTGATATTATGCTTAATAAATTAAATTCTTTAAAGTTTTTATTCTTCCGCTGTTATAACTAAAGCATGTACGTAAGTAGTATAAGAACGTAGCGCCACCTTTGGTTGGGTAAGAAGGGTGGCCGTTACAATAGAACTCCTTCAACTCATAACAATCATATGTACACTTCATAGATATGCATAATCAGCATATTTAATCCAATCTATCACACAAACCCTATGTCATCTTCTAAGTTATCCAATTAGGTACATCCAGTCTAAAATTACAGTACCCATGGAATAGGATACATCGATCCTCTATCAACTGACGAAACCGACAATAGTATATGGCTAATTAAGTTTTTTCCCCGTCAGTACAAGTCATGTACCCAATATACTCAAGATATCCAACTAAACACGAATCACCCAAAGATCAGTATTTTTTATAAAATAACGTATGTCGATCCCCTACTGATCAGACCAACCAAAACAATGAATCAATAATCGACTATCCAAATCTAACCAGTGTCCGCTAATCCTCGGCAATCACTAAGGTATATCCATCCACGACTACCCAAGTCGACAAACGTAGATCAGTCTTCTACTGACCGATCTAACAAAAGTAAATCAATTATCAACGGATGAAATTAACGAAGATAACATGTTATACTACTGGCTAGGTCAACATAAAGATATAGATACTATCCACTACCCAGCCAATAATAATAGATGCTGGTAGATGCCTCGATCTTCTAATCAACTCATCATAACAGAAGTAAAACTACTGGGGGTATGATATGTAAAATCACCAAAGCCTATAATCCTTAATCTCTATTAAGGTCAATCAAGATCAGTGGCTAACTCATCCCATGTAATATACGCTACAACAACAAGACAGGTACTAATAAAGTATGCTAATACAGGTGATAAACTGTAATAGTCAACAGGGTATATACTAACAGAAAGGTAAAATAACAGTATATACTAACATACCTCCTATAGCTTGGAGATGTCCTGTCGCTGCCAGGTCCCAAAATCCGGAAAAAAATCACATCAAGAAGACTAAAACACGAAATCCGAAACATCCGAAAAATTAAGACACGTAAGTCGATCTCTGATACCAAATAAATTGATATTAGATAAATCTCGAAAATCCAGAATACATAGCAAGTATCGTAAACCTAGCTTTGATACCACTAAATTGTCACGCCCCAGAGGAGTCTCTGTCTGAAGAAATTTCGGCAGCATCTCCCCTGTACGGCGGACAATATGAAACTTTCTACATATCACATATACATCAGCCACAGGCGGCTGGAATATACACAGAACCACGCAGTTATATATATATCATCAGCCCACTCGGCTGGAACAAAACCAAAACACAAAGACTGCTAGCCGGCTAGGCTTACACAACTAACAACCAATACAAAACATCACATAACAGCCTCAACACTCCGAATACAAAACCGGAGCACACAAATCCAAATACATACATCTCATATACCAAGATCAAATAATAAAAATGCGGAGATATGTCTTCTGATGTGACGTGGGGACCAGCAGACAGGATGCTCCAAGCGACACCATAAACAACCTGGTACCTGAAAAAGATAGTGTCCACGGGGTGAGTTCAACAACTCAGCAGATACCTAGTTGACATGTATAGTAACTATAACAAATAGTAATAACTATGGAGTACAGTCTCCTGAACAAAAGAAGATAATGCATAATACAAAAGGGCTGAAGAGTACTGTACTCACCGGGGCCACCTATCAGAATAATCAGGTCGTCAGACCGGAAGTGTCATAAATCCTGTATGCATGTCAAACATATGCATCCATCCAAATGCAGCATATAAGTGCAACAAACACAAACAGTAAATGCATAAATGCGTATGATGCCAATGATGCGTCCTGGTCACCCCTGACTCTAGTCAGTCATCTCACACAAAATGATGAGACCGAGTGGGTAGGGCTGTGACAACCGTGCACTCTACTATCACTACACCTGATGAGTGAGTGAGTGGACGGGATGCTGTCGGAGTACTCCCCTGTCCTGTGACCCCAAATCATAAATGGGGGAGCTCAATGCTCTCATCTCCCGGTACACGATGACGGGGAGGTATCTCTGCCGACTACCACGCTGAGTCACCTGACCAACGGAGCCAAACAGAGTCCACCGTCTGCCGACTACTACGTTGCTACACTAAATGCCAGCGGAGCCAAACAGAGCGGAACTGTCTGCCGGCTTCCACGCTGAGTCCTCAGACCAACGGAGCCAAACAGCAGAACCGCCACACACCTGTCTGATATACCACTAACCCATAAGTGGTGGTGTGTGCAGTACATGTAACTGGTGATGTGCTCAACCATAGTGAAGCCGACAATCGCGCAGCATTCGATCATGATGTATGACACTAAGCATGGAAATAAACTGATCAGCATAACTATATCCATATACATAAAATGAGTATCATAATATCGATGGTCAAATACGAAGATCTAAAGTACACAGGTCAGATAGGATATCAAAAACCTAGGTCCTGAACATAACAAGCATGGTATGTCACTACTTCTCTGAGCATATATATATATATATATAATCATGTGGGTACTAGCATAAAATGCATATCAGGTGAGCAAAACAAGCATGTTACAGGTATCCAAAAGTGACATACCGAAACAATGACGAACATAATTATTACTAAAAGCTATGATCTACTAGACATATCAACAAGACATATCAAAAAGATAGTCAAGGTACCCGCCACCAGTATAGATCGAATCGAACCAATTCTGATGTCGAGATGTCCGTCTCGAATCACAGTCCTAAAACCAGATGAATTGTTGTTGACCCACAATTGAAGAGATGAAACTGTATGCTGCTGGAAACTCAGCCAAAAACCATAGTAAACCCGCTGCACCTTTCCATTCAAACATTCCAAATCAATATCCATAGAACCACAACCAAGAATTCCACTAAAATTCTTGATTTATAACATTTAACTAACAACTTACCTCCTTTGAATCTTCAGCTGATGATACGCTGCTGGAGAAGGTTGCTGTCAGAAAAAGATGACTTGTACGAACTCTAGCAACAAATCCTCGACCCCACAAGAATTGCCACAACTAATAATCTGCAACCCAACACCCCTAGATCAAAATCAACACTTCCACAACTAAGCATAGAATCAAATCCTCACCCCTTACCTTTATGAATCGCTGCTAGGGCACGGAAGGAAGTTGGCAGTTGTGCTGCCAAATCACAGCAGAGGCTAGGGCATGACCTCCGCGATAGAGGGTCTCTCCAGCTCCGGCGGTAGCCGACGACGTCGTCAATCGGAGAAGAACCGGAGATCGGTAGAGGGGAGAGGCGCAGGATTGAATCTGTTGGCCGACGGTAGGGTACAGGAGAGGCGAGAGGAAAGCTAGGCACGGTAGGAGAGATCAGCGCCGAGTTGGCTAGGGCACGGCGTGATCTCTGCGCGTCGGCCTTCCTGCTCTCAGCGGCGGAGAAAGCTCGGCTGCCGGCGTTAGGGCAGAGGGGGGTGGGAATATCGTCGTCTGCGTTGGCAAGAGGAAGAGGAGAGGTGGCTCTCGTCATCGGCAACAGAAGGGGACTGCGGAGAGGGTCGACGACGGTTAGGGCACGTTGCTTCGGCCAAAAATCCGGCTCTAGCAGGGCTGGCAGTAGGTGATCGGGAATCACCGGTGTTGGACAGAGAGAGGGAGCGGAGAAGAGAGCGGCTCCACACCGGCGGCGTCGGTCAGCAGCGGCGATGAAGAGGAGAGGCTCGCGATCGGGTTGGCGTCGGTGACAAGAAGAAATCGGGAAAGTGAAGAGGAGAATTAAGTAAAAGAAATTAAATACCTAGGGTTAATTCAATCAAACCCAAAGTTCATTCCTTAATCAACTCCCAACTTAATTAGGATAGCAAAACAGGCTTTCTCACAGCCATTAATAGATCTCCTTAAAACGTGTCATACAGACTCCGTTTAATTCCCGAAAAATATCTAAAAATTTCAGAAAATTCCCTTATCATTATTCGCCATTTTTCCGATATTTTACATATCCAAACATCTTCGAGCATTTTGACTTATACCCAATCATTCTGAGTCCACACCTAAATGAGGTGCTTGCTTAAGATGTAAAAGTATAAGTCTTCCATGACCAAGATGATTTGTATATACCTCAAGTATAAGGAAACTTGCACTCGAGTTACAGTAAGAGCTTCACAAAGATATCCATATATATAGATAACCATATAAAGTCTTATAGCAAGTTACTCAAATGAACTAGTTACCATAACTAGCATCCATGTTTAACTCTCGATATCCCAATGTCTCCAGTCTGTGAAAAAATAGCTGCTTGGAGAACCAATGACTATAACCCGTGCTAGTCTTACATAATTGATGATGTCCGAATGCATTAATTCAACGACTAGGGAAATTCCAATATGTTAATAATTGCACATGTAGAGATCATTACTAGTTATAATCCAATCATAATTTCTCTCATGCTATGAATTGTATTACGAGCATTCAATAAATGAGTTTATGACAATCAAACATATAATATGCACTCAAATAGTGAATCTATATTTAGTAAAAATCATAAGGCAATCGCCTTTGGACATCCCTCAAAATCTAACACTCCCACTTGCCCTAATGCCAATCACCATGGTATCCTAAACTGTAAGCATGGACACGACTCTCAAACTTGCTTTATGGTAGAGTCTTTGTGAAAGGATCTGCTAGGTTCCTGTTAGTGGAATTTTCTCAAGTTGTATTTCTTTCCTACTAATGATCTCCCTGATCAGATGATAGTGGCGAAGCACGTGTTTTGATCACTGATAAGACTTAGATTCCTTTGCTTGTTCAATAGCTCCGGTCTTGTCACAGTAAACAGGTAATGCTTCAACAACGAACGGAACTACTCCAAGTTCAGTAATGAACTTCTTGATTAAAACTGCTCTACTTCCGAAGCTGCAATGTATTCCACCTCATAGGTAGAATCTACAACAATGTCTTGCTTGGAACTTTTCCAACTAACTGCGTCTCCATTTAATATGAATATAAATCTAGATTGGGATATAGAGTCATCCTTGTCCATCTGGAAACTACCATCTGTATATTTACGTATGATCATATCACCTTCTCCATATACCAAGAACATATCCTTAGTTCTTCTCAAATACTTAAGGATCACCTCGATAGTGTCCTGTGATACATTCCTGAATTAGACTAGTATCTGCTTGTAAGACTCAGAGCATACAATACATCAGGCCTTTTACATAACATAGCATATATGATAGATCCTATTGCGGACGGATAAGGCATCTTATGCATGCAAATCCTCTCATCTTCTGTACATGGGCACATAGACTTCAAAAGGTGAATTTCATACTTCATAGGTATAAAACCTTTCTTAGTTTCAAACATGCTAAACTATTTTAGCACTCTACCTATATATGTCGACTGTGAAAAGACCAAGCAACATTTTCAATCTATCTCTATAAATTTCCATCCAAGGATGTAAGTTGCTTCTCCCATATCTTTCATGAAGAATGTTTGGACAACTAAACTTTAACTAACTGTAGAAGTTGCACATCATTTCCTATAAGCAATATATCATCAACATATAATATCAGGAATACTACCACACTCCCACTAACCTTTTGATACACACAAAGATCGTCTAGATTTTATGAGAAATTAAATTATTTAATTACCTCATCAAAATGGGTATTCAACTCCTTGATGCTTACTTTAGTCCATAAATAGACCGTTAAAGCTTGCACATTTTATTTTTGTCAACATATGTGAAACCTTTGGGTTGTATCATATACATATCCTTGAGCAGATTTCCACTAAGGAAAGCTATTTTCACATGGCCAAGAGTATCCAAATAGATTTAAGCATGACTACAGGTGAGAAAGTTTCATCATAGTCAATGTCTTGCCTTTGATGATAGCCTTTTGCTACCAACCTTGCCTTGTAGGTAATTACATTACCATCCATGTCAATATTCTTCTTGAAACCCCACTTTCACTCTATAGGTGTTATGCCCTCAAGTGGGTCCACCAAATTATAAACTTAATTTTCATACATGGACTCCATTTTTGACTTCATGGCTGTAAAATACTTGTCCTTTTTTAAACTATTCAGAGCCTCTTTGTAATCAGTAGGTTCCTCATCCTCAATGAGTAACACGTCATTTGATTCTCTTACAAGAGTTCCATATCTCTCAGGAATATTCCATGTCCTACTTGATCAACGAGGAGGTTATGTCATAATTGGTTGTGGTTCTTGACTAGGCATCTCGTTAGTGTTTATTGGAGTCTCTTGAATTCATCAAGTTCAACTATACTCCCACTTACTTCTTGTAAGAGCAAACACCTTTTGTTCTAAGGGGTGATAGAATTGGTAACCCATAGTTTCCCTAGGGTATCCAATAAATAAACACATATCAGACTTAGCATCCAACTTGTCTGATGTAGTCCTCTTCACATAAGCAGGACATCCCCATATCTTCAAATAAGATATGAAAGGTTTCTTACTAGTCCATACCTCATATAGAGTAATTGAGATTGCCTTCGTTGAGACTCTATTTAGCAAGTAAACAGCTGTCATGAGTACATAACTCCAAAAGGTTTGACGAAGATTTGCACGATCCATCATTAACCTAACCATGTCCAACAAGGTTCGGTTGCACCTTTCTGATACACCATTATGTTGTGACGTATATGGCGGAGTCCAATGAGACAATATACCATTATCCCTTAGATAATCTTGAAACTCTTGTCTTAAATTCTCACAACCATGATCAGATCAAAGTATGTTGATATTTTTATCAAGTTGTTTCTCTACTTCATTTCTGAATTCTCTAAATTTTTCAAAAGCTTCAAACTTGTGTATCATTATATACACATACCCATAATGAGAGTAATCATCAATGAAAGTAATGAAGTAGAGAAAGCTATTTTCACATACCCATACTTGTGATTCAGACATTATACACTTTTGATTCAGGCATGATACACATACCCATACTTGTGATTCAGGCATGATACATTTGTGATTTATTCGGAGAATCCCAAGTATTTTCTTTCAGATCCATGAAACAACTCTCAGAAAGCTTTTTTCCCTTTTGGATGATACAGGAGTGAAACAATCAACCTATTGATACTGGAAGACCAAAAAGATTCTTCCAATGTCTCATTTCCAGGTCCAATAGAATTTATAGCTATAACGTCCTAGTGCATGAGTTGACATTGGCCCACATACATCGATGTCTACAAGCCCAAGTAACTCATCAACTCGTTCACCCTTTATAGAAAAAGATAACTTTGTCATCTTGCCTTTTAAACATGAATTGCATGTATCAAATATATCTAATTCAAATGATTAAAGAATTGTAATCTTTTACAATTCGAACCTTCGTTTCTTGCTTATATGGCCAAGGTGACAATAAGTAAGAGGTTAATTTGATGTATGCCCAAGGGCTGAAGATAGGAGAGATTAGTTATCACTTCCAAAAGGCCCAATTACAAGACTACGGGCAAAACGTTTCAAGGAAGCACTAAATGGACTAATCAAAAAACATTGGGAGGACTATGAGCAAGGAGAAACCAAGTAATCGTAACTGCTAGTCGTGGCCTAATCCACGTAATCGGGCATAACCATCCATGACTGGTCACGCTTAACGGAAGAATGCTAATAAGCATGCGAAGCATGAGAACTCGTTCATGCATGAAGACTTAAGTATTTTAGAATGTTTAATGAAGCATGCGAATTGGGGCTCTAATTGTGCATGCATTTATTTTGTTTTGGGTTTCTAGATAGCATGCATGAGGCATGCAACATTGGGACTCTAATTGTGCATGTACTTATCTTGTATTTTTCCTTGTTCACTTCCATTATATAAGGGAGGGACATCGTATGAAGCAACTTAGTTTTTGGTTAGATTGTGTGCTCTCTTAGTTCTTGAAAGAACTTGTTGAACTTATCGAATCTACTCTCGTGGAGTTCAACCCATCGAAACTTATCACCCCTAGGTCTGGCGTTTCTTTCCTTCGTAGGCTTGGTTCGTGCCAATTCTTGGTTATGGGTCAAAGCTCACACTCTTGTCGTTTAGTTCTTGGGGTTCTATCCACCTTTGTTTCGGGTTCCATCACATTTATGGTGGGGTTCATATCATCTGGTATCAAAGCTTCGGTTCAAAGGCAAGTGTAAATCTATCTTTACTTGTTGTTCAGCCAAAAGTAAAAAAAAAATTGTGAAAAAAAAGAGCGCGCAACGAAAAGACAAAAAAAAAAAAAAGAAGAAGAAGAAAGCGCAAAAAAAAAATTGCTTGTGCAAACCGAAGTAAATTGTCTTCAACAATCCCTTTCTTGTTTTCCTTATTCTCAAACTTCTACTCTTTCATTTTCTCTTAAAAATTCCGCCTTTATAAGCTTCGATGGTATCTTTTGAATTGCTACGTGTTATTCTGATTTGTTCTAGAGTTTGCTTAAGAACTAAGAGACATCATTAATTGAGAGCTGCCACCCAAACGTGAGTTGAGTGCTTGTGAGGTTTTTCTTTCATTTTGTAGCCATGTCCAACAACCAGGAGGATGGAGCAAATGAGGGGGCTAGGCCACTTCCGAACCTACAATTGCAAGCCTTGATGGGGGAGATGCAGCGGATGATGACGCCGAAATTAGAATCTATCCATGAGAGGTGGATCGGGTGGAGGATAGGACACCAAAAAGACATCAACAAGACCATATTACTAGACCACAACGAAGATATGCCCAAGGGATTGATGTCGAAGAAGATGAAGAGGTTATTGTGGAAGACTTTGATGAGCAAAACTACAATCGGAGCAGGATTGGATATCGAGGAGATAGAAACAGAACTAGAAGGTAACCCAGAAGCTTACTTGGAATGGGAAACTAAGATGGAAATGGTATTTAACTGTCATGAATTCTCAGAGTTTAAAAATGTAAAGTTAGCTGTCATTGAATTCACTGATTACGCTATTGTTTGGTGGGATCAAGGGGTGATGACTCGGAGAAGGAATAGAGAGCAACCTGTATCCACTTGGGAGGAGATGAAAGTACTCATGAGAAGGAGGTTTGTACCCAGCCATTATTATAGAAGCTTATATCAGCGGCTTTAAAGGTTATCTCAAGGCTCCAAAAGTGTGGAGGAATATTTCAAGGACATGGAGTTGTCCATGATCCGAGCTAATGTCAATGAAGATCGGGAAGCCACTATGGCCAAGTTTTTACATGGTTTAAACCCAGAAATTGCTGTTATTGTTGAATTGCAGCATAATGTTGAGCTGTCCGACATGGTCCACCAAGCACAAAAGTGGAAGAACAACTCAAGAGGAGAGGATTGGCTAGGAAGGGACAACCAATGACTACTCACACCACATGGCAGACAACTCTAAGAATGGAGGAACAACCTCAAAATAAGTCAAAGTTTGAACCCTTCAAGAAGGCCAAACCTACACCATCTACTACTCAAGGTAATCACGAGCCCATTTCCTCCAAAACTCGTGATATCAAGTGTTTTAAATGTCAAGGGCATGGTCATATAGCTAGTCAATGTGTGAACAAAAGGGTGATGGTAATAAACACCCAAGGTGAACTTGAGTCAGAAGATGAGGATGAAATAGTTGAAGAAGTGCCACAAAAAGAGGACAGTGATGATGAACAACATGCTATTATCAGAGACTTATTGGTGGCCCGACGAGTTCTCAATTTACAAGCTAAGGAGGAGGATGCTTTGCTGTGTCATTATTGATGGGGGGAGTTGCACCAATGTGGCAAGTACTAATTTGGTGGAGAAATTTCACTACCACCTTAGAAACATCCGCAACCTTATCACCTCAAGTGGCTAACCGATTGCAGAGAAATCAAGGTAACAAAACAAGTCTTGGTAGCAATTTCCATCAACAAATATGAAGATGAGCTATTGTGTGACGTGGTTCCCATGCATGCATGTCATCTATTATTGGGGAGACCTTGGCAATTCGATCGAAAGGTAACACATGATGGCCTCACAAATAGGTATACTTTTACTATGAAGGGACAACCTATTATTCTTGTACCATTGACTCCAAGACAAGTTATGGAGGACCAGTTGAGATTACAAAAAGCAAATGAAAAGAAGAGAGAAAAAGAAATTGAGAGAAAAAAGTTGAGAAAAAAGAAGTAGAGGAAAAGAAAAATGAGAGGAAAGATGATGAGAGGAAAGAGACAAAAGGAGTGGGTAAGAAAAAAAAGGAGAGAGACAAAAAAATAATTTTTATGCAAAAAAAATGAGATTAAACGAGCTTTGTTTTCAAATCAGCTGACCCTTATCTTTTTGTATACGGAGGCACTCCTGAGCACTAACGACCTTAACGATTCTTTGCCTAGTGTTATTGTTTCTCTCTTACAGGAATTCGAGGAGGTCTTTCCTAAAGAGGTTCCGCATGGTTTACCTCCCATTAGAGGAATTGAGCACCAAATTGACATCATACCTGGTGCATCCATTACGAATCGACCTGCCTATAGAAGCAATCCAGAGGAAGCAAAAGAACTTCAGAGGCAAGTTAATGAATTATTAAAAAAGGTGTATGTTCGAGAAAGCAAGAGTCCTTGCGCCATGCCTGTGTTACTAGTTCCCAAGAAGGACGGAACATGGAGGATGTGTGTGGATCATCGAGCCATCAACAATATCACGGTAAAGTATCGCCATCCAATTTCTAGGTTTGATGATATACTTGATGAATTGCATGGTTCTTGTGTGTTCACAAAAATTGATCTTAGGAGTGGATATCATCAGATTAGGATGAAGGAAGGTGATGAATGGAAAACTAGTTTTAAAACTAAGCATGGCTTATATGGATGGTTAGTAATGCCTTTTGGCTTAACCAATGCTCCTAGCACTTTTATGTGTTTGATGAACCATGTTTTACGTGCTTTCTTAGGAAAATTTGTAGTTTTGTATTTTAATGATATTTTGATTTTTAGCAGAATCTTAGAAGAGCATGTTATACATTTAAGATTAGTTTTGAGTGTGCTTAAAAGAAGAAAAGCTTTTTGCTAACCTCGATAAATGCACCTTTTGTACGGAGAAAGTCGTGTTTCTTGGTTTTGTTGTTAGTACTAAAGGTGTTGAGATGGATGAGAAAAAGGTGAAAGCAATCCAAGAGTGGCCCACACCGACAACAATTAACCAAGTGAGGAGTTTCCATGGTTTGGTCCGCTTCTATCGACGGTTTGTTCTTGATTTTAGCAATATTGCAGCTCCTCTTACTAAAATCATCAAGAAAAATGAGTCATTCAAGTGGGGAGAGGAGCAAGAGAGGGCCTTCAACACTTTGAAAGAAAAGCTAAGTTCTGCTCCTTTACTAATCCTACCAGATTTTTCTAAAACCTTTGAAATCGAATGTGATGCTTCTGGTATTGGTATAGGTGATGTGCTAATGCAGGAAATGAGACCCATTGCTTATTTCAGTGTGAAGTTGAGTGGATCCACTCTCAACTATCCCACATATGACAAGGAAATGTATGCATTGGTGAGAGCATTGGAGACATGACAACATTACCTATGGCCAAAAGAATTCGTGATTCACATAGATCATCAATTTCTAAAGCATTTGAAGAGCCAACATAAGTTGAACTGACGCCATGCTAAATGGGTAGAATTCATTGAGACATTTCCTTATGTGATCAAATACAAGCAAGGAAAGGAGAACGTAGTTGCTGATGCACTATCTCGCAGGTATGCTTTACTGTCCACTTTAGATACGAAGTTACTTGGATTTGAATATATCAAGGATTTATATACTAACGATACTGATATTTCTGATGTGTTCAAAGCATGCCATAAGGTTGCATTTGGTAAGTTCTATAGGCATGATGGGTTTTTATTTCATGAAAATAGATTGTGTGTGCCTATGTGTTCGTTACGTGAATTATTCACTAGGGAAGCCCATGGTGGTGGATTGATGGGTCATTTTGGCGTTACTGAGACTTTAGGGGTTTTACAGGATCATTTCTTTTGGCCTTATATGAAACGTGACGTGGAAATAATTTGTGAGAAGTGCATCACTTGCAAACAAGCCAAATCTAAATTGAAACCCCATGGCTTGTATACTCCTTTGCCTATACCTAGTGAACCTTGGACTGATATTTCAATGGACTTTGTTTTGAGATTACCCCGGACCAAGAGGGGGAAAGATTCAATTTTTGTTGTGGTAGACAGATTCTCTAAAATGGCGTATTTCATTCCATGTCATAAAACCGATGATGCATCGCATATAGTTGAATTGTTCTTTAAAGAGGTTATTAGGTTGCATGGCATGCCTAGGACCATTGTCTCTGATAGGGATGTAAAATTTTTGAGTTATTTTTGGAAGACTTTGTGGGGGAAATTAGGAACTAAATTGTTGTTCTCTACTACTTGTCACCCCCAAACTGATGGGCAAACTGAAGTGGTTAATTGAATCTTGTCCTTTTTACTTCGTGCAGTCATTAACAAGAATTTGAGAATATGGGAAGATTGTCTACCTCATGTTGAATTTGCTTACAATAGGAGCATACATTCTGAGACTAAATTTTCTCCATTTGGAATTGTTTATGGTTTCAATCTCTTGTCACCATTGGATTTGATTCCTTTAGCTATAAGTGAGCATATAAACTTAGATGGTAAGCAGAAGGCCGAATTCATAAAGAAGATTCATGAATAAGCACGATTGAATATTGAGAAAATAATACATGCAACAAGCTAACAAGGGGCGCAAGAAAATTGTGTTTGAACCAGGAGAATGGGTTTGGTTACATCTCCGAAAGGAGAAATTTCCGTACAAACGTCGTTCTAAACTTCTACCTCGAGGGGATGACCCATTGCAAGTATTAGAGCGCATCAATGATAATGCCTACAAACTTGAACTACCAGGTGAGTATGGCGTACATTCCACTTTTAATGTTGCTGACTTATCCCCCTTTGATACAGGTGATGATTTGTGGACAAATCCTTTTCAAGAAGGGGAGAATGATGTATGCCCAAGGGCTGAAGATAGGAGAGATCAGTTATCACTTCCGGAAGAACCAATTACAAGACTACGGGCAAAGCATTTCAAGGAAGCACTAAATGGGTTAATCAAAAAACATTGGGAGGACTATGATCAGTAAGGAGAAACCAAGATAATCGTAACTGCTAGTCGTGGCCTAATCCACGTAATCGGGCATAACCATCCATGACTGGCGGGGCTTAACGGAAGAACGCTAATAAGCATGCGAAGCATGGGAACTCGTTCATGCATGAAGACTTAAGTAATTTAGATTGTTTAATGAAGCATGCGACTTGGGACTCTAATTGTGCATGCATTTATTTTGTTTTGGGTTTCTAGATAGCTTGCATGAGGCATGCAACATTGGGACTCTAATTGTGCATGTACTTATCATGTATTTTTCCTTATTCACTCCCATTATAAAAGGGGGGTACATCTTAGTATGAAGCAACTTAGTTTTTGGTGAGATTGTGTGCTCTCTTAGTTTTTGAAAGAACTTGCTGAACTTATCGAGTCTACTCTCGTGGCGTTCAACCCATCAAAACTTATCACCACTAGGTGTGGCATTTCTTTCCTTCGTAGGCTTGGTTCGTGCCAATTCTTGGTTACGGGTCAAGGTTCACACTCTTGTCATTTAGTTCTTGGGATTCTATCCACCTTTGTTTTGGGTTCCATCACATTTATTGGTGGGGTTCGTATCATAATTGATTATCTAATCAGACAGGTTTATTGCTCGCATCAATATTGAATGCGTCAATAGATGTATCAAACACATAGATGTTATTATATAAAGTTCTAGTGTGATAAAGAAAACCATTCAATCTTATATAACAATAATTGTTACTAAAATTCAAATGAAAACCTTTTCTATTTAAGCAAGAAATACAAACAATGTTCTTTATTAATGTGAGAATAAAATAACAATTATTTAGTTCTAAGACAAGTCCACTAGGAAGCTGTAACAAGTATGTTTCGATGGCGACTACAACAACCTTTGCTCCATTCCCAACTGGCAGACTTGTTTCTCCCTTGACGAGTCTTCTGTAATTTCTTATCTCTTATATGTCATTACATAATATATGCGATTAGACTAAGTTTCCAATATCCAAGTGTCTAAGAAAATGTAACACCCCTAGAAAGCCTAGATAAGAAAGTAAGGATAATGAGAGTTTGAAGGTAGTGAAAAGAAGGTGTAAATATTCTTAGTTGAATATTAAGATGGGAAGGATTTAGATGATTAAAACTTTATGAAAGAAAATAAAGTTGAGAATATAAATCATCTATATTTATAATACATGGAATTAATGTAAACAAAAGGAAGGAATATGAGATAATATATATGTGTATGAAATATTTATGCATAATGCATAATATGGTGATATATGAAATATTATGTACAAAAGAATATCAATAATATGTCAGAAGAGAAATAGGATTGAACCTTGGAACTCTTGTAAGGAACATGTATAGGATATCAAAGGGGATAGGAGAATTATTGATAAGGAGAGAAAGGACTAAGTAGTTAAGAATAAGAAAGGATTCTTTTTACTTAAAAGGAAAAGGAAGTAAAAAGAAGTAAAAATATACATAACCAAGTTTTGATCCTTGGTTCTCTTGTGGATGCATGCATATGTTAACCAAGTGTGATAGGAGAGAATATTGTAAGAGGAGAGATAGGAATTTTAATTAAAGGAAAGAAAAGAGAGAAATTAAAGGAAAGAAAAGAGAGAACTCAAGAAACATTTCTCTAGAATAATCTTATCATTAAAGATGAGAAATAAATAAGGAGGATGAATCAAGTCAAGTTTTCCTCCTCTCATTTTAGTATAAATAGGCATGGAGGGGTGGCTTCATCCTCAACTCACTCTCCTCCTCTTCTCTTAGAGGTGCTGAGACACTCCCTCTTTTCTTTCTTTCTTTTTGTTGCCGAGCAACACAAGAGGAAGAAGCCTCCTCTTCTTCCTCCTCCTCTCCACCAAAAGACCTAGCCACTTCTTCCTCCATTGGTGCCGAGCAAAGCAAGCAAGGAAGAAAGGTCCACAAGCAAGTTCTCAACTCTAGGAAACTTAAGCAAAGAAGGTAAGCTTCCCCTCACCTGTGGTACAAGGCTTTTATGTGATTTTTGGATTTATAAGGATTAGAAAACCTAGGAAAGAATTTAAGAAAATTCGGCTAAAGAAAAGGTTTTCAAATCTAAGATGATTTAAACAAGACCTCAATTCATGATAAGATTTTCTATGCTATGTAGAAGGATTCTTTTCCATGATTTTATACTGATATGATGTATGATCAGAGGAGTATCTAACCCTAGGATTTAACCAAAAATATTTTAAAGAGGCTAGGAAGATTATTGTCTAACCAAACTAGTGCAAGGTTCCTTCTATGAAATGCTAAGGACCTTTCTATGGTTTTCTTGCTTGGAAATTAATTGGAACCAAAAGAAAACTCACTTGTATGCTTCGGACCAGAAAGGTTAAGGGTTAGAAAGACTAAACATGCTCCTATGATAGGATATAAAGTTTCTTAAAGGGTGTTCACATTGCTAGAAACTCATGAACTCTTTTTAGGGTTTTTCGGCCATGATAAAAGGGATAGCTTAGATTAGCCTAAACAAAAATATTAATATGCTCAAGACCTCTGTGATATTATGATATGAAAGTTGATTAATGCTCTCATGTTTAATTGGAATGTAGAAAATTAGTTACATGATATAAGACATGTAAGATCACAAGAGTCCTAGCTTGTTTATGATCCAATTTTGTGTATGATGTTCTTAGTAACTTTTGCCATGATATTTACTTAGGCTTTCCATGCTTTAGGCCACTTAAGAAACCTAGCTTAAGGACTGGTAGGTTTCGGCCATGAAGGAAAATAAAAGAAAAAGGGAAAGAAACCTAGGAAATGCTATACATAATGAGAAGAAATGAAATTATGTTATGTAATATGCCATGATATGTTATAGCATAAGGAAATGCTATACATAATGAGAAGAAATGAAATTATGTTATGTAATATGCTATGATAGGTTATAGCAAAGGAAATGCTATACATAATGAGAAGAAATGAAATTATGTTATGTAATATGCCATGATATGTTATAGCATAGGAAATGCTATACATAATGAGAAGAAATGAAATTATGTTACATAATATGCCATGATATGTTATAGCATAGGAAATGCTATACATAATGAGAAGAAATGAAATTATGTTACGTAATATGCCATGATATGTTATAGCATAGGAAATGCTATACATAATGAGAATAATGAAATTATGTTATGTAATATGCTATGATATGTTATAGCATAGGAAATGCTATACATAATGAGAAGAAATGAAATTATGTTATGTAATATGCCATGATATGTTATAGCATAGGAAATGCTATACATAATGAGAAGAAATGAAATTATGTTACGTAATATGCCATGATATGTTATAGCATAGGAAATGCTATACATAATGAGAAGAAATGAAATTATGTTACGTAATATGCCATGATATGTTATAGCATAGGAAATGCTATACATAATGAAAAGAAATGAAATTATGTTACGTAATATGCCATGATATGTTATAGCATAGGAAATGCTACACATAATGAGAAGAAAGGAAATTATGTTACGTAATGATATGTTATAGCATAGGAAATGCTATACATAATGAAAAGAAATGAAAAAGGAAATGCATGAAAGATTGTTAGGGACATGATATGATAGTTATGCATGATAAGTTATTTTTTTTTTGTATGGTTTGTACCAAGGGTGGGCTCCGTAAACGCCCCGGGGTCGATGGAGTAAGACTCGGACCTCGTCAGTAATGGGCCTCTGAATGCCCTAGGTCGATGGAGTAAGACTCGGGCCTAGTATGTATGCATGGTAGGGTTCAAGACTTGCTACCTTGGACCTACCTATGAAACGCGCGCATTATGTATGTGGTACAAACCGAGATCCCCTCTAATGATGATATTAATTTCAAGTACTTATAAGTATAAGTTTTCAAATTCATGATGCATTGCCTACATATGTGCTTGAATTATCTGATGATTAGATATAATGTCATGTGATATTATATGAATATGAATATGATACCCTTGTATGTCGTATGCTTATGATACCTCGCATGATATTGATATGCAATGATATGAATTCAGTTTTAGTGAGTAGGAAAGGAACTTACTGAGCCATGAGTGCTCATAGCTTACTTTCCTTGTACCGCAGATATGGGGGACGGATATTCGGAACGACGGAGCAGCAGGAGGAGCAGATAGTGATGTGTGTGGTGGTGGCTCGGCAAGAACGATTCGGACAAATTAATATTTTTAGTTATATGATCAATATATGCACATTCGAACTAATCAGAATATGTGATATCATGCTTATTTAAATAAAAGGAATGATTTAAAATTTTCCGCTGTTATAGTATAACTAAAGCATGTACGTAAGTAGTATAAGATCGTAGTGCCGCCCTTGGGTAAGAAGGGTGGGCGTTACAGAAAATAGTATGCCAATCAATTACAAAAATACCTGAAGAGGATAGGGCATCGAATGCCTTATTCTTCTTCACAAACTCAAGATAGATCTTGCAATTTATTCGTCGGTGTCTCATCTTGCCACAATGCTGGCATCATCCCCTTTTGTTTTGATTCTACTGTCTTGGCCTTTTTTCTCTTCCTTTTAGTCAATGTTTTGGTTTTCTCTTAGAACCATTCTTGGAGGAGTTTACTAACATCACAATTTTCTATTCACCTTTAACAGAAGGCTCTACAGTCTTGAGCATATTAATCATCTCGAGAATGGCCAATTTCAAATTGTTCAGCCGATAGTTCATCACAAATTGTTAATAACTTTTCGGTAAACTATGTAGAATTAAGTCAATAGTTAACTCATGATTCATTATAAAATTAAATGATGTTAAATGCTCTATGTAGTCATTCATCTTTAGTACATATTGTACCGCGGACAAACCCTCCTGCATATGAGCAAAAGAGAAGCTTAGAGAGCTCGAAACTTTCAGATCTAGCTTGCTCGTCAAATAGCTCACGAAGATGATAGACAATATCATAAGCATCCAAATTCTCATGTTGTTTCTATAGTTCAAGAGTTATAGCAGCTAACATGGTACAAAATCATCCTTATGTTTCTGAAGGACCAACAATTGGTCTGCAGTTGCATCGGCATCAAGACTTGTGGGAAGAGGTTGATCAAGGACATATGCTAGTTTTTTAGCTTTGAGAACAATTCTCAAATTTTGAAACTAGCCCAAGAAGTTC